>NC_138304.1:104916097-105038597 GCF_965601325.2 Salmo salar
TGTCTCTGATTAACAGTGTGAAGGTTTGTACTGCAGGGTGTCTAGCAGGCTGATGTCTCTGATTAACAGTGTGAAGGTTTGTACTGCAGGGTGTCTAGCAGGCTGATGTCTCTGATTAACAGTGTGAAGGTTTGTACTGCAGGGTGTCTAGCAGGCTGATGTCTCTGATTAACAGTGTGAAGGTTTGTACTGCAGGGTGTCTAGCAGGCTGATGTCTCTGATTAACAGTGTGAAGGTTTGTACTGCAGGGTGTCTAGCAGGCTGATGTCTCTGATTAACAGTGTGAAGGTTTGTACTGCAGGGTGTCTAGCAGGCTGATGTCTCTGATTAACAGTGTGAAGGTTTGTACTGCAGGGTGTCTAGCAGGCTGATGTCTCTGATTAACAGTGTGAAGGTTTGTACTGCAGGGTGTCTAGCAGGCTGATGTCTCTGATTAACAGTGTGAAGGTTTGTACTGCAGGGTGTCTAGCAGGCTGATGTCTCTGATTAACAGTGTGAAGGTTTGTACTGCAGGGTGTCTAGCAGGCTGATGTCTCTGATTAACAGTGTGAAGGTTTGTACTGCAGGGTGTCTAGCAGGCTGATGTCTCTGATTAACAGTGTGAAGGTTTGTACTGCAGGGTGTCTAGCAGGCTGATGTCTCTGATTAACAGTGTGAAGGTTTGTACTGCAGGGTGCCTAGCAGGCTGATGTCTCTGATTAACAGTGTGAAGGTTTGTACTGCAGGGTGTCTAGCAGGCTGATGTCTCTGATTAACAGTGTGAAGGTTTGTACTGCAGGGTGTCTAGCAGGCTGATGTCTCTGATTAACAGTGTGAAGGTTTGTACTGCAGGGTGCCTAGCAGGCTGATGTCTCTGATTAACAGTGTGAAGGTTTGTACTGCAGGGTGTCTAGCAGGCTGATGTCTCTGATTAACAGTGTGAAGGTTTGTACTGCAGGGTGTCTAGCAGGCTGATGTCTCTGATTAACAGTGTGAAGGTTTGTACTGCGGGGTGTCTAGCAGGCTGATGTCTCTGATTAACAGTGTGAAGGTTTGTACTGCAGGGTGTCTAGCAGGCTGATGTCTCTGATTAACAGTGTGAAGGTTTGTACTGCAGGGTGTCTAGCAGGCTGATGTCTCTGATTAACAGTGTGAAGGTTTGTACTGCAGGGTGTCTAGCAGGCTGATGTCTCTGATTAACAGTGTGAAGGTTTGTACTGCAGGGTGTCTAGCAGGCTGATGTCTCTGATTAACAGTGTGAAGGTTTGTACTGCAGGGTGTCTAGCAGGCTGATGTCTCTGATTAACAGTGTGAAGGTTTGTACTGCAGGGTGTCTAGCAGGCTGATGTCTCTGATTAACAGTGTGAAGGTTTGTACTGCAGGGTGTCTAGCAGGCTGATGTCTCTGATTAACAGTGTGAAGGTTTGTACTGCAGGGTGCCTAGCAGGCTGATGTCTCTGATTAACAGTGTGAAGGTTTGTACTGCAGGGTGTCTAGCAGGCTGATGTCTCTGATTAACAGTGTGAAGGTTTGTACTGCAGGGTGTCTAGCAGGCTGATGTCTCTGATTAACAGTGTGAAGGTTTGTACTGCAGGGTGTCTAGCAGGGAAAGACAAGAGTGGGAAGTAGAGAAAAGAAAAGATAGGAGAGAGAAAAATATTTGGAGGATATGAATAGAGAGAGGAAGGAAAAGACTAGAGACATTAAAAGACCTGTTAGTTTATAACGTTTTATATCACGTACCTGTACGTCAAAGCACTTCTCCAGTCCTCCTCAACGACCTGTATAGAGTTATGACATGATATTCATATGCTCTGTGTTGGCCTCACCGACAGCCAACACCAACTGGCAGCCAACACCAACTGGCAGCCAACACCAACGAACAGCTAACACCAACGAACAGCCAACACCAACTGACAGCCAACACCAACTGACAGCCAACACCAACGAACAGCCAACACCAACGAACAGCCAACACCAACTGGCAGCAAACACCAACTGACAGCCAACACCATCTGGCAGCCAACACCAACGAACAGCCAACACCATCTGGCAGCCAACACCAACTGGCAGCCAACACCAACTGGCAGCCAACACCAACTGGCAGCCAACACCAACGAACAGCCAACACCAACTGGCAGCCAACACTCACTGACAGCCAACACCAACTGACAGCCAACACCAACGGACAGAGAGGTTAAACATGGTGTCGGGAGTGAGGACATCGTCAAGATCAGTGGTTCCCAAACTTGTTATTGTCCATTACCCCTTCAAACATTCAACCTTCAGCTGTACCCCCTCTAGCACCAGGGTCAGCGCACTCTCAAATGTTCTTTTTTTGCCATCATTGTTAGTCTGCCACACACACACACACACACACTATACGATGCATTTATTAAACAAAAGAATGACTGTGAGTTTTTGTCACAACGTCCACAGAAGGTGGCTCCTCTCCCTGGCTCGGCGGTCGTCGTCGCCGGCCTATTAGCTGCCACCGATCTCTGTTTCTGTGTCGTTTGGTTATGTCTGTCTTGGTTAGCACCTGTTTTGTGTTAGGTCGTTAGTGGGGTATTTAGTCTGTCTGTTTTTGTTGGGGTTTGTGCGGGATTATTTTGGTGTCGTCTTATTTATAGTAGGTTGGGGATTTTTGTTCTTCATCTGCTGTTGTCAGTTTGGGCATTAGGGTTGCCGGGCTGCGTCCCGAATCTCTTCAGGATTATTTTTGTTCCTGTTATTTTTGGGAGTGTTGTTTACCCTGCCTTGTGTTGGTATTTTGTGGACGTATTTATTAAACGTGTGTTTTTCACGTACCTCGGTCTCCTGCGCTTGACTTCACCCTCCTGCTATTTAGAGTAGCCTTGACACAACCAGGCTCGTGGGAAGTGACAAAGAGCTCTTATAGGACCAGGGCACAAATAATAATATAATAATAATCAATCATTTTGCTCTTTATTTAACCATCTGACATATAAAACCTTATTTGTTCATCAAAAATTGTGCATATAACTCACCACAAGTTAATGAGAAGTGTGTGCTTGAAAGGATGCACATAACTCTGCAATGTTGGGTTGTATTGGAGAGAGTCTCAGTCTTAAATCATTTTCCACACACAGTCTGTGCCTGTATTTAGTTTTCATGCTAGTGAGGGCCGAGAATCCTCTCTCACATAGGTACGTGGTTGCAAAGAGCATCAGTGTCTTAACAGTACGATTTGTCAAGGCAAGAAACTCTGAGCGCAGCCCAATCCAGAAATTATTCAATTCCATTTTCACAGAACCACTTGTTGCAATTTCGATGAGGCTCTCTTGTTCACATATTGGTAAGCGGACTGGAGGCAGGGCATGAAAGGGATAACGAATCCAGCTGTTTGTGTTGTCCATTTCAGGAAAGTACCTGCGTAATTGCGCACATCCAACTCACTCAGGTGCTTCGCTATATCACATTGACATTGTCCGTAAGCTTGAGTTAATTTGCACACAAAAAAATCATACAATGATGGAAAGACCTGTGTGTTGTCCTTGTTAATGCAGACAGTCAGATCATTCAGCAGAGAAAAAACATCACCCAGATAGGCCAGTCGTGTGAGAAACTCGTCATCATGCAAGCGGTCAGACAAGTGAAAATTATGGTCAGTAACGAAAACTTTAAGCTCGTCTCTTAGTTCAAAAAAATGTGTCAATGCTTGCTTTAACAAAGTTAACCATTTTCACTGTAGAGTCCAAAACGTCGTTCAAGCTGTCATCCTTGGCAGCAAGAGCCTCTCGGTGGATGCTGCAGTGTACCCAAGTTGCGTCGGGATCAACTGCTTGTACACGCACGTTACCATTCCACTCTGTCTTTCTGTCATGGCTTTTGCCCATCAGTACAGATACCAACACATCTTGAACACCAAAGTCCATTTGATGTAACAAAGCTGTCCAGTACTTTAAAAATATCCTCTCCTGTTGTCCTGGTTTCCAGTGGTTTGCAGAAGAGGATGTCTTCCTTAATTGACCCCCCATAAACGTAATGGACATATACCAGGAGCTGTGCCAGGCCCGCCACGTCTGTTGACTCATCCAGCTGTAACGCATATAACTGACTGGTTTGTATGCGAAGCAGTAATTGTTTCAAAATATCTGCATAGTGAAACAATGTTGCTTGATGAAGGCATAGTCTGTATAGTTTTTTTGGCCTTTTCCCCCAGCATTGTCCCAGCCATATCCGATGCAGCAGGAAGAATTAAGTCCTCCAAAATAGTATGGGGCTTGCCTGTCCTAGCCACTTGGTAGCTCACAATATAAGAAGTTGCTAGCCCCTTCTTTATTAATGGTATATGTTACTCGAAAGTCGTCTTTATTCTTGCTCCGAAAACTCCCGTGGCTTATTTTTCAAGTTGTCATGTTTCATTTCTAAACGTCTACGCAAGAGGGAAGGTTTCCCGCGAGAGAGTAACGGTTAATGTTATTGGATGTTTATTATTTGACTAGGCTACCAGTATTTAACATTGTGTTGTTATTTCGCTGGGTTTATTATAATTGTATTTTTGGCAGTGAAATGAGGCTACTGTCACTTTCGTCGTATGGAGTAGACCAAAACGCAGCGGGAATGTGTATACTCATCTTCTTTTATTGAGAAGGAACGTGAACACTGAACAAAATAACAAACACCGACGAAGACAGTCCTGTAAGGCAACACACTATACACGGAACAACTACCCACAAACACAGTGGCAAAAACCCCTTACTTAAATATGGCCTCCAAGCAACGAAGAACAGCTGCTTCTAATTGAAGGCCAAACCAAAAACCCGTAACATAGAAATAGACTAAATAGACACAGACATAGAAATATTCTAACATAGAACATTAACCAAAAAACCCCGAAACACACTAAACAAACACACCTCTGCCACGCCCTGACCAAACTACAATAACAAACAAACCCTTTTACTGGTCAGGACGTGACAGCTACTCAGGCGAGAGAAGAAAAAAAACTCAACCAAATGTATAGGAAAATAAAAATGTACTGTTTGAAAATGTGGAGAATTATTATTTTTTTCGTGTATTTTTTATGTGAATCACATTTGTATTTGGCGTACCCCCGACGTACCTCAGTTTTGGAATACCTGTCCTAGATAATCAAAGTCAACATGGTAGGAAAAGAGAAGTGATAATGATTGTTTCAGTTCAGAGAGAAAAAGAGAGAGAGAGAGAGAGAGAGAGAGAGAGAGAGAAGTAACACCAAATAATGCACGCAGAGCAGAATTAGGCCGATACCCGCTAATTATTAAAATCCAGAAAAGAACCGTTAAATTCTACAACCACCTAAAAGGAAGCGATTACCAAACCTTCCATAACAAAGCCATCACCTACAGAGAGATGAACCTGGAGAAGAGTCCCCTAAGCAAGCTGGTCCTGGGGCTCTGTTCACAAACACAAACACACCCCACAGAGCCCCAGGACAGCAACATAATTAGACCCATCCAAACCATGAGAAAACAAAAAGATAATTACTTGACTCATTGGAAAGAATTTACAAAAAACAGAGCAAACTATAATGCTATTTGTCCCTAAACAGAGAGTACACAGTGGCAGAATACCTGACCACTGTGACTGACCCAAACTTAAGGAAAGCTTTGACTATGTACAGACTCAGTGAGCATAGCCTTGCTATTGAGAAGGGCTGCCGAAGGCGGACCTGGCTCTCAAGAGAAGACAGGCTATGTGCACACTGCCCACAAAATGAGGTGGAAACTGAGCTGCACTTCTAATTTCCTGCCAAATGTATGAGCATATTAGAGAAATATTTCCCTCAGATTACACAGATCCACAAAGAATTAGAAAACAAACCCGGTTTTGATCAACTCCCATATCTACTGGGTGAAATACCACAGTGTTCCATCACAGCAGCCAGATTTGTGACCTGTTGCCACAAGAAAAGCGTAACCAGTGAAGAACAAACACCATTGTAAATAAAACCCATATTTATGTTTATTTATTTTCCCTTTTGTAGTTTAATCATTTGCACATCATTACAACACTGTATAAATACATAATATGACATTTGAAATGTCTTTATTCTTTTGGAACTTTTGTGAGTGTAATGTTTACTGTTAATTTTATATAGTTTATTTCACTTTTGTTAATTATACATTTCACTTGCTTTAACATATGTTTCCCATGCCAATTAAGCCCTTCAATTGAAATGAATTGAGAGAGAGAGAAGGAGAAAGAGAAAAGTTTGTTAAAAAGTAAGGAGGGATGACTAGCTGCATTAGAGACAACCAGGCATGGTAGAGAAAGAGAAAACAATGGATAAGGAGAGGTGCAGAGAGGAGAAGGAAAGATGATAATGAAGAGAGAAATATGAAAGAGAACGAGAAAGAAGAGAGGGAGAGGAAAGAGAGAGGGAGAGGTTGAGAGAGGGAGCCGTTGAGAGATGAGGTTGAGAGAGGGAGAGGAAAGAAAGAGGGAGAGGTTGAGATAGGGAGAGGAAGACATCATCAGAGAGAAACAAATGAGAGTTGGAATGATGACATGGTGAAAATGAGAAACAAAGAGAAACAGGATAGAGAGGACAGAGAGAGGAGAGAGAGAGGATAGAGAGAGAGGATAGAGAAAGGATAGAGAGAGAGAGGATAGAGAGAGAGAGGATAGAGAGAGGATGGAGAGAGGATAGAGAGAGAGAGGATAGAGAGAGGATAGAGAGAGGATAGAGAGAGGATAGAGAGAGAGAGGATAGAGAGAGGATAGAGAGAGGATAGAGAGGATAGAGAGAGGATAGAGAGAGGATAGAGAGAGAGAGGATAGAGAGAGAGGATAGAGAAAGGATAGAGAGAGAGAGAGGATAGAGAGAGAATAGAGAGAATAGAGAGAGGATAGAGAGAGGATAGAGAGAGGATAGAGAGAGAGAGGATAGAGAGAGGATAGAGAGAGGATAGAGAGGATAGAGAGAGAGAGGATTGAGAGAGGATAGAGAGAGGATAGAGAGGATAGAGAGAGGACAGAGAGAGGATAGAGAGAGGATAGAGAGAGGATAGAGAGAGGATAGAGAGAGGATAGAGAGAGAGAGGATTGAGAGAGGATAGAGAGAGGATAGAGAGGATAGAGAGAGGACAGAGAGAGGATAGAGAGAGGATAGAGAGAGAGAGGATATATATAGAGGATAGAGAGAGGATAGAGAGAGGATAGAGAGAGGATAGAGAGATATAGAGAAGATAGAGAGAGAGAGAGAGGATAGAAAGAGGATAGAGAGAGGAAAAAGAGGATAGAGAGAGGATAGAGAGATAGAGAGAGGATAAAAAGAGGATAGAGAGAGGAAAGAGTGGATAGAGAGAGGATAGAGAGAGAGAGGATTGAGAGAGGATAGAGAAGATAGAGAGAGGATAGAGAAGATAGAGAGGGAGAGAGAGAGAGGATAGAGAGAGGATAGAGAAGATAGATAGATAGAGAGAGAGAGAGGATAGAGAGCTGGAATAAGGCCATTCAAGCGGAAGAGGTCAATTCCCTGTGGGTAATGAATCGGAGTTACTGGAGTGTTGATGATACATTCTGAATCAGGGTTACTGGAGTGTAGATGCTACATTAGGTACAACGTGTGTCCAAAATTGCATACTATTTTCAATCAATTCCCTATGGGCCCTGGTCAAATGTAATGCCCTTTTATAGGGACTAGTGTGCAATTTGGGACAGATAATTGAGTAACATTCAGTGAGGCAAAGATACAAATTAGCATTTTCTCCCTGGAAGCTCAGTGAAACATATCCTCTTAGCTTATCACTTCCTCTTAGCTTCTCTCATGAGACAGTGTGTGTGTGTGTGTGTGTGTGTGTGTGTGTGTGTGTGTGTGTGTGTGTGTGTGTGTGTGTGTGTGTGTGTGTGTGTGTGTGTGTGTGTGTGTGTGTGTGTGTGTGTGTGTGTGTGTGTGTGTGGACTCATTGAGCCACAGAGAATAAACAATGAGAATAAACACAGTCATGAGATCTCTAACCCACTTCACTCCCTGTCTCACACACACACACACACACACACACACACACACACACACACACACACACACACACACACACACACACACACACACACACACACACACACACACACACACACGGAAGTGGAAGAGAGGGACAGTGATGTCATATATGATGGCAGAAGCATCTGATAGCTTCAGTACCAGTCAAGGAGAGTATAATAGGTATAATAGGTAGGGTAGCTGGGTAGAGGAGAGCACTGAACCTTTTCTCTGAAAACATTTACTCAAAACCAGATCCATCTGAGATACTGAGGTTTGGATGAGCGGAGGGAGGGATGAGATCCATCTGAGATACTGTGGTTTGGATGAGCGGAGGGGGGGATGAGATCCATCTGAGATACTGTGGTTTGGATGAGCGGAGGGGGGGATGAGATCCATCTGAGATACTGAGGTTTGGATGAGCGGAGGGGGGGATGAGATCCATCTGAGATACTGTGGTTTGGATGAGCGGAGGGGGGGATGAGATCCATCTGAGATACTGAGGTTTGGATGAGCGGAGGGGGGGATGAGATCCATCTGAGATACTGTGGTTTGGATGAGCGGAGGGGGGATGAGATCCATCTGAGATACTGTGGTTTGGATGAGCGGAGGGGGGGATGAGATCCATCTGAGATACTGTGGTTTGGATGAGCGGAGGGGGGGGATGAGATCCATCTGAGATACTGAGGTTTGGATGAGCAGAGGGGGGGATGAGATCCATCTGAGATACTGTGGTTTGGATGAGCGGAGGGAGGATGAGATCCTTGATCCTTGACCTCCACGCCCCCCCACACACACACACAGGTACACACACGCGCTCGTTAAATTCCTCCGGACCAAAACACACAACTAATTGACTTGGGGACTGGTCTTTATGGCGTTGTCATGGTGACCGCTAGAACCTCACTCTGCCTCTGCCTCTCCACTACTCGGGGCTTCAGCCACCGCTAGAACCTCACTCTGCCTCTCCACTACTCGGGGCTTCAGCCACCGCTAGAAATTCACTCTGCCTCTCCACTACGCCGGGCTTCAGCCACCGCTAGAACCTCACTCTGCCTCTCCACTACTCGGGGCTTCAGCCACCGCTAGAACCTCACTCTGCCTCTCCACTACTCCGGGCTTCAGACACCACTAGAACCTCACACTGCCTCTCCACTACTCCGGGCTTCAGACACCGCTAGAACCTCACTCTGCCTCTGCCTCTCCACTACTCGGGGCTTCAGACACCGCTAGAACCTCACTCTGCCTCTCCACTACTCGGGGCTTCAGCCATCTCTAGAACCTCACACTGCCTCTCCACTACTCGACGCTTCAGCCACCGCTAGAACCTCACACTGCCTCTGCCTCTCCACTACTCGGGGCTTCAGCCACCGCTAGAACCTTACTCTGCCTCTGCCTCTCCACTACTCGGGGCTTCAGCCACCGCTAGAACCTCACTCTGCCTCTGCCTCTCCACTACTCGGGGCTTCAGCCACCGCTAGAACCTCACTCTGCCTCTCCACTACTCTGGGCTTCAGCCACCGCTAGAACCTCACTCTGCCTCTCCACTACTCGGGGCTTCAGCCACCGCTAGAAATTCACTCTGCCTCTCCACTACGCCGGGCTTCAGCCACCGCTAGAACCTCACTCTGCCTCTCCACTACTCGGGGCTTCAGCCACCGCTAGAACCTCACTCTGCCTCTCCACTACTCCGGGCTTCAGACACCACTAGAACCTCACACTGCCTCTCCACTACTCCGGGCTTCAGACACCGCTAGAACCTCACTCTGCCTCTGCCTCTCCACTACTCGGGGCTTCAGACACCGCTAGAACCTCACTCTGCCTCTCCACTACTCGGGGCTTCAGCCATCTCTAGAACCTCACACTGCCTCTCCACTACTCGACGCTTCAGCCACCGCTAGAACCTCACACTGCCTCTGCCTCTCCACTACTCGGGGCTTCAGCCACCGCTAGAACCTTACTCTGCCTCTGCCTCTCCACTACTCGGGGCTTCAGCCACCGCTAGAACCTCACTCTGCCTCTGCCTCTCCACTACTCGGGGCTTCAGCCACCGCTAGAACCTCACTCTGCCTCTCCACTACTCTGGGCTTCAGCCACCGCTAGAACCTCACTCTGCCTCTCCACTACTCGGGGCTTCAGCCACCGCTAGAACCTCACTCTGCCTCTGCCTCTGCACTACTCGGGGCTTCAGCCACCGCTAGAACCTCACTCTGCCTCTCCACTACTCGGGGCTTCAGCCACTGCTAGAACCTCACTCTGCCTCTGCACTACTCGGGACTTCAGCCACCGCTAGAACCTCACTCTGCCTCTGCCTCTCGCTCTCTGCTACTAAAGGCTTCAGCCATTCACCACTGCCTGATCTACCCCTCTCCCTCTCTATCCTGTATCCCTCCTCAACCCCTACCTACGTTGTTTCTATATTTACCGCCCATAATGGGTATCCTGGGGTAAAGAGTAGACGTTTTACAGGTACCACCCCCCCCCCCAATAGGTTTCCAGGGGTGACATGTCATCTAGTCATCTATTAAACTAGTGGGCATTGTGTGGCAGTTACCGTCGTTATGGGTTTCATTAGGTCAAATGCAGAATTCATGAACATGCATAAATAACCAGGATAGTGTTTCAGATGGAGTTTCACTTAAGTCCTTCGCTCGGTTTCGTTCATAGAAGGAGCATAAATGCAATCATACGGGGTTCACCTAACGTCCTTCACCCCTATTCAGCTTTATACAATCAAATGAACTAAATGATCAGACATATGGGTTTCCCTTGGCGTCCTTCACCCCTGCTCATAACAACGAGCTAAATACAGTGAATCTTGAGTTCTGTTACAGTCTACCACCCGTAAAGGGTTATCTGAGGTATAGAACAACGGGTTACAGTCTACCACCCATAAAGGGTTATCTGAGGTATAGTAAAACGGGTTACAGTCTACCACCCATAAAGGGTTATCTGAGGTATAGTAAAACGGGTTACAGTCTACCACCCATAAAGGGTTATCTGAGGTATAGAACAACGGGTTACAGTCTACCACAATAAAAGGGTTATCTGAGGTATAGAACAATGGGTTACAGTCTACCACCCATAAAGGGTTATCTGAGGTACAGTGTAACGGGTTACAGTCTACCACCCATGAACACGGTCCTTATGAATCAGATGGTGTTAGACTCCTGCTGATATATAATGAATCAGAATCAGATGGTGTTGTTAGACTCCTGCTGATATATAATGAATCAGAATCAGATGGTGTTGTTAGACTCCTGCTGATATATAATGAATCAGAATCAGATTGAGTAGTTAGACTCCTGCTGATATATAATGAATCAGAATCAGATTGAGTAGTTAGACTCCTGCTGATATATAATGAATCAGAATCAGATGGTGTTGTTAGACTCCTGCTGATATATAATGAATCAGAATCAGATGGTGTAGTAGGTAGGGTAGCTGGGTAGAGGTATAATAGGTAGGGTAGCTGGGTAGAAGTACAGTATGTAGGGTAGCTGGGTAGAGGTATAATAGGTAGGGTAGCTGGGTAGAGGTACAGTATGTAGGGTAGCTGGGTAGAGGTATATTAGGTAGGGTAGCTGGGTAGAGGTACAGTATGTAGGGTAGCTGGGTAGAGGTATAGTAGGTAGGGTAGCTGGGTAGAGGTATAGTAGGTAGGGTAGCTGGGTAGAGGTATAGTAGGTAGGGTATCTGGGTAGAAGTACAGTAGGTAGGGTAGCTGGGTAGAAGTACAGTAGGTAGGGTACCTGGGTAGAGGTATAGTAGGTAGGGTAGCTGGGTGGAGGTACAGTAGGTAGTGTAGCTGGGTAGAGGTATAGTAGGTAGTGTAGCTGGGTAGAAGTACAGTAGGTAGGGTAGCTGGGTAGAGGTATAATCGGTAGGGTAGCTGGGTAGAGGTATAGTAGGTAGGGTAGCTGGGTAGAGGTACAGTAGGTAGGGTAGCTGGGTAGAGGTATAGTAGGTAGGGTCGCTGGGTAGAGGTACAGTAGGTAGGGTAGCTGGGTAGAGGTATAGTAGGTAGCGTAGTTGGGTAGAGGTATAGTAGGTAGGGTAGCTGGGTAGAGGTATAGTAGGTAGCGTAGCTGGGTAGAGGTATAGTAGGTAGGGTAGCTGGGTAAAGGTATAGTAGGTAGCGTAGCTGGGTAGGGGTATAGTAGGTAGGGTAGCTGGGTAAAGGTATAGTAGGTAGCGTAGCTGGGTAGAGGTACAGTAGGTAGGGTAGCTGGGTAGAGGTATAGTAGGTAGGGTAGCTGGGTAGAGGTATAATAGGTAGGGTAGCTAGGTAGAGGTATAATAGGTAGGGTAGCTGGGTAGAGGTATAATAGGTAGGGTAGCTGGGTAGAGGTATAGTAGGTAGGGTAGCTGGGTAGAGGTATAATAGGTAGGGTAGCTGGGTAGAGGTATAGTAGGTAGGGTAGCTGGGTAGAGGTATAATAGGTAGGGTAGCTGGGTAGAGGTATAGTAGGTAGCGTAGCTGGGTAGAGGTACAGTAGGTAGGGTAGCTGGGTAGAGGTATAGTAGGTAGGGTAGCTGGGTAGAGGTATAGTAGGTAGGGTAGCTGGGTAGAGGTATAGTAGGTAGCGTAGCTGGGTAGGGGTATAGTAGGTAGGGTAGCTGGGTAAAGGTATAGTAGGTAGCGTAGCTGGGTAGAGGTACAGTAGGTAGGGTAGCTGGGTAGAGGTATAGTAGGTAGGGTAGCTGGGTAGAGGTATAGTAGGTAGGGTAGCTGGGTAGAGGTATAGTAGGTAGGGTAGCTGGGTAGAGGTATAGTAGGTAGGGTAGCTGGGTAAAGGTATAGTAGGTAGGGTAGCTGGGTAAAGGTATAGTAGGTAGGATAGCTGGGTAGAGGTATAGTAGGTAGGGTAGCTGGGTAGAGGTATAATAGGTAGGGTAGCTGGGTAGAGGTATAGTAGGTAGGGTAGCTGGGTAGAGGTATAGTAGGTAGGGTAGCTGGGTAGAGGTACAGTAGGTAGGGTAGCTGGGTAGAGGTATAGTAGGTAGGGTAGCTGGGTAGAGGTATAATAGGTAGGGTAGCTGGGTAGAGTTATAGTAGGTAGGGTAGCTGGGTAGAGGTATAATAGGTAGGGTACTGGGTAGAGGTATAGTAGGTAGGGTAGCTGGGTAGAGGTATAGTAGGTAGGGTAGCTGGGTAGAGGTATAATAGGTAGGGTAGCTGGGTAGAGGTATAGTAGGTAGGGTAGCTGGGTAGAGGTATAGTAGGTAGGGTAGCTGGGTAGAGGTATAATAGGTAGGGTAGCTGGGTAGAGGTACAGTAGGTAGGGTAGCTGGGTAGAGGTATAGTAGGTAGGGTAGCTGGGTAGAGGTATAGTAGGTAGGGTAGCTGGGTAGAGGTATAATAGGTAGGGTAGCTGGGTAGAGTTATAGTAGGTAGGGTAGCTGGGTAGAGGTATAATAGGTAGGGTACTGGGTAGAGGTATAGTAGGTAGGGTAGCTGGGTAGAGGTATAGTAGGTAGCGTAGCTGGGTAGAGGTACAGTAGGTAGGGTAGCTGGGTAGAGGTATAGTAGGTAGCGTAGCTGGGTAGAGGTACAGTAGGTAGGGTAGCTGGGTAGAGGTATAGTAGGTAGGGTAGCTGGGTAGAGGTATAATAGGTAGGGTAGCTAGGTAGAGGTATAATAGGTAGGGTAGCTGGGTAGAGGTATAGTAGGTAGGGTAGCTGGGTAGAGGTATAGTAGGTAGGGTAGCTGGGTAGAGGTATAATAGGTAGGGTAGCTGGGTAGAGGTATAGTAGGTAGGGTAGCTGGGTAGAGGTATAATAGGTAGGGTAGCTGGGTAGAGGTATAGTAGGTAGCGTAGCTGGGTAGAGGTACAGTAGGTAGGGTAGCTGGGTAGAGGTATAGTAGGTAGGGTAGCTGGGTAGAGGTATAGTAGGTAGGGTAGCTGGGTAGAGGTATAGTAGGTAGCGTAGCTGGGTAGGGGTATAGTAGGTAGGGTAGCTGGGTAAAGGTATAGTAGGTAGCGTAGCTGGGTAGAGGTACAGTAGGTAGGGTAGCTGGGTAGAGGTATAGTAGGTAGGGTAGCTGGGTAGAGGTATAGTAGGTAGGGTAGCTGGATAGAGGTATAGTAGGTAGGGTAGCTGGGTAGAGGTATAGTAGGTAGGGTAGCTGGGTAAAGGTATAGTAGGTAGGGTAGCTGGGTAAAGGTATAGTAGGTAGGATAGCTGGGTAGAGGTATAGTAGGTAGGGTAGCTGGGTAGAGGTATAATAGGTAGGGTAGCTGGGTAGAGGTATAGTAGGTAGGGTAGCTGGGTAGAGGTATAGTAGGTAGGGTAGCTGGGTAGAGGTACAGTAGGTAGGGTAGCTGGGTAGAGGTATAGTAGGTAGGGTAGCTGGGTAGAGGTATAATAGGTAGGGTAGCTGGGTAGAGTTATAGTAGGTAGGGTAGCTGGGTAGAGGTATAATAGGTAGGGTACTGGGTAGAGGTATAGTAGGTAGGGTAGCTGGGTAGAGGTATAGTAGGTAGGGTAGCTGGGTAGAGGTATAATAGGTAGGGTAGCTGGGTAGAGGTATAGTAGGTAGGGTAGCTGGGTACAGGTATAGTAGGTAGGGTAGCTGGGTAGAGGTATAATAGGTAGGGTAGCTGGGTAGAGGTACAGTAGGTAGGGTAGCTGGGTAGAGGTATAGTAGGTAGGGTAGCTGGGTAGAGGTATAGTAGGTAGGGTAGCTGGGTAGAGGTATAATAGGTAGGGTAGCTGGGTAGAGTTATAGTAGGTAGGGTAGCTGGGTAGAGGTATAATAGGTAGTGTACTGGGTAGAGGTATAGTAGGTAGGGTAGCTGGGTAGAGGTATAGTAGGTAGCGTAGCTGGGTAGAGGTACAGTAGGTAGGGTAGCTGGGTAGAGGTATAGTAGGTAGCGTAGCTGGGTAGAGGTACAGTAGGTAGGGTAGCTGGGTAGAGGTATAGTAGGTAGGGTAGCTGGGTAGAGGTACAGTAGGTAGGGTAGCTGGGTAGAGGTATAGTAGGTAGGGTAGCTGGGTAGAGGTATAATAGGTAGGGTAGCTGGGTAGAGGTATAATAGGTAGCGTAGCTGGGTAGAGGTACAGTAGGTAGGGTAGCTGGGTAGAGGTATAGTAGGTAGGGTAGCTGGGTAGAGGTATAGTAGGTAGGGTAGCTGGGTAGAGGTATAGTAGGTAGGGTAGCTGGGTAGAGGTATAATAGGTAGGGTAGCTGGGTAGAGGTATAATAGGTAGCGTAGCTGGGTAGAGGTACAGTAGGTAGGGTAGCTGGGTAGAGGTATAGTAGGTAGGGTAGCTGGGTAGAGGTATAATAGGTAGGGTAGCTGGGTAGAGGTATAATAGGTAGGGTAGCTGGGTAGAGGTATAATAGGTAGGGTAGCTGGGTAGAGGTATAGTAGGTAGGGTAGCTGGGTAAAGGTATAGTAGGTAGGGTAGCTGGGTAGAGGTATAGTAGGTAGGGTAGCTGGGTAGAGGTATAATAGGTAGGGTAGCTGGGTAGAGGTATAATAGGTAGGGTAGCTGGGTAGAGGTATAATAGGTAGGGTAGCTGGGTAGAGGTATAGTAGGTAGGGTAGCTGGGTAAAGGTATAATAGGTAGGGTAGCTGGGTAGAGGTATAGTAGGTAGGGTAGCTGGGTAAAGGTATAATAGGTAGGGTAGCTGAGTAGAGGTATAGTAGGTAGGGTAGCTGGGTAGAGGTATAGTAGGTAGGGTAGCTGGGTAGAGGTATAGTAGGTAGGGTAGCTGGGTAAAGGTATAATAGGTAGGGTAGCTGGGTAGAGGTATAGTAGGTAGGGTAGCTGGGTAAAGGTATAATAGGTAGGGTAGCTGGGTAGAGGTATAGTAGGTAGGGTAGCTGGGTAAAGGTATAATAGGTAGGGTAGCTGAGTAGAGGTATAGTAGGTAGGGTAGCTGGGTAAAGGTATAATAGGTAGGGTAGCTGGGTAGAGGTATAGTAGGTAGGGTAGCTGGGTAAAGGTATAATAGGTAGGGTAGCTGGGTAGAGGTATAGTAGGTAGGGTAGCTGGGTAAAGGTATAATAGGTAGGGTAGCTGGGTAGAGGTATAGTAGGTAGGGTAGCTGGGTAAAGGTATAATAGGTAGGGTAGCTGGGTAGAGGTATAGTAGGTAGGGTAGCTGGGTAGAGGTATAGTAGGTAGGGTAGCTGGGTAGAGGTATAATAGGTAGGGTAGCTGGGTAGAGGTATAGTAGGTAGGGTAGCTGGGTAGAGGTATAGTAGGTAGGGTAGCTGGGTAGAGGTATAATAGGTAGGGTAGCTGGGTAGAGGTATAATAGGTAGGGTAGCTGGGTAGAGGTATAGTAGGTAGGGTAGCTGGGTAGAGGTATAATAGGTAGGGTAGCTGTAATGGAAGGATCCATATGGATCCACTGAGCTGTTTGTTGTCCAGAACTATCTCAATTCTAATGTGCGTGTGTATTGTGTGTGCGTGTGTATTGTGCATTGTGAAGTGTGTGTGTATTGTGCATTGTGAAATGTGTGTGTATTGTGTGTGCGTGTGTATTGTGCATTGTGAAGTGTGTGTGTATTGTGTGTGAGTGTGTATTGTGTTTCACTGCATCCATATATGGGAATTGATGAGCTCTGCATGTAGTGGATGATACGAGAGTCCCTTTCATTCAATGTAGCAGTAATGCATTTTAATAATCTAATCAGAGCTTCATCAGGTCCGTTACCAGTCGCCGTAAAAGGCCCAACAGACATGGCCTTAAAGGTGTTCTTCGTCAATATTCTATTCATTAAATGGGCGATATTTCACTCCATTAGCAATCATTTCCTCTGTGTAGAAAGCAAAGTATGGTCACAAATAAATTCTACACTGATCTACTTAGATATGTGATGCCTTTGGATAAAAGGAAATGCATTATTTTAAGGACACCGTTTTCCTACAACAACAAAAACCTTGGACTGTCCAAGGCAGCCTTGTGGACTCACATTACGGTGAATCTAAATGTGGTATAAACATACAGTAGTAATATCTAAATGTAGTAACATGCACTAATATCTAAATGTGGTATAAAAGTACAGTAGTAAGGTCTAAATGTGGTAACATACAATAGTAAAATCTAAATGTAGTAACATACAGTACTAATATCTAAATGTGGTAACATACAGTAGTAATATCTAAATGTGGTAACATACAGTACTAATATCTAAATGTAGTAACATACAGTAGTAATATCTAAATGTAGTAACATACTGTAGTAATATCTAAATGGAGTATAAACATACAGTAGTAATATCTAAATGTAGTAACATACAGTACTAATATCTAAATGTGGTAACATAAAGTAGTAATATCTAAATGTGGTAACATACAGTAGTAGTAATGTCTAAATGTGGTATAAACATGCAGTAGCGAGCTGACTGAGGTAGTCATCCAAGTATTCCCGGGACTACGGTGGTTTACTCAGACATCACACAGTGAAGGAGGACATCACCAAGCCCATAGAGATGGTCCTAGTGGGAGGACATCAACAAGCCCATAGAGATGGTCCAGTGGGAGGAGGACATCACCAAGCCCATAGAGATGGTCCTAGTGGGAGGACATCACCAAGCCCATAGAGATGGTCCAGTGGTAGGAGGACATCACCAAGCCCATAGAGATGGTCCTAGTGGGAGGAGGACATCACCAAGCCCATAGAGATGGTCCAGTGGGAGGACATCAACAAGCCCATAGAGATGGTCCTAGTGGGAGGAGGACATCAACAAGCCCATAGAGATGGTCCTAGTGGGAGGACATCACCAAGCCCATAGAGATGGTCCTAGTGGGAGGAGGACATCACCAAGCCCATAGAGATGGTCCTAGTGGGAGGACATCAACAAGCCCATAGAGATGGTCCTAGTGGGAGGAGGACATCAACAAGCCCATAGAGATGGTCCAGTGGGAGGAGGACATCACCAAGCCCATAGAGATGGTCCTAGTGGGAGGACATCAACAAGCCCATAGAGATGGTCCAGTGGGAGGACATCAACAAGCCCATAGAGATGGTCCTAGTGGGAGGAGGACATCAACAAGCCCATAGAGATGGTCCAGTGGGAGGAGGACATCACCAAGCCCATAGAGATGGTCCAGTGGGAGGAGGACATCACCAAGCCCATAGAGATGGTCCTAGTGGGAGGACATCAACAAGCCCATAGAGATGGTCCTAGTGGGAGGAGGACATCACCAAGCCCATAGAGATGGTCCTAGTGGGAGGAGGACATCAACAAGCCCATAGAGATGGTCCTAGTGGGAGGAGGACATCAACAAGCCCATAGAGATGGTCCAGTGGGAGGAGGACATCACCAAGCCCATAGAGATGGTCCTAGTGGGAGGAGGACATCAACAAGCCCATAGAGATGGTCCTAGTGGGAGGACATCAACAAGCCCATAGAGATGGTCCTAGTGGGAGGAGGACATCACCAAGCCCATAGAGATGGTCCTAGTGGGAGGAGGACATCACCAAGCCCATAGAGATGGTCCAGTGGGAGGAGGACATCAACAAGCCCATAGAGATGGTCCTAGTGGGAGGAGGACATCAACAAGCCCATAGAGATGGTCCAGTGGGAGGACATCACCAAGCCCATAGAGATGGTCCTAGTGGGAGGAGGACATCACCAAGCCCATAGAGATGGTCCTAGTGGGAGGACATCACCAAGCCCATAGAGATGGTCCAGTGGTAGGAGGACATCACCAAGCCCATAGAGATGGTCCTAGTGGGAGGAGGACATCACCAAGCCCATAGAGATGGTCCAGTGGGAGGACATCAACAAGCCCATAGAGATGGTCCTAGTGGGAGGAGGACATCAACAAGCCCATAGAGATGGTCCTAGTGGGAGGACATCACCAAGCCCATAGAGATGGTCCTAGTGGGAGGAGGACATCACCAAGCCCATAGAGATGGTCCTAGTGGGAGGACATCAACAAGCCCATAGAGATGGTCCTAGTGGGAGGAGGACATCAACAAGCCCATAGAGATGGTCCAGTGGGAGGAGGACATCACCAAGCCCATAGAGATGGTCCTAGTGGGAGGACATCAACAAGCCCATAGAGATGGTCCAGTGGGAGGACATCAACAAGCCCATAGAGATGGTCCTAGTGGGAGGAGGACATCAACAAGCCCATAGAGATGGTCCAGTGGGAGGAGGACATCACCAAGCCCATAGAGATGGTCCAGTGGGAGGAGGACATCACCAAGCCCATAGAGATGGTCCTAGTGGGAGGACATCAACAAGCCCATAGAGATGGTCCTAGTGGGAGGAGGACATCACCAAGCCCATAGAGATGGTCCTAGTGGGAGGAGGACATCAACAAGCCCATAGAGATGGTCCTAGTGGGAGGAGGACATCAACAAGCCCATAGAGATGGTCCAGTGGGAGGAGGACATCACCAAGCCCATAGAGATGGTCCTAGTGGGAGGAGGACATCAACAAGCCCATAGAGATGGTCCTAGTGGGAGGACATCAACAAGCCCATAGAGATGGTCCTAGTGGGAGGAGGACATCACCAAGCCCATAGAGATGGTCCTAGTGGGAGGAGGACATCACCAAGCCCATAGAGATGGTCCAGTGGGAGGAGGACATCAACAAGCCCATAGAGATGGTCCTAGTGGGAGGAGGACATCAACAAGCCCATAGAGATGGTCCAGTGGGAGGACATCACCAAGCCCATAGAGATGGTCCTAGTGGGAGGAGGACATCACCAAGCCCATAGAGATGGTCCAGTGGGAGGACATCAACAAGCCCATAGAGATGGTCCTAGTGGGAGGACATCAACAAGCCCATAGAGATGGTCCAGTGGGAGGACATCAACAAGCCCATAGAGATGGTCCTAGTGGGAGGAGGACATCAACAAGCCCATAGAGATGGTCCTAGTGGGAGGAGGACATCAACAAGCCCATAGAGATGGTCCTAGTGGGAGGAGGACATCAACAAGCCCATAGAGATGGTCCAGTGGGAGGACATCAACAAGCCCATAGAGATGGTCCAGTGGGAGGAGGACATCAACAAGCCCATAGAGATGGTCCTAGTGGGAGGAGGACATCACCAAGCCCATAGAGATGGTCCAGTGGGAGGAGGACATCACCAAGCCCATAGAGATGGTCCTAGTGGGAGGACATCAACAAGCTCATAGAGATGGTCCTAGTGGGAGGACATCAACAAGCCCATAGAGATGGTCCTAGTGGGAGGAGGACATCAACAAGCCCATAGAGATGGTCCTAGTGGGAGGACATCAACAAGCCCATAGAGATGGTCCAGTGGGAGGAGGACATCAACAAGCCCATAGAGATGGTCCAGTGTAGAGGAGGACATCAACAAGCCCATAGAGATGGTCCTAGTGGGAGGACATCAACAAGCCCATAGAGATGGTCCAGTGGGAGGAGGACATTAACAAGCCCATAGAGATGGTCCTAGTGGGAGGAGGACATCACCAAGCCCATAGAGATGGTCCTAGTGGGAGGAGGACATCACCAAGCCCATAGAGATGGTCCTAGTGGGAGGACATCAACAAGCCCATAGAGATGGTCCTAGTGGGAGGACATCAACAAGCCCATAGAGATGGTCCAGTGGGAGGAGGACATCAACAAGCCCATAGAGATGGTCCAGTGGGAGGACATCAACAAGCCCATAGAGATGGTCCAGTGGGAGGACATCACCAAGCCCATAGAGATGGTCCTAGTGGGAGGACATCAACAAGCCCATAGAGATGGTCCAGTGGGAGGAGGACATCACCAAGCCCATAGAGATGGTCCTAGTGGGAGGACATCAACAAGCCCATAGAGATGGTCCTAGTGGGAGGAGGACATCAACAAGCCCATAGAGATGGTCCAGTGGGAGGACATCAACAAGCCCATAGAGATGGTCCAGTGGGAGGACATCAACAAGCCCATAGAGATGGTCCAGTGGGAGGAGGACATCACCAAGCCCATAGAGATGGTCCAGTGGTAGGACATCACCAAGCCCATAGAGATGGTCCTAGTGGGAGGACATCACCAAGCCCATAGAGATGGTCCAGTGGGAGGAGGACATCAACAAGCCCATAGAGATGGTCCTAGTGGGAGGAGGACATCACCAAGCCCATAGAGATGGTCCAGTGGGAGGACATCACCAAGCCCATAGAGATGGTCCTAGTGGGAGGACATCAACAAGCCCATAGAGATGGTCCAGTGGGAGGAGGACATTAACAAGCCCATAGAGATGGTCCAGTGGGAGGAGGACATCAACAAGCCCATAGAGATGGTCCAGTGGGAGGAGGACATCAACAAGCCCATAGAGATGGTCCTAGTGGGAGGACATCAACAAGCCCATAGAGATGGTCCAGTGGGAGGAGGACATTAACAAGCCCATAGAGATGGTCCAGTGGGAGGAGGACATCAACAAGCCCATAGAGATGGTCCAGTGGGAGGAGGACATCAACAAGCCCATAGAGATGGTCCTAGTGGGAGGACATCAACAAGCCCATAGAGATGGTCCTAGTGGGAGGAGGACATCAACAAGCCCATAGAGATGGTCCAGTGGGAGGAGGACATCAACAAGCCCATAGAGATGGTCCAGTGGGAGGAGGACATCACCAAGCCCATAGAGATGGTCCAGTGGGAGGAGGACATCAACAAGCCCATAGAGATGGTCCTAGTGGGAGGACATCAACAAGCCCATAGAGATGGTCCTAGTGGGAGGAGGACATCAACAAGCCCATAGAGATGGTCCTAGTGGGAGGACATCAACAAGCCCATAGAGATGGTCCTAGTGGGAGGACATCAACAAGCCCATAGAGATGGTCCTAGTGGGAGGAGGACATCAACAAGCCCATAGAGATGGTCCTAGTGGGAGGACATCAACAAGCCCATAGAGATGGTCCAGTGGGAGGAGGACATCAACAAGCCCATAGAGATGGTCCTAGTGGGAGGACATCAACAAGCCCATAGAGATGGTCCTAGTGGGAGGAGGACATCAACAAGCCCATAGAGATGGTCCTAGTGGGAGGAGGACATCACCAAGCCCATAGAGATGGTCCTAGTGGGAGGAGGACATCACCAAGCCCATAGAGATGGTCCTAGTGGGAGGACATCACCAAGCCCATAGAGATGGTCCAGTGGTAGGAGGACATCACCAAGCCCATAGAGATGGTCCTAGTGGGAGGACATCAACAAGCCCATAGAGATGGTCCAGCGCTCTGTCAAACCAGCTGGTGTTTACATTTCTCCGTTATCGGTGCATGCCCACAATCTGCCACTTTGCCATAAAGCACTGTGTCCCTGGGCAGTACAGTATTGATGGTGTGCGTCTCACGGACGAAGGCAATGACCTCTTCCTCGATAGTCTGAGAGCTGGTACCATCTCCACAACGTGTCTCAGAGTAAACAATTGGTCAAAAGTGCTGAGCGTAGAGACATTTTACTCCTACTCTTATGGGTGTATTATATGGCCATCCTTCCAACCACCCTCAGTTTAACCTTAAGTAACCTTCTTTCTTATGTAACCATGCCAAACTTAAATATATCATACTAATTTCAGTGTCTCAAATTTACATTTACTATGTTATGTCTAGTGTATGACACAGCATGTCTCGCAAACAATGATTCCAAGTGACGCTTGCTTTACCCGTGGGGCACCGTGTTCAATCACCTGACTACTTTTAAGTTGTGCGTGATGACTTCGGTTACACTTGACACTGTGTTGATCAGTCAGCACTAATTTGGTTTATAAGAACGACAAGACGGCAGAAGAGACAGTTTATGTCGGAGCTGGAATTCATTCTACCCATGTTTGAAACAGCGATACTGTCAGTCTGGTGATTTGATTAACAACCAAGGTTCTGTTTAACCTGTTACATGTACGTTTGGTATTCAACCCATTTACTATATGCGGTTTATAACTAGCTTACTGTTTCTTAACAAAACACTTTGTTTTCTCTGCTATGGTTTATGTGGTCTTGGTTGTTCTTAGTTGAGGAAATGATGTGTAGCTAACTGCATTGTTTGTCCCGTCTGAAATCTGGCTACTTTGTCTTACCTTAGCTTGGTGTGTGTGCGATACAAATGAACTTGAGCAGCGTGTCAGTTTCCCAAGGTACACTGCAACAAACACTCAAACTGGACAGTTGTATCTCAATCTCTTCATTCAAAGACTCAAATCATGGACACTCTTACTGACAGTTGTGGCTGCTTGGCGTGATGTATTGTTGTCTCTACCTTCTTGCCCTTTGTGCTGTTGTCTGTGCCCAATAATGTTTGTACCTTGTTTTGTGCTGCTACCATGTTGTGTTGCTACCATGTTGTTGTCATGTTGTGTTGTTACCATGCTGTGTTGTCATGTGTTGCTGCCATGCTATATTGCTGTAGTAGGCCTCTCTTCATGTAGTGTTGTGTTGCCTCTCTTGTTGTGTTGTGTGTTTTGTCCTATATTTCTATTTTATTTATTTTTAATCCCATCCCCCGTCCCCACAGGAGGCCTTTTGGTAGGCCGTCATTGTCAATAAGAATTTGTTCTTAACTGACTTGCCTCGTTAAATAAAAGTTAAATAAATAAATAAACAGTCTAATGCTAGATTAACATTAACTCTCATTTGTGCATATTTGTTTGTGCTCCGATTACACGCTAGTGTCTAGATCAGCAGTTTACACATGATGACTTCAGCCTTATATGAAAAACCTTACTTGGCAAATATAGCTAGATAGCTTTCCTCGCTTGTTGGTTAGCTACCTAGCCAACCTTAGCTGTCATCTGACTGGTATAAGTTTACTTTAGCCATCTAGATAGCTAATCAAACAAAACCACACTAATTGGCTAGCTACCTCTATTTGCCTGTTTGCTAGCTAGCTAGCTAGCATTCAGCTTACTGGCGTCAGCTAACTACACAGGCTAGCTGCTGGACTTTGTACATGCAAGCTACTAATAGCTAGGTAACGTTAGCTAGTTAGATACCTAGCTAATAAAAATATATGTTTGCATTTATTGATTAACCTGTTTGACTACCACCATAAAGATAGATATCTACAGTAGCTTAGGTTTGTTCCATACACTTCTTATGACTGGTAGCATGGTGCAAGCAACTTGTGTTGTTTACGAGCAACCGACCCGTTCTTAGAACTCTGAGCTTTGGTGAAAGAAAATATATACACTGCTCAAAAAAATAAAGGGAACACTTAAACAACACATCCTAGATCTGAATGAAATAAATAATCGTATTAAATACTTTTTTCTTTACATAGTTGAATGTGCTGACAACAAAATCACACAAAAATAAGCAATGGAAATCCAATTTATCAACCCATGGAGGTCTGGATTTGGAGTCACACTCAAAATTAAAGTGGAAAACCACACTACAGGCTGATCCAACTTTGATGTAATGTCCTTAAAACAAGTCAAAATGAGGCTCAGTAGTGAGTGTGGCCTCCACGTGCCTGTATGACCTCCCTACAACGCCTGGGCATGCTCCTGATGAGTCTGTGGTGCAACGTGGCGTTGGTGGATGGAGCGAGACATGATGTCCCAGATGTGCTCAATTGGATTCAGGTCTGGGGAACGGGCGGGCCAGTCCATAGCATCAATGCCTTCCTCTTGCAGGAACTGCTGACACACTCCAGCCACATGAGGTCTAGCATTGTCTTGCATTAGGAGGAACCCAGGGCCAACCGCACCAGCATATGGTCTCACAAGGGGTCTGAGGATCTCATCTTGGTACCTAATGGCAGTCAGGCTACCTCTGGCGAGCACATGGAGGGCTGTGCGGCCCCCCAAAGAAATGCCAACCCACACCATGACTGACCCACCGCCAAACCGGTCATGCTGGAGGATGTTGCAGGCAGCAGAACGTTCTCCACGGCGTCTCCAGACTCTGTCACGTCTGTCACGTGCTCAGTGTGAACCTGCTTTCATCTGTGAAGAGCACAGGGCGCCAGTGGCGAATTTGCCAATCTTGGTGTTCTCTGGCAAATGCCAAAATTCCTGCACGGTGTTGGGCTGTAAGCACAACCCCCACCTGTGGACGTCGGGCCCTCATACCACCCTCATGGAGTCTGTTTCTGACCGTTTGAGCAGACACATGCACATTTGTGGCCTGCTGGAGGTCATTTTGCAGGGCTCTGGCAGTGCTTCTCCTGCTCCTCCTTGCACAAAGGCGGAGGTAGCGGTCCTGCTGCTGGGTTGTTGCCCTCCTACGGCCTCCTCCACATCTCCTGATGTACTGGCCTGTCTCCTGGTAGCGCCTCCATGCTCTGGACACTACGCTGACAGACACAGCAAACCTTCTTGCCACAGCTCGCATTGATGTGCCATCCTGGATGAGCTGCACTACCTGAGCCACTTGTGTGGGTTGTAGACTCCGTCTCATGCTACCACTAGAGTGAAAGCACCGCCAGCATTCAAAAGTGACCAAAACATCAGCCAGTAAGCATAGGAACTGAGAAGTGGTCTTTGGTCCTCACCTGCAGAACCACTCCTTTATTGGGGGCGTCTTGCTAATTGCCTATAATTTCCACCTGTTGTCTATTCCATTTGCACAACAGCATGTGAAATTTATTGTCAGTCAGTGTTGCTTCCTAAGTGGACAGTTTGATTTCACAGAAGTGTGATTGACTTGGAGTTACATTGTGTTGTTTAAGTGTTCCCTTTATTTTTTTGAGCAGTGTATATATTAGCATTGTTCGAAATGCTGCAAAAAGGTAGCACATCTCTGTTTCTTAATGTACATAAATTTGCATGTGAGAGCGATAAATTATAAACTTTATAAAAACTGTTGCAGTTTACAAAGTACAAAGTATTTCCAGAATTTTCTAAGTCCAATGGTCACTTTATGGACACAGTCTCGTTTTACTCCAACAACTCAATTGCTAACGACCCTGGTAAACAATCCGGTATATGGCACTCGGTAACGGACGGACGGCTCTCGACGAGAGACGGGGGAGTGTGTTGTGTACCTCCAATCAATCAAATTGATTTGCGAATTTTCACAGAGATCGGTGTCGTATTGACTTAGATATGAAAGTAGGGAGATTTGAATTTCACACTGTCTCGTCTATAATATACTCCAGCAGAGCAGACAAACCGTTGTGATCAGTCAGGCTAATCCTTCTAATGCTACCGCAGATATCAACCACTCTCTGTGGCCGAGAAAATGTGGTGGAGCGGCAGAGGCTGCGTGTGTCTGTATGCCAGACTATTCTTCTCATGCAGACTGATAGATCATTCCATTTATGTATTAATGATTGGGGCCCAGCAGTGGTTTCATTACTGAAACGTCAGCCTCTCTCTCCTCTCTCTCCTCTCAATACAAAAACACTCAACACTGTTCAGCCCCTCTCTCTCCTCTCTCTCCTCTCAATACAAACACTCAACACTGTTCAGCCCCTCTCTCCTCTCTCTCCTCTCTCTCCTCTCTCTCCTCAATACAAACACTCAACAGTGTTCAGCCCCTCTCTCTTCTCTCTCCTCAATACAAACACTCAACAGTGTTCAGCCTCTCTCTCCTCTCTCTCCTCTCAATACAAACACTCAACACTGTTCAGCCCCTCTCTCCTCTCTCTCCTCTCAATACAAACACTCAACACTGTTTAGCCCCTCTCTCCTCTCTCTCCTCTCTCTCCTCTCTCTCCTCTCTCTCCTCAATACAAACACTCAACAGTGTTCAGCCCCTCTCTCCTCTCTCTCCTCAATACAAACACTCAACAGTGTTCAGCCTCTCTCTCCTCTCTCTCCTCTCAATACAAACACTCAACACTATTCAGCCCCCCTCTCCTCTCAATACAGACACTCAACACTGTTCAGCCCCTCTCTCCTCTCTCTCCTCTCAATACAAACACTCAACACTGTTCAGCCCCTCTCTCTCCTCTCAATACAAACACTCAACACTGTTCAGCCCCTCTCTCCTCTCTCTCCTCTCAATACAAACACTCAACAGTGTTCAGCCCCTCTCTCCTCTCTCTCCTCAATACAAACACTCAACACTGTTCAGCCCCTCTCTCCCCTCTCTCCTCTCTTTACACAACACCGGCATCAGCCCCTCTCTCCTCTCTCTCCTCTCTCTCTCCTCTCTCTCCTCTCTTTCTCCTCTCAATACAAAACACTCAACAGTGTTCAGCCACTCTCCTCTCTCTCCTCTCAATACAAAACACTCAACACTGTTCAGCCCCTCTCTCTTCTCTCTCCTCTCAATACAGACAATCAACACTGTTCAGCCCCTCTCTCTTCTCTCTCCTCTCAATACAGACACTCAACACTGTTCAGCCCCTCTCTCTTCTCTCTCCTCTCAATACAAACACTCAACACTGTTTATCCCCTCTCTCCCCTCTCTCCTCTCTTTACACAACACTGGCAGGGCTGCCAAGTCCACAGCAGGCTAGGGTAGAGGAAAAGGAGCCCGTGTAACACTTGAAGGGGAAATCAGCAGCCCTTTGGTTACACATCACTGTGCCATAAAGGACCAGACCTTGAGGACGATACCGTAAGCTTACATACAGGGATACATACAGGGATGCTACACAAGGGAATATACTTTAAGAGTCTAGCATGTAGCTAACTAACTTACTATAACAGAAACCATTTTTAAACCATGACCTTGAGAGTGCCTTGAACATGAATGAATCTAATTGGGGAAACAGCACAGTCTGAAAGAGGGAGAGGAGAGATGGAGGGAAAGAAGGAGTGAGAGAAGAGACTGAGGGAGAGCAGGAGGTAGAGAAGGACGGACAGAAGAGACAGAGAGAGAGGAGGGAGAGAAGAGAAGAGAGGGAAAGAAGGAGGGAGAGAAGAGAGAGAGGGAGAGAAGGAGGAAGAAAAGAGACAGAGTGAGAGAAGAGACAAAGACAGAGGGAGAGAAGGAGGTAGAAGGAGGGAGAGAAGAGACGGAGAGAAGAGACAGAGGGAGAGAAGGAGGGAGAAGGAAGAGGAAGAGAAAAGACAGATGGAGGGAGAGAAGGTGGGAGGGAAGGAAGAGACAGAGATGGAGGGGGAGAAGGAGGGAGAGAAAGAGGGAGCGAAGGAGGGAGAGACGGCGGGTGGGAAGGAGGGAGAGAAGAGACAGAGATGGAGGGAGAGAAGTAGGGAGAGAAGAGACAGAGGGAGAGAAACAAGGATAAAATGGCAAGGTCATCACAAAGTAGATTTGAGTTCAAGCAGTGAGCAGTTGGAGAGTGAGTGGGTTGTATTCTGTAGAAGTCAAATGAGCAGGGTTCATACCAAATGGTAGCATATGCCCTATATAGTGCACTACTTTTGACCAAGGCCCATAGGGAATGTAGGGAATGTCTGGGTTTGGGACAAAACCCAGACATTCAGAATGACAAGGCCATTAAAAAACAATCTATACCCATTACAAAGCCTGTGTGTGCACCTGGGCTATTTTAGAATAGAGAGAGAGACCCTTATTCACATATAGACAGCTCTCACACACACACACACAAACACACACACACACACACACACACACACACACACACACACACACACACACACACACACACACACACACACACACACACACACACACACACACTAGTGACAGTGTATTATCTTACTGAGAGACCAGCTCTGATATAAGCTGTATCATTCATCGTCAGCACAAGGCACTGGCATTGACTGTCCCCATTCAGAAACACACACACTGATGTACTGCTAATTAACACACACACACACACACACACACACACACACACACACACACACACACACACACACACACACACACACACACACACACACACACACACACACACACACACACACACACACACACACACACACACACACACACACGAATCAGCATTGTTTACTGTGTATTCTAAGTCAGTCAGTAGTACTAGACACAGCAGTAAGTAATGCCATTGAGAACTAGGCCACGTGCACACAGTAACAGCAGATTAACAGATTTAACAGTAACAGATTTCGGATTGTCTAAAAAAAAAAAAAAAAAAAAATCCATATATGCTTTCCGGAGTGCTGCTGCAAAAAAAATAAGAAAACAAAAAAAAATGATAGCTGTGTACTGGTCAAAGGTGAAGTACCCTGCTCATTCCGAAGCATGCCGCTCTGACTAATACGCCATGGCAGTTCACAATGCTCTGGCAAGCACGGCAGAATACTAATTCTCAGAGTACAAAAAAAACTCTACGGACACTATGAAAGCTTAACCAAGTTTATTCTGCCCAGAGGATCAATACAGCTGCATTAGACAAAGACGTTTTCACACAAGGACTGATATTTAACCGCTCCTCATAGACTGTGTCTCCTCCTACACATCTCTATAAACATTGTGTCTTTACTGCTAGGCAGGATACTAGTGATACGGGCAATAAACTTTTATTTCTCCCTTAAGGTGACCTGACCTTACCTCAACCCCCCCTCCATCACTAATCCATGGCTCTCTCCCCTTATCAATGCCTGTCACATGTAATTCCCTGCACTCAACACATTCCAAGCTTAGTTGCACACACTATATACCTTCCTCCTATAAACATTCACTTCTGGTGTAGACCCTTCACTATACAGTTGAAGTCGGAAGTTCACATACACATTAGCCAAATACATTTAAAACCTGTTGGGGATAGGGGGCAGTATTTGCACGGCCGGATAAAAAACGTACCAGATTTAATCTGGTTACTACTCCTGCCCAGTAACTAGAATATGCATATAATTGTTTGATTTGGATAGAAAACACCCTAAAGTTTCTAAAACTGTTTGAATGGTATCTGTGAGTATAACAGAACTCATTTGGCAGGCCAAAACCTGAGAAGATTCCAAACAGGAAGCGCTCTCTCTGACTATTTCTTGGCCTTCTTGATCATCTCTAACCAAAACAGGGGATCTCTGGCATAACGTGACATTTTCTAACGCTCCCATTGGCTCTCAGAAGGCGCCAGAATGATGAATGGGGACTTTGCCGGCCATGGCTGAAAAACAGTAGTGCATTTGGATAGTGGTCGATCTGAGAACAATGAGACTGGGGCGCGTGCACGAGTCGACACCATGTTTTTATTTTTTCGTCTTTGAACGAAAACAGGGTTTCCCGGTCGGAATATTATCGCTTTTTTACGATAAAAATCGCATAAAAATTGATTTTAACCTCTCTAGGCTAGGCGGGACGAATTCGTCCCACCTACGTAACAGCCACTGCTATCCTGTGGCTCGATTTTCAAAACCTTAAAAATCCTATTACTTCAATTTCTCAAACATATGACTATTTTACAGCCATTTAAAGACAAGACTCTCGTTAATCTAACCACACTGTCCGATTTCAAAAAGGCTTTACAACGAAAGCAAAACATTAGATTATGTCAGCAGAGTACCAAGCCAGAAATAATCAGACACCCATTTTTCAAGCCAGCATATAATGTCACCAAAACCCAGAAGACAGCTAAATGCAGCACTCACCTTTGATGATCTTCATCAGATGACAACCCTAGGACATTATGTTATACAATACATGCATGTTTTGTTCAATCAAGTTCATATTTATATCAAAAACCAGCTTTTTACATTAGCATGTGACGTTCAGAACTAGCATACCCCCCGCAAACTTCCGGGGAATTCGCTAACATTTTACTAAATTACTCACGATAAACGTTCACAAAAAGCATAACAATTATTTTAAGAATTATAGATACAGACCTCCTCTATGCACTCGATATGTCCGATTTTAAAATAGCTTTTTGGTGAAAGCACATTTTGCAATATTCTAAGTACATAGCCCAGGCATCACGGGCTCGCTATTTAGACACCCGGCAAGTTTAGCACTCACCATAATCATATTTACTATTATAAAAGTTTCATTACCTTTTGTTGTCTTCGTCAGAATACACACCCAGGACTGCTACTTCAATAACAAATGTTGGTTTGGTCCAAAATAATCCATCGTTATATCCGAATAGCGGCGTTTTGTTCGTGCGTTCCAGACACTATCCGAAATAGTAAAGAAGTGTCACGCGCATGGCGCAATTCGTGACAATAAAATTCTAAGTATTCCATTACCGTACTTCGAAGCATGTCAACCGCTGTTTAAAATCAATTTTTACGACATTTTTCTCGTAGAAAAGCGATAATATTCCGACAGGGAATCTCCTTTTCGGCAAACAGAGGAAAAAATCCCAAAGGCGGGGGCGGTCGGGGTCACGCGCATAAGCTAGTGTCTCTTGATCGGCCACTTGAGAAAGGCGATAATGTGTTTCAGCCTGGGGCTGGAATGACGACATTCTGTTTTTTCCCGGGCTCTGAGCGCCTATGGACGACGTGGGAAGTGTCACGTTAGAGCAGAGATCCTTAGTAAATGATAGAGATGGAAAAGAAGTTCAACAAATGGTCAGACAGGCCACTTCCTGTAAAGGAATCTCTCAGGTTTTGACCTGCCATTTGAGTTCTGTTATACTCACAGACACCATTCAAACAGTTTTAGAAAATTTAGGGTGTTTTCTATCCATATGTAATAAGTATATGCACATTCTAGTTACTGGGTAGGAGTGGTAACCAGATTAAATCGGGTATGTTTTTTATCCAGCCGTGTCAATGCTGCCCCCTAGCCCTAACAGGTTAAACAGCGTTTGACATGCTTCGAAGTACGGTAATGGAATATTTTGAAATTTTCTGTCACGAAACGCGTCGGGCGCGTCACCCTTCTTTACCCTTCGGATAGTGTCTTGAACGCACGAACAAAACGCCGCTATTTGGATATAACTATGGATTATTTGGAACCAAACCAACATTTGTTATTGAAGTAGAAGTCCTGGGAGTGCACTCTGACGAAGAACAGCAAAGGTAATCCAATTATTCTAATAGTAATTCTGAGTTTGGTGAGTACCACACTTGGTGGGTGTCAAAATAGCTAGCTTGTGATGGCCGGGCTATCTACTCAGAATATTGCAAAATGTGCTTTCACCAAAAAGCTATTTTAAAATCGGACATAGCGATTGCATAAAGGAGTTCTGTATCTATAATTCTTAAAATAATTGTTATGTTTTTTGTGAATGTTTATCGTGAGTAATTTAGTAAATTCACCGGAAGTGTTCGGTGGGAATGCTAGTCACATGCTAGTCACATGCTAATGTAAAAAGCTGGTTTTTGATATAAATATGAACTTGATTGAACAAAACATGCATGTATTGTATAACATAATGTCCTAGGAGTGTCATCTGATGAAGATCATCAAAGGTTAGTGCTGCATTTAGCTGTGGTTTTGGTTTTTGTGACATTATATGCTAGCTTGAAAAATGGGTGTCTGATTATTTCTGGCTGGGTACTCTGCTGACATAATCTAATGTTTTGCTTTCGTTGTAAAGCCTTTTTGAAATCGGACAGTGTGGTTAGATTAACGAGAGTCTTGTCTTTAAAATGGTGTAAAATAGTCATGTTTGAGAAATTGAAGTAATAGCATTTCTAAGGTATTTGAATATCGCGCCACGGGATTCCACTGGCTGTTGAGTAGGTGGGACACAAGCGTCCCACCAAGCCCATAGAGGTTAAACTCAGTTTTTCAGTAAACTCAGAAAACAGTTACATAGACATATTTACATAGGCATGTTTACATATTTGCATAGACATATTTACAAATTCAAATAGACATATTGATATATTTACACAGTTCTATTTACACAGACATATTTACATATTTACATATACAGTCGGAGGTTTACATACACCTTAGCCAAATACAGTTAAACTCAGTTTTTCACAATTCCTGACATTTTATCCTAGTAGAAATTCCCTGTCATAGGTCAGTTAGGATCACCACTTTATTTTAAGAATGTGAAATGTCAGAATAATAGTAGAGAGAATGTTTTATTTATTTCATCACATTCCAAGTGGGTCAGAAGTTTACATACACTCAATTAGTGTTTGGTAGCATTGCCTTTAAATTGTTTAACTTGGGTCAAAAGTTTTGGGTAGCCTTCCACAAGCTTCCCACAATAAGTTGGGTGAATTTTGGTCCACTCCCCCTGACAGAGCTGGTGTAACTGAGTCAAGTTTTTAGGCCTCCTTGCTCGCACACGCTTTTTGAGTTCTGCCCACACATTTTCTATAGGATTGAGATCAGGGCTTTGTGACGGCCACTCTAATACCTTGACTTTGTTGTCCTTAAGCCATTTTACCACAACTTTGGAAGTATGCTTGGGGTCATTGTCCATTTGGAAGACCCATTTGCGACCAAGCTTTAACTTCCTGACTGATGCCTTGAGTTGCTTCAATATGTTGCTTCAATATATCCACATCATTTTCCTCCTCATGATGCCATCTATTTTGTGAAGTTCACCAGTCCCTCCTGCAGCAAAGCACCCCCACAACATGATGCTGCCACTCCTGTGCTTCATGGTTGGGATGGTGTTCTTCGGATTGCAAACCTCCTCGATCTTTGTCCCCATGTGCAGTTGCAAACCATAGTCTGGGGTTTTTTATGGCGGTTTTGGAGCAGTGGCTTCTTCCTTGCTGAGCGACCTTTCATGTTATGTCAATATAGGACTCGTTTTACTGTGGATATAGATACTTTTGTACCTGTTTCCTCCAGCCTCTTCACAGGGTCCTTTGCTGTTGTTCTGGGATTGATTTGCACTTTTCACACCAAAGTACATTTATCTCTAGGAGACAGAACGTGTCTCCATCCTGAGTGGTATGATGGCTGTGTGGTCCCAAGCTGTTTATACTTGCGTACTATTTTTTGTACAGATGAACGTGGTACCTTCAGGCGTTTGCAAATCGCTCCAAAGGATGAACCAGACTTGTCTACAAAAAAAATTCTGAGGTCTTGGCTGATTTCTTTTGATTTTCTCATGATGTCGAGCAAAGAGGCACTGAGTTTGAAGGTAGGCCTTGAAATACATCCACAGGTACACCTCCAATTGACTCAAATGATGTCAATTAGCCTATCAGAAGCTTCTAAAGCCATGACATCATTTTCTGGAATTTTCCAAGCTGTTTAAAGGCACAGTCAACTTAGTGTATGTAAACTTGTGACCCACCGGAATTATGATACAGTGAGTTATAAGTGAAATAATCTGTGTGTAAACAATTGTTGGAAAAATGACTTGTGTCATGCACAAAGTAGATGTCCTAACCGACTTGCGAAAAACTATAGTTTGTTAACAACAATCTAAGCTTGATGCCCTCAATCTCACACAAATGATCAATGAACCTACCAGGTACAACCCCAAATCCGTAAACACGGGAACCCTAATAGATGTCATCCTAACTAACTCGCCCTCCAAATACACCTCTGCTGTTTTCAATCAAGATCTCATGGATCACTGCCTCATTGCCTGCATCTGTAATGGGTCTGCGACCAAACGACCACCCCTCATCACTGTCAAACGCTCCCTAAAACACTTCTGCGAGCAGGCCTTTCTAATCGACCTGGCCGGGGTATCCTGGAATGACATTGACCTCATCCCGTCAGTAGATGATGCCTGGTTGTTCTTTAAAAGTGTCTTCCTCACCATCTTAAATAAGCATGCCCCATTCAAAAAATGTAGAACTAGGAATACATATAGTCCGTGGTTCACTCCAAACCTGTCTGCCCTTGACCAACACAAAAACATCCTGTGGCGTTCTGCATTAGCATCGAATTGCCCCCGTGATATGCAACTTTTCAGGGAAGTTAGGAACCAATATACACAGGCAGTTAGGAAAGCTAAGGCTAGCTTTTTCAAGCAGAAATTTGCATCCTGTAGTACTAACTCCAAAAAGTTCTGGTACACTGTAAAGTCCATGGAGAATAAGAGCACCTCCTCCCAGCTGCCCACTGCTCTGAGGCTAGGAAAACTGTTACCACCGATAAATCCACTATAATTGAGAATTTCAATAAGCATTTCTCTACGGCTGGCCATGCTTTCCACCTGGCTACCCCTACCCCGGTCAACTGCCCGGCACCCTCCACAGCAACCCGCCAAAGCCCCCACCATTTCTCTTTCACCCAAATCCAGATAGCTGATGTTCTGAAAGAGCTGCAAAATCTGGACCCCTAGACGATCTGGACCCTCTCTTTCTAAAATTATCTGCCGAAATTGTTGCAACCCCTATTACTAGCCTGTTCAACCTCTCTTTTGTATCGTCTGAGATTCCCAAAGACTGGAAAGCTGCCGCGGGGTGACACTCTAGACCCAAACTGCTACAGACCTATATCTATCCTACCCGGTCTTTCTAAGGTCTTCGAAAGCCAAGTTAACAAACAGATTACCAACCATTTCGAATCCCACCGTACCTTCTCCGCTATGCAATCTGGTTTCAGAGCTGGTCATGGGTCCACCTCAGCCTCACCTCAAGGTCCTAAACAACATCATAACCGCCATCGATAAGAGACATTACTGTGCAGCCGTATTCATCGACCTGGCCAAGGCTTTCGACTCTGTCAATCACCACATTCTTATTGGCAGACTCGACAGCCTTGGTTTCTCAAATGATTGCCTCGCCTAGTTTACCAACTACTTCTCAGATAGAGTTCAGTGTGTCAAATCGGAGGTTCTGTTGTCCAGACCTCTGGCAGTCTCTATGGGGGTGCCACAGGGTTCAATTCTCGGGCCGACTCTCTTCTCTGTATACATTAATGATGTTGCTCTTGCTGCTGGTGATTCTCTGATACACCTCTACGCAGATTACACCATTCTGTATACTTCTGGCCCCTCTTTGGACACTGTGTTAACTAACCTTCAGACGAGCTTCAATGCCATACAAATCTCCTTCCAAATCTCCTTTCATCTTCTCCACATCTACCATTCCAGTGTTTAATTGCCATATTGTAATTACTTCACCACCATGGCCTATTTATTGCCTTAACTCCCTTATCTTACCTCATTTGCACTCACTGTATATTGACTTTTTGTTTTCTTTTGTTCTACTGTATTATTGACTGTATGTTTTGTTTACTCCATGTGTAACTCTGTGTTGTTGTATGTGTCGAATTGCTTTGCTTTATCTTGGCCAGGTCGCAGTTGCAAATGAGAACCTGTTCTCAACTGGCCTACCTGGTTAAATAAAGGTGAAATAAAAATAAAGAAAAATAAATTTGTGGAATGGTTGAAAAAATGAGTTTTAATGACTCCAACCTAAGTGTATGTAAACTTCCGACTTCAACTGTATACCTTCCTCCTATAACCATTAACTTCTGGTGTAGACCCTCAAAACCTCAGCACTCCCTCAGTGACATGAATAAGTATATTTTCATATTCTCAGAACCCATGTTGTTTTTAATGATTTTGTTTGAAGCCTTCCCCAAACCACATATCCAACCTTAACCACTCGGAAAAATACCCAAACTTAATCCTTTGAGTTGTTTCTGTTTTAACCCCTGTTACCATGCAGAATTAACCCTGTTACCATACAGAATTAACCCTGTTACCATGCAGAATTAACCCTGTAACAATATAGAATTAACCCTGTTACCATGCAGAATTACCCTGTTACCATGCAGAATTAACCCTGTTACCATACAGAATTACCCTGTTACCATGCAGAATTACCCTGTTACCATGCAGAATTAACCCTGTTACCATACAGAATTACCCTGTTACCATGCAGAATTACCCTGTTACCATGCAGAATTAACCCTGTTACCATACAGAATTACCCTGTTACCATGCAGAATTAACCCTGTTACCATATAGAATTAACCCTGTTACCATGCAGAATTAACCCTGTTACCATACAGAATGAACCCTGTTACCATACAGAATTACCCTGTTACCATGCATAATTAACCCTGTTACCATGCAGAATTAACATTGTTACCATGCAGAATTAACCCTGTAAACATGCAGAATTAACCCTGTTACCATGCAGAATTAACCCTGTAACCATACAGAATTAACCCTGTAAACATGCAGAATTAACCCTGTTACCATGCAGAATTAACCCTGTTACCATGCAGAATTAACCCTGTTACCATGCAAAATTAACCCTGTTACCATGCAGAATTAACCCTGTAACCATACAGAATTAACCCTGTTACCATACAGAATTACCCTGTTACCATGCATAATTAACCCTGTTACCATGCAGAATTAACCCTGCGACCATGCAGAATTAACATTGTTACCATGCAGAATTAACATTGTTACCATGCAGAATTAACATTGTTACCATGCAGAATTAACCCTGTTATCATGCAGAATGAATGCATCAAAGACATCACATTTGTAAGTGACACTGCTGTATGAGAACTTGTTGGTAATAGAGGGTTTCTCTGACTCTACCACCCTGATAATCACTTCTATAATTACTACTTGACTTCTCTACGTCTAGCCTCGTGATACTGTGTGTGTGGTCAGAGACAGCTTAAGTCCACATGCTGACTGACTGACAGCCGTGGTATATCAGACCGTATACCACGGGTATGACAAAACATGTATTTTTACTGCTCTAATTACGTTGGTAACCAGTTTATAATAGCAATAAGGCACCTCTGGGGTTTGTGGATTATGGCCAGTATACCATAGCTAAGGGCTGTATCCAGGCACTCCCGAACAGCCCTTAGATGTTCTAAAGCAAACAAGAGTTTATGTTTATGACAAATTCAGGTATGTTTATCACCGTTCCGTTTGCTTCCATTTCAGAAAAGTTTTTCAACAGAATCGGCAGAATGAGAACACCCCTGATCACACTCAAACACTGTTGCCTTTCATAGCAGCCACGTACAAACAGCTTGATCCCTTTGATCGTTCTATAAAAAAGCAAAGCAAAAGGTCAGAGTGGGTGTGTTATTGGCCATATATGGGGAATAGGGTGCCATAGGACTGTGGTCTAAAGTAGTGCACTATATAGGGAATATGGTTCTATAGGGCCCTGGTCTAAAGTAGTGCACTATATAGGGAATAGGGTGCCATAGGTCTGTGGTCTAAAGTAGTGTACTATATATAGGGAATAGGGTGCCATAGGACTGTGGTCTAAAGTAGTGCACTATATAGGGAATAGGGTTCTATAGGGCCCTGGTCTAAAGTAGTGCACTATATAGGGAATAGGGTGCCATAGGGCTGTGGTCTAAAGTAGTGTATTATATATAGGGAATAGGGTTCTATAGGCCCCTGGTTTAAAGTAGTGCACTATATAGGGAATAGGGTTCCATTTGGGAAGCACACCAGGGCTTTAGCTGCTTGTGTCTTCTTTGCAAAGCAAACCTTTTCCGTCAAAACGTCATTGTGTTTCCTTGTAAAGCCTCTTCGGGGGGGGGGGGGGGGGGGGGGGGGAACCGTGAAAGAAGTTGCAGCATATTGTCTTTTTTTCTATTGATGAGTCTTTTATTAAAGTGAATGAAATAATGTTGTGTTAATTCTGGTGCTTTTCATTAAATCATGTCGCTGTTCTTTACATTCATTTCATATTAGGCCTATATTTAGTAGAGTAGGATACCGAAACTAATTACATTCATTTCATATTAGGCCTATATTTAGTAGAGTAGGATACCGAAACTAATTGGATCTGGTAAAAAAGGACGACATTTGGTCAATTCAATTAAAGAAGGACTTGACTATAGAAATAGAAACATTGCAACGTTTAGATTTTAGATTCTATGATTTAAAAGGACTGGAGTCCATCTGTTACTGGGCTCTCACCATCATCACCGGCATCATCATCATCATCATCAACTCATTTGTTGTCATTAATGTCCTGAATAGTAGAATACTGCTGGGTGTTTACGCAGTAGCCTTCCTCGGCAAATCCCACACACAGAAACATATGAAAACTTGAATTCATTACCTTGATGCTTTCTCTGGTAGATATTCTAATTTACACCCTGCTGTCAAGTATGTAAGTGTATGTAAGGGTCCCCAACAACCATACAGCCAAATGTTTCCGCTGATGGCTCATAGGTAGCCCCTCCCAGGTCCCCAACAGCCAGATATTTTCAGGGGAAAGAGAGCCTGTGAGCAACTACCTCTTTGGACGTTAACAAGGCTCCACTATCTTCACTCTTCGTTAACAAGTCTCCTTTTTCACATTTTCCAGAGCACAAAAAAAGTTTATTTCTCCCAAATTGTGTGCACAACTTTGTTTACAACCCTATTAGTGAGCCTTTCGCCTTTGCCAAGATAATCCATCCACCTGACAGGTGTGACATATCAAGAAGCTGATTACACAGTATGATCATTACACATGTGCACCTTGTGCTGATGACAATAAAAGGCCACTCTAAAATGTGCAGTTTTGTCACAACACAATGCCACAGATGTCTCAAGTTATGAGGGAGTGTGCAATTGGCATGCTAACTGCAGAAATGTCCTCCAGAGCTGTTGCCAGATAATTTAATGTTAATTCATTTACCACAAGCTGCCTCCAAAGTCATTTTAGAGAATTTGGCAGTACATCCAAACTGGCCTCACAACTGCAGACCATGGTGGCGGCTGGGTTATGGTATGGGCCCCATGGTGGAGGTGGGGTTATGGTATGGGCCCCATGGTTGAGGTGGGGTTATGGTATGGGCAGGCATAAGCCTACAGACCACAAACACAATTGCATTTTATCGATGGTAATTTGAATGCACAGACATACCGTGACGTGATCCTGAGACCCGTTGTCGTGCCATTCATCCACCACCATCACCTCATGTTTCAGCATGATAATGCACGGCCCCATGTCGCAAGGATCTGTACACAATTCCTGGAAGCTGAAAATGTCCCAGTTCTTCCTTGGCCTGCATACCCACCAGACATGTCACCCATTGAGCATGTTTGGGATGCTCTGGATCGACGTACGACAGCGTGTTCCAGTTCCCGCCAATATCCAGAAAATTCGCACAGCCATTGTAGAGCAGTGGGACAACATTCCACAGGCCACAATCAACAGCCTGATCAACTCTATGTGAAGGAGAAGTGTCGCGCTGCATGAGGCAAATGGTGGTCACACCAGATACTGACTGGTTTTCTGATCCACACCCCTACCTTTTTTAAGGTATCTGTGACCAACAGATGCATATCTGCATTCCCAGTCATGTGAAACTTACTTAAGTGAATTTTAACTCAGTTAAATCTTTAAAATTGTTGCATTTATATTTTTGTTCAGTGTAGTTTTTATTTTACGCCTGCTTCATTAGGTTAGTCCATAAGAGGTTGGATATATAGTTTTATTATACTGATTATTAGATTCTAGAGAAAATGTTAAGAAATCGACTTTAAAAAAAAATCTTTATATGAGCACTTTTTAATTAATTAATGTATCAGTAGGTTTATGGATGACATTTGTAAAGATTTTCGCTAAAAACCCAGTTTTAATTTATTCTGTTTAAAAGAATGCATCACCTTTCTTATTACTTATTTTAAACAGCCAGCCAATCACCACACACGGTTGTTCCCCAGCCAATCACCACACACGGTTGTTCCCCAGCCAATCACCACGCACGGTTGTTCCCCAGCCAATCACCACACACGGTTGTTCCCCAGCCAATCACCACACACGGTTGTTCCCCAGCCAATCACCACGCACGGTTGTTCCCCAGCCAATCACCAGGCACGGTTGTTCCCCAGCCAATCACCACGCACGGTTGTTCCGCAGCCAATCACCACACACGGTTGTTCCCCAGCCAATCACCACACACGGTTGTTCCCCAGCCAATCACCACACACGGTTGTTCCCCAGCCAATCACCACACACTCGGGCGTGCGCGGACGGAGGAGTTTGCTTCAGTCTTTGCTGTAAAATATAATGAGTTGCAGCAGTACGAGAAATTTAACTTCCTCTATGGACACACTCCAAATCCCCCGTTACCAAAACCAGCTAGCCCTCCGCAAGTCCAAACTTCATTTACTTGTCTGTGTGGAAGTGTGTGTGTGTGTGTGTGTGTGTGTGTGTGTGTGTGTGTGTGTGTGTGTGTGTGTGTGTGTGTGTGTGTGTGTGTGTGTGTGTGTGTGTGTGTGTGTAGAAGCGTGTGTGTGTGTGTGTGTGTGTGTGTGTGTGTGTGTGTGTGTGTGTGTGTGTGTGTGTGTGTGTGTGTGTGTGTGTGTGTGTATGCTTGTGTGTGTGTGTGTGCTCTTGTGTGTGTACTTCTTCATCACCATGGTCTCATTAAAGTGGAATAGGATTTTATATTTTCCTCCTCTCTCCAGGTTCCCACAGAACATCTCAACTAGCTAAACGGATCGTCCTCTCTCCAGGTTCCCACAGAACATCTCAACTAGCTAAACGGATCGTCCTCTCTCCAGGTTCCCACAGAACATCTCAACTAGCTAAACGGATCGTCCTCTCTCCAGGTTCCCACAGAACATCTCAACTAGCTAACGGATCACACAAAAGGCAGCTTAAATCAAAGGCTGCTAAAGAGAAGCGTTAATACAATGTTCCCACATTACCAGGCAATCTGTCTGAAGAGTCTTGCAGCAGCACAGAACATAGAGAGGAGCACAACTTCAAACACAATGCTACCCTCTTTAATCTTCTCCTGTACGGGACCCAAGGAAACAGAAAGAAGAGTGTAGTCTCTCTCCCTCTCTCTTTTCTACTACCTCCCTCCCTCCCTCTCCCCCCTCTCTCTCTTTCCTACTACCTCCATCTCTCCCTCCCACTCTACATCGCTCTCTCTCTCTCTCTCTCTCTCTTTCCTTCTCCCTCACTCCCTCTCCCTCTTTCCTACTACCTCCCTCTCTCCCTACCACTCTCTCTCTCTTTCCTACTCCCTCCCTCTCTCTCCCTCTCTCTACCCCTCTATCTTTCCTACTCCCTCCCTCCCTCCCTCCCTCTTGCCTACTACCTCCCTCTCTTTCCCACTACCTCACTCTCTCATCTTCTGTTCCCTGCTCCCGATCATCCCTTGCTCATTATGGTTCAGACACGTAGAGTGGGTTCTCACACACACACACACACACACACACACACACACACACACACACACACACACACACACACACACACACACACACACACGAACATTTGGGCTAAAGAACTGTATTCTACTATATACCAGTATTGATCCACGGACCGGTTTGGGATTTTTACTTTAACCTCCGTAAGGGTATTTGAATGTTTGGTTTGTTAAATGTGATATCCTGTTTGTAACGTGAGTTTTATGCTACTTCAGTCGTGCTACTCTGCTCGCTCTCTCTATTCCGCTTTCCACACAGACCTAGCCCCGTCCCCTGTCGTTCAAGGAGCGCTTTCAAGGAGCGCGTTCAAGGAGTGCGTTCAAGGAGTGCGTTCAAGGAGCGCGTTCAAGGAGCGCGTTCAAGGAGCGCGTTCAAGGAGCGCGTTTGTTGCTGCTTGACCAGGATGCACTTGCGTTCAGTCTGGATGGTCAGTGTTAATGGCAACGATGCTGTTTTCACTTTGCTTCCTGATATAAATCCACTAGCGTTCTATAATGACACTTTTAGATTGTGTTTATTACATCAGCAAACAGCTAGTTTGTCTTTTCTTAGCAAGTTTGAGTTAAATTGTGTTAGCCGCTTAATTCTAAATCACTAGTTAGCTGGCTAGCTAGCTTGCTAATAAATGTACTGAGTCAGAGGGAACGTAGCTAGCTAATACAGCCTGATACCAGTGATGGTGGAGGCGTAAATCATGTCTGTTTGTGCAACAGTATTTTCTCAATCAAAAGAGGAATAGGCAAAGCGTGAATATGATGTCTACATGAAGAAAATATATAATGTAGCCAAAGATTATAGTGTCCCTTGGAAAACACTGACCATCACTTTGGTTCCTACCCTGTCACAATGACTCCTCCCATTTTGATTCATTGTCATGTCAAACACTGTACCCACTATTATTTATATTCTAACCATAGAATTATAATAAACATTCTATTTCCATGATTCCAACATCTAAAATCACAAGTCAAATCGCAATTGCAACATTTGGTTAAAAGTAAGGCCTAGTTTTGTTGTCTATACCGTGCAGCCCTAATGAGTGCAGACATTGATAGAAATGCTGAAGTTGAATAGAACGGAAATTTTAATTTTACCTTTATTTAACTAGGCAAGTCAGTTAAGAACAAATTCTTATTTTCAATGACGGCCTAGGAACAGTGGGGTTAACTGCCTTGTTCAGGGGCAGAATGACAGATTTTTACCTTGTCAGCTCGGGGATTTGATCTTGCAACCTTTCGGTCACTAGTCCAATGCTCTAACCACAAGGCTCCCTGCCTCCCCCCTTTAACCACTAGGCTACCTGCCTCCCCCCTCTAACCACTAGGCTACCTGCCTCCCCCCTCTAACCACTAGGCTACCTGCCTCCCCCCTCTAACCACTAGGCTACCTGCCTCCCCCCTCTAACCACTAGGCTACCAGCCTCCCCCCTCTAACCACTAGGCTACCTGCCTCCCCCCTCTAACCACTAGGCTACCTGCCTCCCCCCTCTAACCACTAGGTTACCTGCCTCCCCCCTCTAACCACTAGGCTACCTGCCTCCCCCCTCTAACCACTAGTCTACCTGCCTCCCCCCTCTAACCACTAGGCTACCTGCCTCCCCCCTCTAACCACTAGGCTACCTGCCCCCCCCCTCTAACCACTAGGCTACCTGCCCCCCCCCCCTCTAACCACTAGGCTACCTGCCTCCCCCCTCTAACCACTAGGCTACCTGCCTCCCCCCTCTAACCACTAGGCTACCTGCCTCCCCCCTCTAACCACTAGGCTACCTGCCACCCCCCACTAACCACTAGGCTACCTGCCTCCCCCCCTGCCTCCCCCCTCTAAACACTAGGCTACCTGCCCCCCCCCCCCTAACCACTAGGCTACCTGCCCCCCTTCCCCTAACCACTAGGCTACCTGCCTCCCCCCTCTAAACACTAGGCTACCTGCCCCCCCCCCCCCCCTCTAACCACTAGGCTACCTGCCACCCCCCTCTAACCACTAGGCTACCTGCCTCCCCCCCTCTAACCACTAGGCTACCTGCCTCCTCCCCTCTAACCACTAGGCTACCTGCCTCCTCCCTCTAACCACTAGGCTACCTGCCTCCCCCCTCTAACCACTATTCTACCTGACTCCCCCCTCTAACCACTAGGCTACCTGCCTCCCCCCTCTAACCACTAGGCTACCTGCCTCCCCCCTCTAACCACTAGGCTACCTGCCTCCCCCCTCTAACCACTAGGCTACCTGCCTCCCATATAAACCAATCAGAATGGAGAAAGACTCATTGAAATCACTTAGAATGTATGTGTTGCCACTCTGGGATCACTCACTACCCATAAAGCACCCTGGGATCACTCACTACTCATAAAGCACCCCGGGATCACTCACTACCCATAAAGCACCCTGAGATCACTCACTACTCATAAAGCACCCTGGGATCACTCACTACTCATAAAGCACCCCGAGATCACTCACTACTCATAAAGCACCCTGGGATCACTCACTACTCATAAAGCACCCTGGGATCACTCACTACTCATAAAGCACCCTGGGGTCACTCACTACTCATAAAGCCCCCTGAGATCACTCAGTACTCATAAAGCACCTTGGGATCACTCACTACTCATAAAGCACCCTGGGATCACTCACTACTCATAAAGCACCCTGGGATCACTCACTACTCATAAAGCGCTCTGGGATCACTCACTACTCATAAAGCGCTCTGGGATCACTCACTGCTCATAAAGCACCCTGAGATCACTCACTACTCATAAAGCACCCTGAGATCACTCACTACTCATAAAGCACCCTGGGATCACTCATTACTCAAAAAGCAAATGTATAACTTGTATTATTTATAAACATAAAATAACATAAAATACCATGATATGATATTCTGGCCATATCGGCCAGCCCTACCGAAAACACACACAGAAAACACACACACACACACTGACAAACTCACTCCTCGCTCTGCATCCTAAAGCAGTGGAGCAGTGAGGTAAACATATATGAGGAATATTCAGATCTGGAGAGGGGAGAGAGATGGGGAAGAGAGAGAGGAGAGGGAAGGGGAAGAGGGAAGGGGAAGAGAGGAGAGAGAGGGGAGAGAGATGGGGAAGAGAGAGAGGAGAGAGAAGGGGAAGAGAGGAGAGAGAGGGGAGAGAGATGGGGAAGAGAGAGAGGAGAGAGAAAGGGAAGAGGGAAGGGGAAGAGAGGAGAGAGGGGAGAGAGATGGGGAAGAGAGAGAGGAGAGAGAAAGGGAAGAGGGAAGGGGAAGAGAGGAGAGAGGGGAGAGAGCACGAAGGCCTGATTCCCCAGTGACTCCAGTCGATTTCCACCGCGACCGTGTCCAAAATGGAAAAGCCAATTCCAATTGTTCCACTGTTAATTAGAAGTGACCTGTTTGGCTGAGCTGAATATGGAGAGATGTAGAGAGAGAGAGGGGAGTGAGAGAGAAGGTGAGGGTGAGACTGATTTCAGAGGGGCTAGAGGAGTTGAGGAGGGGGTGAGGAGTGGTTGGGGAGGGAGGGAGTGAGGAGGGGTAGAGGAGGGGGTGAGGAGGGGTTGGGGAGGGAGTGAGGAGGGGTAGAGGAGGGGGTGAGGAGGGGGTGAGAACCCTCGCCCCAGGCCCTCCCATCACAGATGGTTGGACAGAAGACTCAACCCTGATATCCGTCCCTCTCCATCCCTCATCCCATCTTCACTCAGCCCCTCGTCTTTTCCTCATCCTACCTCATCTTCCTCCTCCTCATCCCCTGCTCAAAACAGTCAGCTTCACCCCTACCCCTCATCCATCTCTCCTCCCGCTCCCTCGCTCCTACTCATATGATAGATGGACTGTTACGGATTAGGACTGTTACAGATCAGGTGGCAGGAGAAAAGAAAGAAGGAACGAGTCAGAGGAGATAAGAGAGCCAGGATGGTTTGAGACGACACACGCAGAGGGAACGAGTCAGAGGAGATTGGAGAGCCAGGATGGTTTGAGACGACACACGCAGAGGGAACGAGTCAGAGGAGATTGGAGAGCCAGGATGGTTTGAGACGACACACGCAGAGGGAACGAGTCAGAGGAGATTGGAGAGCCAGGATGGTTTGAGACGGCACACGCAGAGGGAACGAGTCAGAGGAGATTGGAGAGCCAGGATGGTTTGAGACGGCACACGCAGAGCCTCAAACACATTTGTTTCATCGTAATGTCAGCTCACACTTACAGCAGAAAGAGATCAAGGTTCTGAAGAGAGGTAGATGAACAGAAAGAGAGAAAGAGAGAGGAGGGAGAGATAGAGAGGGACAGATAGAAAGAAATAGGGAGGGAGATAGAGAGAGAGAGACAGAGAGAGAGAGAGAGAGAGAGAGAGACAGAGAGATACACACACTCCAACCCACCATAATATTTATTTGAATGAAAATATGCAAAAAAGTTTGTTGAGCATCAATATGAGAGCATCCTTCTGTCGTGTCTTTGGGGTACCATTAAACTGAAGACATGTTTATCAATTAACTCCCTGTAATTATTATCACGCGATCAAACTGATTCATCGTTTAATTGTAATTAACTAGGAGATCGGGGCACCAAGGAAAATATTCAGATTACAAAGTTATAATTTTCCTAATATAACTTTCCTATATTATAACATTATATATTATATTCTATTATAGTATAGGCCGATTATCTTCTGGTTTAAATGGTGTATTTTACCTCGCGTCCAGTCTCATTCCAAACGTCGTAAATTGTTGTATCTGCACGAACCCAGCCTTTACTAAGAGTCATCCATACATCAATTGTCTTAAAATCATTTATTTACTAAACTAAGTAATTCACATAAAGTATACAAACAGTAATTATCATCACAAAGAATTGGTAGAGTAATGTGCCCTAGTGGCTAACAGGCATGGCTGGTGTCTTGTAGAACAATGGGTCATAAAATGTTCAGCTGAGGAGGTACACAGAGTTCATTAATATTAACAATTGACAATTGAACGCTCACTCATTCGGGAACAATTGCAATCAATATATATTTACGCTCAGTGTGTCGTCGGGATCCTTGTTGGAGCGTCGTTCGGTTGGAGAGTTCTCTCTCTCTCTCTCGGTTAGAATGGATCTTTCAAAGCGACATTCATTAATGTCGTCATAGAATGGATGTTTCGTTGGTCTTCGCGTTCAATAATATAATTGACTTAGCTGCAGACTAATAATTAATATCAAAGACTTGTTCTTATTCTGTCGGTATCGATAGTCTAAAAGTTAACCACGTGGTATAGTTCACTTTCAGTAGAGTACTTGGATGGTCAAACCTATTGGCCAACTCGCAATGGAGTGGAGGCCGGGTCTGAAGAATGTAGATCAGGTTATAGTTTTATAGTGACCATAGAACAGGCTTGTCAAATGACGCCTGGTCCTGTCTGTGTCCCTGGGGGTGTGCCGATGACTGAGTTAAGCTTGGTACAGAAATCCAATTCTATCACATTAACATCAGTACATAGCATCTCAATGTATTACAAATTGCTTTATCCTTATTAATACATTCTATACAACCATGTGGATGCAAGTCTCAAGGCTGAGGCTATTATATAAACCGTTTTATGGTAATATGGCTATATTGTCTCTTCTGAGTATCACAAAATTGTACCAAGCGGACCAGTTCGTAGCTGGATTCTTCACCAATCTTTCATACCTTCTCCAGAACACAAATGTCGCTTGGCTCCCCAATTCTGTGAGTTGGAAGAATTTCCTGTGTCTCTCTATGGGCCATGTGGCAAGAGATTCTCCTGGAATTGTACAACTCCTTCACACAGGGACTGGGTGGGGGAAGGTAGGTTGGGGGATGGTGCAAGGGGGAGGGGGTCAACTGTCCTCCCTGTACTCAAAGAGGCCAACGTCATGACACTTCTATCACAATACCTGTCTTCCAGGACCACCTCACCGTAGCCCCTAAGTAGAAGGGGGTCTGTTACATCCTATCACTATACCTGCCTAAATCTGTCTTCCAGGACCACCTCACCATAGCCCCTAAGTAGGAGGGGGTCTGTTGTGTCGACTAGAGGACATGTACTAGGAGGATACATGGTGTTAGTGTGTGTGTGTTGTGTGTGTGTTACCCATTATTGGCACATGCGTGTATTCATACAGGTGGGTTTGTTTACACTTGACTGAACACACTGTTTATGCCATGCCTGCACATGTATGTGAGAATATGCATACATGAACACACACAACACACACACACACACACACACACACACACACAGTGAGTGTATTCCATTAGTGTTGGCCATGGGAAAGAGATGGGGCCAGTGTGTGTGTGTGTGTGTGTCTGTGTGTGTGTGTGTGTGTGTGTGTGTTCAGTCACTAATGTACTGAGTCGTGGAGCCTCGGGCGATCCAGCTAGCCAACCAATCAATATAGCTCACTGTCACACAACAGGCCAGTGTGTGTCTGTTCAGGGTCCGGGCTAGCCATCTGGCAATTCTGGCAAATGCCAGAGGGTCCGGACCCAATGTTTTTAGTTGGGTGGGCTGTTTCTTTATAAAAGAATGAAATGGGCAGTCGATTGCTGTGACTGTGTCTGTGTGAAATGATGCTAGGTTTAGCACAGACAGATCAGCTGCTGCTGCTGCAGAGGACAGGGTAGTCGAGGTAGGGAGAAAACAGAGACTGCCAGTTCATATTTTGGCTGTATATCGTATGAAATTGTAGGCTGATTAACACTTAATTAGGGATGGTGGGGGGGGGGGGGGGGGGGGGGGTGTATGACAGGCGCTAACTTGCAATAAGAAGTCATTAGATTGGCTTTTATAACACATTAGCCACAAGTCATCCATAGACCTACATACGATACTTTTCATTAAAACACAAGTACTCATATATTGCAACACAATCTCAAACTCAATTAGTGCAAATAAGTACAAAAACTATTCCAGCAGATTTGGGGCGTTTGTTTGTGTGGCTTAAATCATGTGAAAACACCCCCCAAAAATTGTGTGACTTCATTCATAGGAAAATACATTATTGGGGGGGGGGGGCAAACTTCAGAAACAATCTTTAGAAAGTTATTGGAGCAATGCATTTTGGGCAATGGTGTTCTCCACTGCCTTTTTTTTTTGTGTCCCACATTTACTTATATATTAAAAAAAAAAACGTGTTAACAACCCAATAGTGGTAATTTACCAGGTTTACCAAGCAAAGAACTTTATGGGACGGTGGGCTGATTGGAAGTTGTAACCGCATGAGAGAGGAATGACATAATACAACACCGCCAGGGATAGAGACAGTTTGGTGAGGTAGCTCTACCCCATTGATAATTGTAGAAGTTGGTAATAATATTGATAGTTGGTAATAATATTGATAGTTGGTAATAATATTGATAGTTGTAGTAGTAGGTAATAATATTGATAGTTGGTAATAATATTGATAGTTGCAGTAGTTGGTAATAATATTGATAGTTGGTAATAATATTGATAGTTGTAGTAGTTGGTAATAATATTGATAGTTGTAGTAGTTGGTAATAATATTGATAGTTGGTAATAATATTGATAGTTGTAGTAGTTGGTAATAATATTGATAGTTGTAGTAGTTGGTAATAATATTGATAGTTGGTAATAATATTGATAGTTGTAGTAGTAGGTAATAATATTGATAGTTGGTCATTATATTGATAGTTGTAGTAGTTGGTAATAATATTGATAGTTGTAGTAGTAGGTAATAATATTGATAGTTGTAGTAGTTGGTAATAATATTGATAGTTGTAGTAGTTGGTAATAATATTGATAGTTGGTAATAATATTGATAGTTGGTAATAATATTGATAGTTGTAGTAGTTGGTAATAATATTGATAGTTGTAGTAGTTGGTAATAATATTGATAGTTGGTAATAATATTGATAGTTGGTAATAATATTGATAGTTGTAGTAGTTGGTAATAATATTGATAGTTGTAGTAGTAGGTAATAATATTGATAGTTGGTAATAATATTGATAGTTGGTAATAATATTGATAGTTGGTAATAATGCAATACAACACTCTTTCCATGGCATCCAACTGCTCTTAAATGCTAGTAAAACGAAATGCATGCTCTTCAACCGATTGCTGCCCGCACCCGCCCGCCTAGCATCACTCCTCTGGACGGTTTTGACTTAGAATATCTGGACAACTACAAATACCTAGGTGTCTGGCTAGACTGTAAACTCTCCTTCCAGACTCACATTAAGCATCTCCAATTCAAAATGAAATCTAGAATCGGCTTCTGATTTCGCAACAAAGTATCCTTCACTCATGCTGCCAAACATACCCTCGTAAAACTGACTATCCTACCGATCCTTGACTTCGGCGATGTCATTTACAAAATAGCCTCCAACACTCTAGTCAGCAAATTGGATTTAGTCTATCACAGTGCCATCCGTTTTGTCACCAAAGCCCCATATACTACCCACCACTGCGACCTGTATGCTCTCGTTGGCTGGTCCTCGCTACATATTCATCACCAAACCCACTGGCTCCAGGACAACTATAAGTCTTTGCTAGGTTAAGCTCCGCCTTATCTCAGCTCACTGATCACCATAGCAACACACACCCGTAGCACGTGCTCCAGCAGGTATATCTCACTGGTCATCCCCAAAGCCAACGCCTCCTTTGGCTGCCTTTCCTTCCAGTTCTCTGCTGCCAATGACTGGAACGAATTGCAAAAATCACTGAAGTTGGAGACTTATATCTCCCTCACTAACTTTAAGCTGCAGCTGTACACAGTCCATCTGTAAATAGCCCATCCAACCAACTACCTACCTCATCCCATATTTGTTTTGGTTTTTCTGCTCTTCTGCACACCAGTATTTCTACTTGCACATCATCATCTGCACATCCATCACTCCAGTGTTAATTGCTAATTTGTAATTACTTCGCCACTATGGCCTATTTATTGCCTTACCTCCTTACTTTATTTACACACACTGTATACATATTTTTCTATTGTGTTATTGACTGTTGTTGTTTTTGTCGCACTGCTTTGCTTTATTTTGGCCAGGTCACAGTTGTAAATGAGAACTTTGTTCTCAACTGGCCACCCTGGTTAAATAAATAAAATAAATAAAAAATTATATTGATAGTTTTAGTAGTTGGTAATAATATTGATAGTTGTAGTAGTTGGTATAAGCCTTATCTACTATGAAGAACTAGTCACATATTTTTTTTTCTAGCCAGCTAGTTACTAGCCTAGCTAAATAGCATGACTTGTTCAATGGGGAGCACAGAGATAACGTTAGATGGATGGCTGGCTGCTACTGCTTTATTAGAGATGAGACTATGACTTCAAGGAATGAAATGATAATAAAGTCCTTTAGATAAAACTAAGTAATAAACACAAGTGACATTTTTTTCTGAAAGCAAAGTAAGTAATGTGAATAAATGATGGTTAATAAGTGATAAACAGTAATGGTCACTACCACCATGGGACTGTTATGAATAGTTTTATTCTGTGTCGTTACAGCATTCAACCCAGTGACAGGAAGAAGCCAGGTGATGGCTAAGGGAAGCTCTAAAATCATTTTTAATGTCATTATTTCATATAGCATTTAATGCCCCCAAATATTGAAACCCGAAAAACCAGAACTATGATTATTTTTTATTAATTGAACCGAAAACGAACCAATTTCAAAAATCGCGAATCACTTAGCGCTATTAGCCACACAGCTCCCGCATAAGCTCCAGACACCCCTCTACTGTTAAAGGTTAAGGGTTAAGGTTTGGCACACAGACACCACTCTACTGTTAAAGGTTAAGGGTTAAGGTTTGGCACACAGACACCACTCTACTGTTAAAGGTTAAGGGTTAAGGTTTAGAACACAGACACCACTCTACTGTTAAAGGTTAAGGGTTAAGGTTTAGGACACAGACACCACTCTACTGTTAAAGGTTAAGGGTTAAGGTTTAGCACACAGAAACCACTCTACTGTTAAGTTAAGGGTTAAGTTTTGGCACACAGACACCACTCTACTGTTAAGTTAAGGGTTCAAATCAAATCACATTTATTTATATAGCCCTTCTTACATCAGCTGATATCTCAAAGTGCTGTACAGAAACCCAGCCTAAAACCCCAAACAGCAAGCAATGCAGGTGTAGAAGCACGGTGGCTAGGAAAAACTCCCTAGAAAGGCCAGAACCTAGGAAGAAACCTAGAGAGGGTTAAGGTTTGGTACACAGACACCACTCTACTGTTAAGTTAAGGGTTAAGGTTTAGCACACAGACACCACTCTACTGTTAAGTTAAGGGTTAAGGTTTAGCACACAGACACCACTCTACTGTTAAAGGTTAAGGGTTAAGGTTTGGCACACAGACACCACTCTACTGTTAAGTTAAAGGCTCCACAGCTTGTCTCTATGTCTCCACAGCAAGTGGTTAGTGGCCCTACGTATCCCCAATTTTTTTTTTTTTAAGCGATAAAATTGCCTTTTATTGAACCAAGAAGTTGTTTGCTAGAATAATGAGATTACTACAGCTTCCATGATGCTTTGCATCTGAAAGGCAGGTGGATGGGTGTGAGATGGGCGCTAGCTCTGGATCAACAAATCAGAAATAGAAGTCGATCACACAACAGCACAATATGAGTGAGATGGCACTGCGTAAATAATCTCTCCGCCATCATTTCCTGTGACTAAAATACAGCTTATAGACATCAAAACAGCGATCACTAACCGATTTGTAAGACCATTTCTACTTCAACGAGTCGGCATCTGTGGATGTCCTGCTCATTCCGGACCAGGCCCTAATCCTCGGGACTCGAAAGAGGAAGAGACGGCGCAAGAGAGGCAAATGATCTGGAACCCTGATAAAACTACGTTGGCGAGTAAATAAACCGCCTCTACCCTCCGTTCTATTGGTGAACGTACTAATCACTGGAGAATAAACTGGATGAGGTCTGTTGGAGACTATCCTATCAACAGGACCTGAAGAACAGTAATATTCTAAGTTCCTCGGAGAGCTGGGGAAGGACATGGATTATATACATCTAGACCAGACGGCAGTCTCGTGTAAGGTGAGGAGAAAGGGGTGTGTCACTTTGTTAACAACAGCAGGTGTGCAATGTCTAATATTAAAGAAGTCTTGAGGTATTGTCCGCCTGAGTTAGAATACCTCATGATAAGCTGTAGACCACATTATTTACCAAGAGAGTTTTCATCTATATTTTTCGTAGCCATCTATTTACCAAACCAATGTTAGCACTAGGACCGCACTCAATGAACTGTATAGGATCATTAGCAAACAAGATAATGCACCTCCAGAGGCGGCACTCCTAGTAGAAGGTGAACAGTGATACAAGCAAGAGCTAGTGTGCTGGTTTCTTCTTTTTTCTCATGTTATTCAAATTTTACCATGCATCTGCAACAAAGATAGCTCAGATGTGCGAGTGCCTTTTGAATTTTGAATGCAGGGAAACTGAAATCTGTTTGACCTGCTTGTCACCTGTGCAACTAGAGGTGACAAAACTATTGAGCACCTTTACTCCACACACAGCAATACATACAAGGCTCTCCCTTTGGCAAATCTGACCATAACTCTATTTTACTGATTCCTGCTTAGAAGCAAAAACTCAAACAGGAAGTAGCAGTGACAAGCTCAATACGGAACTGGTCCTATGAAGCGGATGCTAAGCTAAAGGACTGTTTTGCTAGCATAGACTGGAAAAGGTTCCAGGATTAATCCGATAACATTGAGGAGTTTACCACATCAGTCACCAGCTTCATTAATAGTTGCATCGATGACTTTGTCCCCACAGTGACTGTACGTACCTACCCCAACCAGAAGCCATGGATTACAGGCAACATTTGGACTGAGCTAAAGACTAGAGCTGCCGCTTTGAAGGAGCAGGACACTAATCTGGAAGCTTTTAAGAAATCCCGCTATGACCTCTGACGAACCATCAAACAGGAAAAGCATCAATACAGGACTAAGATCGAATCCTACTACGTCGGCTCTGATGCTCATCGTATGTTGCAGGGCTTGCAACCTATCACAGACTACAAATGGAAACCCAGCCGAGAAATGCCCAGTGACTCAAGCCTACCAGACGAGCTAAACCACTTCTATGCTTTCTTCAAGGCAAGCAACACTGAACCAGAGCACCAGCTGTTCCGAAAGACTGTGTGATCTTGCTCTCTGCAGCCGATATGAGTAAGACCTTTAAACTGGTTAACATTCACAAGTCTGTGTGACCTGACAGATTGCAAGGACACATACTTAGAGCATGTGCTGACCAGCTGGCAAGTGTCTTTACTGACATTTTCAACCTTTCCCTGACCCAGTCTGTAATACCAACATGTTTCAAATAGACCACCATAGTCCCTGTGCCCATGAATGCGAAGGTAACCTGTCTAAATTACTATCACCCCGTAGCACTAATATCTGTAGCCATTAAATGTTTTGAAAGGCTGGTCATTGCTCACATCACCATCATCAACCCAGACACCCTGGACCCACTCCAATTTGCATACCGCCCCAATTCTGATTGGTTAAATGAAGGATTAAGGCGTGAGATTGGGTTTAAAACAGAAAAACAACTCCACGGCTCAGTTTTTCCATTAATTAAGACTGGCTTTACAAAACTCATTGTGGATGGATGGTGCAGTGGTCTAAGCAGTGAGCGTTACGCTACATAGACTGTGGGTTCAATTCCAGCTCTAAGCACTAATTTGGAGGTTTTTTATTCCCCCCATAGTCAACCCTTTTGACGGCATCTCCCGATGTCCTGGGAACCTGTACAAATGACAAATTTGGACTTGATCTGGAACGATGTCTCTGGTATTGTAGCTCTCTAACTGCAGAGAAGACAGCAGCTGGTTTTAACGGCTTCTGGAGGAAGGGGTTGACAGGATGTCTCTAACAATCTATGTGTTCTCTCTCTTTCTCTCGCTCTCTCTCAAAGCCAACTCCCTGAGGAGAAACAGGAAGAGTGTGTGTGTGTGTGTGTGTGTGTGTGTGTGTGTGTGTATATATATATATATATATATATATGTGTGTGTTTGTTTGTGTACATGTTTTAGTGAGTGTGTGTGTGTTTCTTCACGAGTGTTGTTGTGTTATCGCTTGTCCTTCCGTTCTTCCAAACTCCTATTAAATCTTTCTCTCTCTCTTTCCTCTTTCTACCTCTCCTCTCCTCATTTGCACAACATAAATCCCTCCATCATGTCCCACTGTAACTCACAACATCTCTGATCAAACAATATTCCTCCTCTTCCCCCTCGCTCCCACCTCTCCCTCTCCTCTCACTCGCTCTCCCTCTCCTCTCACTCGCTCTCCCTCTCCTCTCACTCGCTCTCCACCTCTCTCGCTCCCACCTCTCCCTCTCCTCTCACTAGCTTTCCCTCCTCTCACTTGCTCTCCCTCTCTCTTTCTCTCATCACTCTCTCCGCTCCCTCTTGCCTTCTCTCACTCGCTCTCCCTCTATTTTCTTCCCACCTCTCTCTTACTCACTCTCTCTCTCATCTTTCATCACTCTCTCCGTTCCCCACTCTATCTGTCAGACAGTAGAGGAGAGCAGCAGGAACACAAACAACTCTAAAAAGTGGCCTCAAGGGACCGGTAGTGTTTTCTTGAAAAGTCGGACGGGACTTGTTACTAAAGGTAACAAGCAGAAAGAGAAGTAACTCTTTCACAGTGCCTCTCCTGTGTTCCTTCTAACTCTTCTTTCTAGTTCTCTTGTTCTGGTGGAGTAAATCAGCCCAAAGTGTTTCAGACAGCTTTCACTAGCTTTCTTTCTCCTCACCTCAATTCCTCTTCTCTTCCTCATGTCATGTATTTACCAGATTGGTCACCTTTCCTTTATCTGTCCTCTCCTTTAATCCTTCACCCTCTACTTTACTCACACTCTCCTTCCCTCACCCTCTCCATCCCTCACCCTCTCCATCCCTCACCCCCCCTCCTCACCTTCTCCTTCCCTCACCCTCTCCATCCCTCACCCCCCCTCCTCACCTTCTCCTTCCCTCACCCTCTCCATCCCTCACCCCCCCCTCCTCACCTTCTCCTTCCCTCACCCTCTCCATCCCTCACCCCCCCTCCTCACCTTCTCCTTCCCTCACCCTCTCCATCCCTCACCCCCCCTCCTCACACTCTCCTTCCCTCACCCTCTCCATCCCTCACCCCCCCTCCTCACCCTCTCCATCCCTCACCCCCCCTCCTCACCTTCTCCTTCCCTCACCCTCTCCATCCCTCACCCCCCCTCCTCACCTTCTCCTTCCCTCACCCTCTCCATCCCTCACCCCCCCTCCTCACCTTCTCCTTCCCTCACCCTCTCCATCCCTCACCCCCCCCTCCTCACACTCTCCTCCCTCACCCTCTCCATCCCTCACCCCCCCTCCTCACCTTCTCCTTCCCTCAAATGTCACTCCTTCCAAACCACGTCTAGAATTCCAATCCACGTCTAGAATAGGAAACCACGTCTAGAACACCAAACCTCGTCTAGAATACCAAACCACGTCTAGAATTCCAAACCACGTCTAGAATTCCAAACCACGTCTAGAATTCCAAACCACGTCTAGAATTCCAAACCACGTCTAGAATACCAAACCACGTCTAGAATTCCAAACCACGTCTAGAATACCAAACCACGTCTAGAATTCCAAACCACGTCTAGAATTCCAAACCACGTCTAGAATACCAAACCACGTCTAGAATACCAAACCACGTCTAGAATTCCAAACCACGTCTAGAATTCCAAACCACGTCTAGAATTCCAAACCACGTCTAGAATTCCAAACCACGTCTAGAATTCCAGACCACGTCTAGAATACCAAACCACGTCTAGAATTCCAAACCACGTCTAGAATACCAAACCACGTCTAGAATACCAAACCACGTCTAGAATTCCAAACCACGTCTAGAATTCCAAACCACGTCTAGAATACCAAACCACGTCTAGAATTCCAAACCACGTCTAGAATTCCAAACCACGTCTAGAATACCAAACCATGGCTACAATCGTTGAATTCCAATGAGGCTGTGGCTGATTCCAGTACCAACCCCTAAGATCTTCAAGTCTTAAAGTAACGCTATAACAGTAGAAATATCCTACTATAACAGTAGAACTAACTACAACAGTATAACTATCCACTATAACAGTATAACTATCCACTATAACAGTAGAACTATCCACTATAACAGTATAACTATAACAGTATAACTATCCTACTATAACAGTATAACTATCCACTATAACAGTATAACTATCCACTATAACAGTATAACTATCTACTATAACAGTATAACTATCCACTACAACAGTATAACTATCCACTATAACAGTAGAACTATCCACTATAACAGTATAACTATCCACTATAACAGTAGAACTATCTACTATAACAGTATAACTATCCACTATAACAGTATAACTATCTACTATAACAGTATAACTATCTACTATAACAGTATAACTATAACAGTATAACTATCCACTATAACAGTATAACTATCCACTATAACAGTATAACTATCCACTATAACAGTATAACTATCCACTATAACAGTATAACTATCTACTATAACAGTATAACTATCCACTATAACAGTATAACTATCTACTATAACAGTAGAACTATCCACTATAACAGTATAACTATAACAGTATAACTATCCACTATAACAGTATAACTATCCACTATAACAGTATAACTATCCACTATAACAGTATAACTATCCACTATAACAGTAGAACTATCCACTATAACAGTATAACTATCTACTATAACAGTATAACTATCCACTATAACAGTATAACTATCCACTATAACAGTATAACTATCCACTATAACAGTATAACTATCTACTATAACAGTATAACTATAACAGTATAACTATCCACTATAACAGTATAACTATCCACTATAACAGTAGAACTATCCACTATAACAGTATAACTATCCACTATAACAGTAGAACTATCTACTATAACAGAATAACTATCCACTATAACAGTATAACTATCTACTATAACAGTATAACTATCCACTATAACAGTATAACTATCCACTATAACAGTATAACTATCCACTATAACAGTATAACTATAACAGTATAACTATCTACTATAACAGTATAACTATCCACTATAACAGTATAACTATAACAGAATAACTATCCACTATAACAGTATAACTATCCACTATAACAGTATAACTATCTACTATAACAGTATAACTATCCACTATAACAGTATAACTATAACAGTATAACTATCCACTATAACAGTATAACTATAACAGTATAACTATCCTACTATAACAGTATAACTATCCACTATAACAGTATAACTATCCACTATAACAGTATAACTATCTACTATAACAGTATAACTATCCACTATAACAGTATAACTATAACAGTATAACTATCCTACTATAACAGTATAACTATAACAGTATAACTATCCACTATAACAGTATAACTATCCACTATAACAGTAGAACTATAACAGTAGAACTATCCACTATAACAGTATAACTATCTACTATAACAGAATAACTATCCACTATAACAGTATAACTATCTACTATAACAGTATAACTATCCACTATAACAGTATAACTATCCACTATAACAGTATAACTATCCACTATAACAGTATAACTATCTACTATAACAGTATAACTATCCACTATAACAGTATAACTATCTACTATAACAGTATAACTATCCACTATAACAGTATAACTATCCACTATAACAGTATAACTATCCACTATAACAGTATAACTATCCACTATAACAGTATAACTATCTACTATAACAGTATAACTATAACAGTATAACTATCCACTATAACAGTATAACTATAACAGTATAACTATCCTACTATAACAGTATAACTATAACAGTATAACTATCCACTATAACAGTAGAACTATCTACTATAACAGTATAACTATCCACTATAACTGTATAACTATCTACTATAACAGTATAACTATAACAGAATAACTATCCTACTATAACAGTATAACTATCCACTATAACAGTATAACTATAACAGTATAACTATCCTACTATAACAGTATAACTATCCACTATAACAGTATAACTATCTACTATAACAGTATAACTATAACAGAATAACTATCCTACTATAACAGTATAACTATCCACTATAACAGTATAACTATAACAGTATAACTATCCTACTATAACAGTATAACTATCCACTATAACAGTATAACTATCTACTATAACAGTATAACTATCTACTATAACAGTATAACTATCCACTATAACAGTATAACTATCTACTATAACAGTAGAACTATCCACTATAACAGTATAACTATCCACTATAACAGTATAACTATAACAGTATAACTATCCACTATAACAGTATAACTATCCACTATAACAGTATAACTATCCACTATAACAGTATAACTATCCACTATAACAGTATAACTATCTACTATAACAGTAGAACTATCCACTATAACAGTATAACTATCCACTATAACAGTAGAACTATCTACTATAACAGTATAACTATAACAGAATAACTATCCTACTATAACAGTATAACTATCCACTATAACAGTATAACTATCCACTATAACAGTATAACAGTATAACTATCTACTATAACAGTATAACTATCCACTATAACAGTATAACTATCTACTATAACAGTATAACTATCCACTATAACAGTATAACTATCCACTATAACAGTATAACTATCCACTATAACTGTATAACTATCTACTATAACAGTATAACTATCCACTATAACAGTATAACTATCCACTATAACAGTATAACTATCCACTATAACTGTATAACTATCTACTATAACAGTATAACTATCCACTATAACAGTATAACTATCCACTATAACAGTATAACTATCCACTATAACAGTATAACTATCTACTATAACAGTATAACTATCCACTATAACAGTATAACTATCCACTATAACAGTATAACTATCCACTATAACAGTATAACTATCTACTATAACTATCCACTATAACAGTATAACTATCCACTATAACAGTATAACTATCCACTATAACAGTATAACTATCCACTATAACAGTATAACTATCTACTATAACAGTATAACTATCTACTATAACAGTATAACTATCTACTATAACAGTATAACTATCTACTATAAGGTATAACTATCTACTATAACAGTATAACTATCTACTATAACAGTATAACTATAACAGTATAACTATCCACTATAACAGTATAACTATCCACTATAACAGTATAACTATCTACTATAACAGTATAACTATAACAGTATAACTATCCACTATAACAGTATAACTATCCACTATAACAGTATAACTATCCACTATAACAGTATAACTATCCACTATAACAGTATAACTATAACAGAATAACTATCCACTATAACAGTATAACTATCTACTATAACAGTATAACTATCCACTATAACAGTATAACTATAACAGTATAACTATCCACTATAACAGTATAACTATAACAGTATAACTATAACAGTATAACTATCCACTATAACAGTATAACTATCCACTATAACAGTATAACTATCTACTATAACAGTATAACTATAACAGTATAACTATCTACTATAACAGTATAACTATAACAGTATAACTATCTACTATAACAGTATAACTATCTACTATAACAGTATAACTATCCACTATAACAGTATAACTATAACAGTATAACTATCCTACTATAACAGTATAACTATCCACTATAACAGTATAACTATCCACTATAACAGTATAACTATCCACTATAACAGTATAACTATCCACTATAACAGTATAACTATAACAGTATAACTATCCACTATAACAGTATAACTATCTACTATAACAGTATAACTATAACAGTATAACTATCCACTATAACAGTATAACTATCCACTATAACAGTATAACTATCCACTATAACAGTATAACTATCTACTATAACAGTATAACTATCCACTATAACAGTATAACTATAACAGTATATCTATCCACTATAACAGTATAACTATCTACTATAACAGTATAACTATAACAGTATAACTATCCACTATAACAGTATAACTATAACAGTATATCTATCCACTATAACAGTATAACTATCCACTATAACAGTATAACTATCTACTATAACAGTATAACTATAACAGTATAACTATCCACTATAACAGTATAACTATAACAGTATATCTATCCACTATAACAGTAGAACTATCCACTATAACAGTATAACTATCCACTATAACAGTATAACTATCTACTATAACAGTATAACTATCCACTATAACAGTATAACTATCCACTATAACAGTATAACTATCCACTATAACAGTATAACTATCCACTACAACAGTATAACTATCCACTATAACAGTATAACTATCCACTATAACAGTATAACTATCCACTATAACAGTATAACTATCCACTATAACAGTATAACTATCTACTATAACAGTATAACTATAACAGTATAACTATCCACTATAACAGTATAACTATCTACTATAACAGAATAACTATCCACTATAACAGTATAACTATCTACTATAACAGTATAACTATCCACTATAACAGTATAACTATAACAGTATAACTATCCTACTATAACAGTATAACTATCCACTATAACAGTATAACTATCTACTATAACAGTATAACTATCCACTATAACAGTATAACTATCCTACTATAACAGTATAACTATCCACTATAACAGTATAACTATCCACTATAACAGTATAACTATCTACTATAACAGTAGAACTATCCACTATAACAGTATAACTATAACAGTATAACTATCCACTATAACAGTATAACTATAACAGTATAACTATCCACTATAACAGTATAACTATCTACTATAACAGTATAACTATCCACTATAACAGTATAACTATCCACTATAACAGTATAACTATCCACTATAACAGTATAACTATAACAGTATAACTATCCACTATAACAGTATAACTATCTACTATAACAGTATAACTATCCACTATAACAGTATAACTATCCACTATAACAGTAGAACTATCTACTATAACAGTAGAACTATCCACTATAACAGTATAACTATCCACTATAACAGTATAACTATCCACTATAACAGTATAACTATCTACTATAACAGTATAACTATAACAGAATAACTATCCACTATAACAGTATAACTATCTACTATAACAGTATAACTATCTACTATAACAGTATAACTATCCACTATAACAGTATAACTATCCACTATAACAGTATAACTATCCACTATAACAGTATAACTATCCACTATAACAGTATAACTATCTACTATAACTATCCACTATAACAGTATAACTATCCACTATAAAAGTATAACTATCCACTATAACAGTATAACTATCCACTATAACAGTATAACTATCTACTATAACAGTATAACTATCTACTATAACAGTATAACTATCTACTATAACAGTATAACTATCCACTATAACAGTATAACTATCTACTATAACAGTAGAACTATCCACTATAACAGTATAACTATAACAGTATAACTATCCTACTATAACAGTATAACTATCTACTATAACAGTATAACTATAACAGTATAACTATCCACTATAACAGTATAACTATCCACTATAACAGTATAACTATCCACTATAACAGTATAACTATCCACTATAACAGTAGAACTATAACAGTAGAACTATCCACTATAACAGTATAACTATCTACTATAACAGTATAACTATCTACTATAACAGTATAACTATCCACTATAACAGTATAACTATCCACTATAACAGTAGAACTATCCACTATAACAGTATAACTATCCACTATAACAGTATAACTATCCACTATAACAGTATAACTATCCACTTTAACAGTATAACTATCTACTATAACAGTATAACTATCCACTATAACAGTATAACTATCCACTATAACAGTATAACTATCCACTATAACAGTATAACTATCCACTATAACAGTATAACTATCCACTATAACAGTATAACTATCCACTATAACAGTATAACTATCTACTATAACAGTATAACTATCCACTATAACAGTATAACTATCCACTATAACAGTAGAACTATCCACTATAACAGTATAACTATAACAGTATAACTATCCACTATAACAGTATAACTATCTACTATAACAGTATAACTATCCACTATAACAGTATAACTATCCACTATAACAGTATAACTATCCACTATAACAGTATAACTATAACAGTATAACTATCCTCTATAACAGTATAACTATCCACTATAACAGTATAACTATCCACTATAACAGTAGAACTATCCACTATAACAGTAGATCTATCTACTATAACAGTATAACTATCCACTACAACAGTATAACTATCCACTATAACAGTAGATCTATCCACTATAACAGTATAACTATCCACTATAACAGTAGAACTATCCACTATAACAGTATAACTATCCACTATAACAGTATAACTATCCACTATAACAGTAGATCTATCCACTATAACAGTAGAACGATCCACTATAACAGTAGAACTATCCACTATAACAGTATAACTATCCACTATAACAGTATAACTATCCACTATAACAGTATAACTATCCACTATAACAGTATAACTATCCACTATAACAGTATAACTATCCACTTTAACAGTAGAACTATCCACTATAACAGTAGAACTATCCACTATAACAGTAGAACTATCCACTATAACAGTAGAACTATCCACTATAACAGTATAACTATAACAGTAGAACTATCCACTATAACAGTAGAACTATAACAGTAGAACTATCCACTATAACAGTAGAACTATCCACTATAACAGTATAACTATCCACTATAACAGTAGAACTATCCACTATAACAGTAGAACTATCCACTATAACAGTATAACTATCCACTATAACAGTATGACTATCCACTATAACAGTATAACTATCCACTATAACAGTATAACTATCTACTATAACAGTATAACTATCCACTATAACAGTAGAACTATCCACTATAACAGTAGAACTATCTACTATAACAGTAGAACTATCCACTATAACAGTAGAACTATCCACTATAACAGTAGAACTATAACAGTAGAACTATCCACTATAACAGTAGAACTATCCACTATAACAGTAGAACTATCCACTATAACAGTAGAACTATCTACTATAACAGTAGAACTATCTACAATAACAGTATAACTATCTACTATAACAGTATAACTATCTACTATAACAGTATAACTATCCACTATAACAGTATAACTATCTACTATAACAGTAGAACTATCCACTATAACAGTAGAACTATCCACTATAACAGTAGAACTATCTACTATAACAGTAGAACTATCCACTATAACAGTATAACTATAACAGTATAACTATCTACTATAACAGTAGAACTATCCACTATAACAGTAGAACTATCCACTATAACAGTAGAACTATCCACTATAACAGTATAACTATCCACTATAACAGTATAACTATCCACTATAACAGTATAACTATCCACTATAACAGTATAACTATCCACTATAACAGTAGAACTATCCACTATAACAGTATAACTATAACAGTAGAACTATCCACTATAACAGTAGATCTATCTACTATAACAGTATAACTATCCACTATAACAGTAGAACTATCCACTATAACAGTAGAACTATCCACTATAACAGTAGAACTATCCACTATAACAGTAGAACTATCCACTATAACAGTAGAACTATCCACTATAACAGTATAACTATCCACTATAACAGTAGAACTATAACAGTATAACTATCCACTATAACAGTAGAACTATAACAGTATAACTATCCACTATAAGAGTATAACTATCCACTATAACAGTATAACTATCCACTATAACAGTAGAACTATCCACTATAACAGTATAACTATCTACTATAACAGTATAACTATCCACTATAACAGTATAACTATCCACTATAACAGTATAACTATCCACTATAACAGTATAACTATAACAGTATAACTATCCTACTATAACAGTATAACTATCCACTATAACAGTAGAACTATCCACTATAACAGTAGAACTATCCACTATAACAGTATAACTATAACAGTATAACTATCCTACTATAACAGTATAACTATCCACTATAACAGTAGAACTATCCACTATAACAGTAGAAGTATCTACTATAACAGTATAACTATCTACTATAACAGTATAACTATCTACTATAACAGTATAACTATCCACTATAACAGTATAACTATCCACTATAACAGTAGAACTATCCACTATAACAGTATAACTATCCACTATAACAGTATAACTATCCACTATAACAGTATAACTATCCACTATAACAGTATAACTATCCACTATAACAGTAGAACTATCCACTATAACAGTAGAACTATCCACTATAAAAGTATAACTATCCACTATAACAGTAGAACTATCCACTATAATAGTAGAACTATCCACTCTAACAGTAGAACTATCCACTATAACAGTAGAACTATCCACTATAACAGTAGAACTATCCACTATAACAGTATAACTATCCACTATAACAGTATAACTATCCACTATAACAGTATAACTATCCACTATAACAGTATAACTATCCACTATAACAGTAGAACTATCCACTATAACAGTAGAACTATCCACTATAACAGTAGAACTATCTACTATAACAGTATAACTATCCACTATAACAGTATAACTATCTACTATAACAGTATAACTATCCACTATAACAGTAGAACTATCCACTATAATAGTATAACTATAACAGTAGAACTATCCACTATAACAGTAGAACTATCCACTATAACAGTATAACTATCCACTATAACAGTATAACTATCCACTATAACAGTATAACTATCCACTATAACAGTATAACTATCCACTATAACAGTATAACTATCCACTATAACAGTATAACTATCCACTATAACAGTATAACTATAACAGTATAACTATCCACTATAACAGTAGAACTATCTACTATAACAGTATAACTATCCACTATAACAGTAGAACTATCCACTATAACAGTAGAACTATCCACTATAACAGTAGAACTATCCACTATAACAGTAGAACTATCCACTATAACAGTAGAACTATAACAGTATAACTATCCACTATAACAGTAGAACTATAACAGTATAACCATCCACTATAACAGTATAACTATCCACTATAACAGTAGAACTATCCACTATAACAGTATAACTATCTACTATAACAGTATAACTATCCACTATAACAGTATAACTATCCACTATAACAGTATAACTATCCACTATAACAGTATAACTATAACAGTATAACTATCCTACTATAACAGTATAACTATCCACTATAACAGTAGAACTATCCACTATAACAGTAGAACTATCCACTATAACAGTATAACTATAACAGTATAACTATCCTACTATAACAGTATAACTATCCACTATAACAGTAGAACTATCCACTATAACAGTAGAACTATCTACTATAACAGTATAACTATCTACTATAACAGTATAACTATCTACTATAACAGTATAACTATCCACTATAACAGTATAACTATCCACTATAACAGTAGAACTATCCACTATAACAGTATAACTATCCACTATAACAGTATAACTATCCACTATAACAGTAGAACTATCCACTATAACAGTATAACTATCCACTATAACAGTATAACTATCCACTATAACAGTAGATCTATCCACTATAACAGTAGAACGATCCACTATAACAGTAGAACTATCCACTATAACAGTATAACTATCCACTATAACAGTATAACTATCCACTATAACAGTATAACTATCCACTATAACAGTATAACTATCCACTATAACAGTATAACTATCCACTTTAACAGTAGAACTATCCACTATAACAGTAGAACTATCCACTATAACAGTAGAACTATCCACTATAACAGTAGAACTATCCACTATAACAGTATAACTATAACAGTAGAACTATCCACTATAACTGTAGAACTATAACAGTAGAACTATCCACTATAACAGTAGAACTATCCACTATAACAGTATAACTATCCACTATAACAGTATAACTATCCACTATAACAGTAGAACTATCCACTATAACAGTATAACTATCCACTATAACAGTATAACTATCCACTATAACAGTAGAACTATCCACTATAACAGTATAACTATCCACTATAACAGTATAACTATCCACTATAACAGTAGATCTATCCACTATAACAGTAGAACGATCCACTATAACAGTAGAACTATCCACTATAACAGTATAACTATCCACTATAACAGTATAACTATCCACTATAACAGTATAACTATCCACTATAACAGTATAACTATCCACTATAACAGTATAACTATCCACTTTAACAGTAGAACTATCCACTATAACAGTAGAACTATCCACTATAACAGTAGAACTATCCACTATAACAGTAGAACTATCCACTATAACAGTATAACTATAACAGTAGAACTATCCACTATAACAGTAGAACTATAACAGTAGAACTATCCACTATAACAGTAGAACTATCCACTATAACAGTATAACTATCCACTATAACAGTAGAACTATCCACTATAACAGTATAACTATCCACTATAACAGTATAACTATCCACTATAACAGTATGACTATCCACTATAACAGTATAACTATCCACTATAACAGTATAACTATCTACTATAACAGTATAACTATCCACTATAACAGTAGAACTATCCACTATAACAGTAGAACTATCTACTATAACAGTAGAACTATCCACTATAACAGTAGAACTATCCACTATAACAGTAGAACTATAACAGTAGAACTATCCACTATAACAGTAGAACTATCCACTATAACAGTAGAACTATCCACTATAACAGTAGAACTATCTACTATAACAGTAGAACTATCTACAATAACAGTATAACTATCTACTATAACAGTATAACTATCTACTATAACAGTATAACTATCCACTATAACAGTATAACTATCTACTATAACAGTAGAACTATCCACTATAACAGTAGAACTATCCACTATAACAGTAGAACTACCTACTATAACAGTAGAACTATCCACTATAACAGTATAACTATAACAGTATAACTATCTACTATAACAGTAGAACTATCCACTATAACAGTAGAACTATCCACTATAACAGTAGAACTATCCACTATAACAGTATAACTATCCACTATAACAGTATAACTATCCACTATAACAGTATAACTATCCACTATAACAGTATAACTATCCACTATAACAGTAGAACTATCCACTATAACAGTATAACTATAACAGTAGAACTATCCACTATAACAGTAGATCTATCTACTATAACAGTATAACTATCCACTATAACAGTAGAACTATCCACTATAACAGTAGAACTATCCACTATAACAGTAGAACTATCCACTATAACAGTAGAACTATCCACTATAACAGTAGAACTATCCACTATAACAGTATAACTATCCACTATAACAGTAGAACTATAACAGTATAACTATCCACTATAACAGTAGAACTATAACAGTATAACTATCCACTATAACAGTATAACTATCCACTATAACAGTATAACTATCCACTATAACAGTAGAACTATCCACTATAACAGTATAACTATCTACTATAACAGTATAACTATCCACTATAACAGTATAACTATCCACTATAACAGTATAACTATCCACTATAACAGTATAACTATAACAGTATAACTATCCTACTATAACAGTATAACTATCCACTATAACAGTAGAACTATCCACTATAACAGTAGAACTATCCACTATAACAGTATAACTATAACAGTATAACTATCCTACTATAACAGTATAACTATCCACTATAACAGTAGAACTATCCACTATAACAGTAGAAGTATCTACTATAACAGTATAACTATCTACTATAACAGTATAACTATCTACTATAACAGTATAACTATCCACTATAACAGTATAACTATCCACTATAACAGTAGAACTATCCACTATAACAGTATAACTATCCACTATAACAGTATAACTATCCACTATAACAGTATAACTATCCACTATAACAGTATAACTATCCACTATAACAGTAGAACTATCCACTATAACAGTAGAACTATCCACTATAAAAGTATAACTATCCACTATAACAGTAGAACTATCCACTATAATAGTAGAACTATCCACTCTAACAGTAGAACTATCCACTATAACAGTAGAACTATCCACTATAACAGTAGAACTATCCACTATAACAGTATAACTATCCACTATAACAGTATAACTATCCACTATAACAGTATAACTATCCACTATAACAGTATAACTATCCACTATAACAGTAGAACTATCCACTATAACAGTAGAACTATCCACTATAACAGTAGAACTATCTACTATAACAGTATAACTATCCACTATAACAGTATAACTATCTACTATAACAGTATAACTATCCACTATAACAGTAGAACTATCCACTATAATAGTATAACTATAACAGTAGAACTATCCACTATAACAGTAGAACTATCCACTATAACAGTATAACTATCCACTATAACAGTATAACTATCCACTATAACAGTATAACTATCCACTATAACAGTATAACTATCCACTATAACAGTATAACTATCCACTATAACAGTATAACTATCCACTATAACAGTATAACTATAACAGTATAACTATCCACTATAACAGTAGAACTATCTACTATAACAGTATAACTATCCACTATAACAGTAGAACTATCCACTATAACAGTAGAACTATCCACTATAACAGTAGAACTATCCACTATAACAGTAGAACTATCCACTATAACAGTAGAACTATAACAGTATAACTATCCACTATAACAGTAGAACTATAACAGTATAACTATCCACTATAACAGTATAACTATCCACTATAACAGTAGAACTATCCACTATAACAGTATAACTATCTACTATAACAGTATAACTATCCACTATAACAGTATAACTATCCACTATAACAGTATAACTATCCACTATAACAGTATAACTATAACAGTATAACTATCCTACTATAACAGTATAACTATCCACTATAACAGTAGAACTATCCACTATAACAGTAGAACTATCCACTATAACAGTATAACTATAACAGTATAACTATCCTACTATAACAGTATAACTATCCACTATAACAGTAGAACTATCCACTATAACAGTAGAAGTATCTACTATAACAGTATAACTATCTACTATAACAGTATAACTATCTACTATAACAGTATAACTATCCACTATAACAGTATAACTATCCACTATAACAGTAGAACTATCCACTATAAAAGTATAACTATCCACTATAACAGTAGAACTATCCACTATAATAGTAGAACGATCCACTCTAACAGTAGAACTATCCACTATAACAGTATAACTATCCACTATAACAGTATAACTATCCACTATAACAGTATAACTATCCACTATAACAGTAGAACTATCCACTATAACAGTAGAACTATCCACTATAACAGTAGAACTATCCACTATAACAGTAGAACTATCCACTATAACAGTAGAACTATCCACTATAACAGTATAACTATCCACTATAACAGTAGAACTATCCACTATAACAGTATAACTATCCATTATAACAGTATGACTATCCACTATAACAGTATAACTATCTACTATAACAGTATAACTATCCACTATAACAGTAGAACTATCCACTATAACAGTAGAACTATCTACTATAACAGTAGAACTATCCACTATAACAGTAGAACTATCCACTATAACAGTATAACTATAACAGTAGAACTATCCACTATAACAGTAGAACTATCCACTATAACAGTAGAACTATCTACTATAACAGTAGAACTATCCACTATAACAGTAGAACTATCCACTATAACAGTAGAACTATAACAGTAGAACTATCCACTATAACAGTAGAACTATCCACTATAACAGTAGAACTATCCACTATAACAGTAGAACTATCTACTATAACAGTAGAACTATCTACAATAACAGTATAACTATCTACTATAACAGTAGAACTATCCACTATAACAGTAGAACTATCCACTATAACAGTATAACTATCCACTATAACAGTATAACTATCCACTATAACAGTATAACTATCCACTATAACAGTATAACTATCCACTATAACAGTATAACTATAACAGTAGAACTATCCACTATAACAGTAGAACTATCTACTATAACAGTATAACTATCCACTATAACAGTAGAAATATCCACTATAACAGTAGAACTATCCACTATAACAGTAGAACTATCCACTATAACAGTAGAACTATCCACTATAACAGTAGAACTATCCACTATAACAGTAGAACTATCCACTATAACAGTAGAACTATAACAGTATAACTATCCACTATAACAGTAGAACTATAACAGTATAACGATCCACTATAACAGTATAACTATCCACTATAACAGTATAACTATCCACTATAACAGTAGAACTATCCACTATAACAGTATAACTATCTACTATAACAGTATAACTATCCACTATAACAGTATAACTATCCACTATAACAGTATAACTATCCACTATAACAGTATAACTATAACAGTATAACTATCCTACTATAACAGTATAACTATCCACTATAACAGTAGAACTATCCACTATAACAGTAGAACTATCCACTATAACAGTATAACTATAACAGTATAACTATCCTACTATAACAGTATAACTATCCACTATAACAGTAGAACTATCCACTATAACAGTAGAAGTATCTACTATAACAGTATAACTATCTACTATAACAGTATAACTATCTACTATAACAGTATAACTATCCACTATAACAGTATAACTATCCACTATAACAGTAGAACTATCCACTATAACAGTATAACTATCCACTATAACAGTATAACTATCCACTATAACAGTATAACTATCCACTATAACAGTATAACTATCCACTATAACAGTAGAACTATCCACTATAACAGTAGAACTATCCACTATAAAAGTATAACTATCCACTATAACAGTAGAACTATCCACTATAATAGTAGAACTATCCACTCTAACAGTAGAACTATCCACTATAACAGTAGAACTATCCACTATAACAGTAGAACTATCCACTATAACAGTATAACTATCCACTATAACAGTATAACTATCCACTATAACAGTATAACTATCCACTATAACAGTATGACTATCCACTATAACAGTATAACTATCCACTATAACAGTATAACTATCTACTATAACAGTATAACTATCCACTATAACAGTAGAACTATCCACTATAACAGTAGAACTATCTACTATAACAGTAGAACTATCCACTATAACAGTAGAACTATCCACTATAACAGTATAACTATAACAGTAGAACTATCCACTATAACAGTATAACTATCCACTATAACAGTAGAACTATAACAGTAGAACTATCCACTATAACAGTAGAACTATCCACTATAACAGTAGAACTATCCACTATAACAGTATAACTATCTACTATAACAGTAGAACTATCTACAATAACAGTATAACTATCTACTATAACAGTATAACTATCTACTATAACAGTATAACTATCCACTATAACAGTATAACTATCTACTATAACAGTAGAACTATCCACTATAACAGTAGAACTATCCACTATAACAGTAGAACTATCTACTATAACAGTAGAACTATCCACTATAACAGTAGAACTATAACAGTATAACTATCTACTATAACAGTATAACTATCCACTATAACAGTAGAACTATCCACTATAACTGTATAACTATCCACTATAACAGTATAACTATCCACTATAACAGTAGAACGATCCACTATAACAGTAGAACTATCCACTATAACAGTAGAACTATCCACTATAACAGTATAACTATCCACTATAACAGTATAACTATCCACTATAACAGTAGAACTATCCACTATAACAGTATAACTATCCACTTTAACAGTAGAACTATCCACTATAACAGTAGAACTATCCACTATAACAGCAGAACTATCCACTATAACAGTAGAACTATCCACTATAACAGTAGAACTATAACAGTAGAACTATCCACTATAACAGTAGAACTATCCACTATAACAGTATAACTATCCACTATAACAGTAGAACTATCCACTATAACAGTAGAACTATCCACTATAACAGTATAACTATCCACTATAACAGTATGACTATCCACTATAACAGTATAACTATCCACTATAACAGTATAACTATCTACTATAACAGTATAACTATCCACTATAACAGTAGAACTATCCACTATAACAGTATAACTATAACAGTAGAACTATCCACTATAACAGTAGAACTATCCACTATAACAGTAGAACTATCTACTATAACAGTAGAACTATCCACTATAACAGTAGAACTATCCACTATAACAGTAGAACTATAACAGTAGAACTATCCACTATAACAGTAGAACTATCCACTATAACAGTAGAACTATCCACTATAACAGTAGAACTATCTACTATAACAGTAGAACTATCAACAATAACAGTATAACTATCCACTATAACAGTAGAACTATCTACTATAACAGTATAACTATCTACTATAACAGTATAACTATCCACTATAACAGTATAACTATCTACTATAACAGTAGAACTATCCACTATAACAGTAGAACTATCCACTATAACAGTAGAACTATCTACTATAACAGTAGAACTATCCACTATAACAGTATAACTATAACAGTATAACTATCTACTATAACAGTATAACTATCCACTATAACAGTAGAACTATCCACTATAACAGTATAACTATCTACTATAATAGTATAACTATAACAGTAGAACTATCCACTATAACAGTAGAACTATCCACTATAACAGTATAACTATAACAGTATAACTATCCACTATAACAGTAGAACTATCCACTATAACAGTATAACTATAACAGTATAACTATCCACTATAACAGTAGAACGATCCACTATAACAGTATAACTATAACAGTATAACTATCCACTATAACAGTAGAACTATCTACTATAATAGTATAACTATAACAGTAGAACTATCCACTATAACAGTATAACTATCCACTATAACAGTATAACTATCCACTATAACAGTAGAACTATCCACTATAACAGTATAACTATAACAGTATAACTATCTACTATAACAGTAGAACTATCTACTATAACAGTATAACTATCCACTATAACAGTAGAACTATCCACTATAACAGTAGAACTATCTACTATAACAGTATAACTATCCACTATAACAGTATAACTATCTACTATAACAGTATAACTATCTACTATAACAGTATAACTATCCACTATAACAGTAGAACTATCCACTATAACAGTAGAACTATCCACTATAACAGTAGAACTATCCACTATAACAGTAGAACTATCCACTATAACAGTATAACTATCCACTATAACAGTATAACTATCCACTATAACAGTAGAACTATCCACTATAACAGTATAACTATAACAGTATAACTATCCACTATAACAGTAGAACTATAACAGTAGAACTATCCACTATAACAGTAGAACTATCCACTATAACAGTATAACTATCCACTATAACAGTATAACTATCCACTATAACAGTATAACTATAACAGTATAACTTTAACAGTATAACTATCCACTATAACAGTAGAACTATCCACTATAACAGTATAACTATCCACTATAACAGTATAACTATCCACTATAACAGTATAACTATCCACTATAACAGTAGAACTATCCACTATAACAGTAGAACTATCCACTATAACAGTAGAACTATCTACTATAACAGTATAACTATCCACTATAACAGTATAACTATCTACTATAACAGTATAACTATCCACTATAACAGTAGAACTATCCACTATAATAGTATAACTATAACAGTAGAACTATCCACTATAACAGTAGAACTATCCACTATAACAGTATAACTATCCACTATAACAGTATAACTATCCACTATAACAGTATAACTATCCACTATAACAGTATAACTATCCACTATAACAGTATAACTATCCACTATAACAGTATAACTATCCACTATAACAGTATAACTATAACAGTATAACTATCCACTATAACAGTAGAACTATCTACTATAACAGTATAACTATCCACTATAACAGTAGAACTATCCACTATAACAGTAGAACTATCCACTATAACAGTAGAACTATCCACTATAACAGTAGAACTATCCACTATAACAGTAGAACTATAACAGTATAACTATCCACTATAACAGTAGAACTATAACAGTATAACTATCCACTATAACAGTATAACTATCCACTATAACAGTAGAACTATCCACTATAACAGTATAACTATCTACTATAACAGTATAACTATCCACTATAACAGTATAACTATCCACTATAACAGTATAACTATCCACTATAACAGTATAACTATAACAGTATAACTATCCTACTATAACAGTATAACTATCCACTATAACAGTAGAACTATCCACTATAACAGTAGAACTATCCACTATAACAGTATAACTATAACAGTATAACTATCCTACTATAACAGTATAACTATCCACTATAACAGTAGAACTATCCACTATAACAGTAGAAGTATCTACTATAACAGTATAACTATCTACTATAACAGTATAACTATCTACTATAACAGTATAACTATCCACTATAACAGTATAACTATCCACTATAACAGTAGAACTATCCACTATAAAAGTATAACTATCCACTATAACAGTAGAACTATCCACTATAATAGTAGAACGATCCACTCTAACAGTAGAACTATCCACTATAACAGTATAACTATCCACTATAACAGTATAACTATCCACTATAACAGTATAACTATCCACTATAACAGTAGAACTATCCACTATAACAGTAGAACTATCCACTATAACAGTAGAACTATCCACTATAACAGTAGAACTATCCACTATAACAGTAGAACTATCCACTATAACAGTATAACTATCCACTATAACAGTAGAACTATCCACTATAACAGTATAACTATCCATTATAACAGTATGACTATCCACTATAACAGTATAACTATCTACTATAACAGTATAACTATCCACTATAACAGTAGAACTATCCACTATAACAGTAGAACTATCTACTATAACAGTAGAACTATCCACTATAACAGTAGAACTATCCACTATAACAGTATAACTATAACAGTAGAACTATCCACTATAACAGTAGAACTATCCACTATAACAGTAGAACTATCTACTATAACAGTAGAACTATCCACTATAACAGTAGAACTATCCACTATAACAGTAGAACTATAACAGTAGAACTATCCACTATAACAGTAGAACTATCCACTATAACAGTAGAACTATCCACTATAACAGTAGAACTATCTACTATAACAGTAGAACTATCTACAATAACAGTATAACTATCTACTATAACAGTAGAACTATCCACTATAACAGTAGAACTATCCACTATAACAGTATAACTATCCACTATAACAGTATAACTATCCACTATAACAGTATAACTATCCACTATAACAGTATAACTATCCACTATAACAGTATAACTATAACAGTAGAACTATCCACTATAACAGTAGAACTATCTACTATAACAGTATAACTATCCACTATAACAGTAGAAATATCCACTATAACAGTAGAACTATCCACTATAACAGTAGAACTATCCACTATAACAGTAGAACTATCCACTATAACAGTAGAACTATCCACTATAACAGTAGAACTATCCACTATAACAGTAGAACTATAACAGTATAACTATCCACTATAACAGTAGAACTATAACAGTATAACGATCCACTATAACAGTATAACTATCCACTATAACAGTATAACTATCCACTATAACAGTAGAACTATCCACTATAACAGTATAACTATCTACTATAACAGTATAACTATCCACTATAACAGTATAACTATCCACTATAACAGTATAACTATCCACTATAACAGTATAACTATAACAGTATAACTATCCTACTATAACAGTATAACTATCCACTATAACAGTAGAACTATCCACTATAACAGTAGAACTATCCACTATAACAGTATAACTATAACAGTATAACTATCCTACTATAACAGTATAACTATCCACTATAACAGTAGAACTATCCACTATAACAGTAGAAGTATCTACTATAACAGTATAACTATCTACTATAACAGTATAACTATCTACTATAACAGTATAACTATCCACTATAACAGTATAACTATCCACTATAACAGTAGAACTATCCACTATAACAGTATAACTATCCACTATAACAGTATAACTATCCACTATAACAGTATAACTATCCACTATAACAGTATAACTATCCACTATAACAGTAGAACTATCCACTATAACAGTAGAACTATCCACTATAAAAGTATAACTATCCACTATAACAGTAGAACTATCCACTATAATAGTAGAACTATCCACTCTAACAGTAGAACTATCCACTATAACAGTAGAACTATCCACTATAACAGTAGAACTATCCACTATAACAGTATAACTATCCACTATAACAGTATAACTATCCACTATAACAGTATAACTATCCACTATAACAGTATGACTATCCACTATAACAGTATAACTATCCACTATAACAGTATAACTATCTACTATAACAGTATAACTATCCACTATAACAGTAGAACTATCCACTATAACAGTAGAACTATCTACTATAACAGTAGAACTATCCACTATAACAGTAGAACTATCCACTATAACAGTATAACTATAACAGTAGAACTATCCACTATAACAGTATAACTATCCACTATAACAGTAGAACTATAACAGTAGAACTATCCACTATAACAGTAGAACTATCCACTATAACAGTAGAACTATCCACTATAACAGTATAACTATCTACTATAACAGTAGAACTATCTACAATAACAGTATAACTATCTACTATAACAGTATAACTATCTACTATAACAGTATAACTATCCACTATAACAGTATAACTATCTACTATAACAGTAGAACTATCCACTATAACAGTAGAACTATCCACTATAACAGTAGAACTATCTACTATAACAGTAGAACTATCCACTATAACAGTAGAACTATAACAGTATAACTATCTACTATAACAGTATAACTATCCACTATAACAGTAGAACTATCCACTATAACTGTATAACTATCCACTATAACAGTATAACTATCCACTATAACAGTAGAACGATCCACTATAACAGTAGAACTATCCACTATAACAGTAGAACTATCCACTATAACAGTATAACTATCCACTATAACAGTATAACTATCCACTATAACAGTAGAACTATCCACTATAACAGTATAACTATCCACTTTAACAGTAGAACTATCCACTATAACAGTAGAACTATCCACTATAACAGCAGAACTATCCACTATAACAGTAGAACTATCCACTATAACAGTAGAACTATAACAGTAGAACTATCCACTATAACAGTAGAACTATCCACTATAACAGTATAACTATCCACTATAACAGTAGAACTATCCACTATAACAGTAGAACTATCCACTATAACAGTATAACTATCCACTATAACAGTATGACTATCCACTATAACAGTATAACTATCCACTATAACAGTATAACTATCTACTATAACAGTATAACTATCCACTATAACAGTAGAACTATCCACTATAACAGTATAACTATAACAGTAGAACTATCCACTATAACAGTAGAACTATCCACTATAACAGTAGAACTATCTACTATAACAGTAGAACTATCCACTATAACAGTAGAACTATCCACTATAACAGTAGAACTATAACAGTAGAACTATCCACTATAACAGTAGAACTATCCACTATAACAGTAGAACTATCCACTATAACAGTAGAACTATCTACTATAACAGTAGAACTATCAACAATAACAGTATAACTATCCACTATAACAGTAGAACTATCTACTATAACAGTATAACTATCTACTATAACAGTATAACTATCCACTATAACAGTATAACTATCTACTATAACAGTAGAACTATCCACTATAACAGTAGAACTATCCACTATAACAGTAGAACTATCTACTATAACAGTAGAACTATCCACTATAACAGTATAACTATAACAGTATAACTATCTACTATAACAGTATAACTATCCACTATAACAGTAGAACTATCCACTATAACAGTATAACTATCTACTATAATAGTATAACTATAACAGTAGAACTATCCACTATAACAGTAGAACTATCCACTATAACAGTATAACTATAACAGTATAACTATCCACTATAACAGTAGAACTATCCACTATAACAGTATAACTATAACAGTATAACTATCCACTATAACAGTAGAACGATCCACTATAACAGTATAACTATAACAGTATAACTATCCACTATAACAGTAGAACTATCTACTATAATAGTATAACTATAACAGTAGAACTATCCACTATAACAGTATAACTATCCACTATAACAGTATAACTATCCACTATAACAGTAGAACTATCCACTATAACAGTATAACTATAACAGTATAACTATCTACTATAACAGTAGAACTATCTACTATAACAGTATAACTATCCACTATAACAGTAGAACTATCCACTATAACAGTAGAACTATCTACTATAACAGTATAACTATCCACTATAACAGTATAACTATCTACTATAACAGTATAACTATCTACTATAACAGTATAACTATCCACTATAACAGTAGAACTATCCACTATAACAGTAGAACTATCCACTATAACAGTAGAACTATCCACTATAACAGTAGAACTATCCACTATAACAGTATAACTATCCACTATAACAGTATAACTATCCACTATAACAGTAGAACTATCCACTATAACAGTATAACTATAACAGTATAACTATCCACTATAACAGTAGAACTATAACAGTAGAACTATCCACTATAACAGTAGAACTATCCACTATAACAGTATAACTATCCACTATAACAGTATAACTATCCACTATAACAGTATAACTATAACAGTATAACTTTAACAGTATAACTATCCACTATAACAGTAGAACTATCCACTATAACAGTATAACTATCCACTATAACAGTAGAACTATCCACTATAACAGTAGAACTATCCACTATAACAGTAGAACTATCCACTATAACAGTATAACTATCCACTATAACAGTATGACTATCCACTATAACAGTATAACTATCCACTATAACAGTATAACTATCTACTATAACAGTATAACTATCCACTATAACAGTAGAACTATCCACTATAACAGTAGAACTATCTACTATAACAGTAGAACTATCCACTATAACAGTATAACTATCCACTATAACAGTAGAACTATAACAGTAGAACTATCCACTATAACAGTAGAACTATCCACTATAACAGTAGAACTATCTACTATAACAGTAGAACTATCCACTATAACAGTAGAACTATCCACTATAACAGTAGAACTATAACAGTAGAACTATCCACTATAACAGTAGAACTATCCACTATAACAGTAGAACTATCCACTATAACAGTAGAACTATCTACTATAACAGTAGAACTATCTACAATAACAGTATAACTATCTACTATAACAGTATAACTATCTACTATAACAGTATAACTATCTACTATAACAGTAGAACTATCCACTATAACAGTAGAACTATCTACTATAACAGTAGAACTATCCACTATAACAGTAGAACTATAACAGTATAACTATCCACTATAACAGTATAACTATCCACTATAACAGTAGAACTATAACAGTAGAACTATCCACTATAACAGTATAACTATCTACTATAACAGTATAACTATCCACTATAACAGTATAACTATCCACTATAACAGTATAACTATCCACTATAACAGTAGAACTATCCACTATAACAGTATAACTATCCACTATAACAGTATAACTATCCACTATAACAGTAGAACTATCCACTATAACAGTAGAACTATCCACTATAACAGTAGAACTATCCACTATAACAGTAGAACTATCCACTATAACAGTAGAACTATAACAGTATAACTATCCACTATAACAGTAGAACTATAACAGTATAACTATCTACTATAACAGTATAACTATAACAGTATAACTATCCACTATAACAGTATAACTATCCACTATAACAGTATAACTATCCACTATAACAGTAGAACTATCCACTATAACAGTAGAACTATCTACTATAACAGTAGAACTATCCACTATAACAGTATAACTATCCACTATAACAGTATAACTATCCACTATAACAGTATAACTATAACAGTTTAACTATCCTACTATAACAGTATAACTATCCACTATAACAGTAGAACTATCCACTATAACAGTAGAACTATCCACTATAACAGTATAACTATCCACTATAACAGTATAACTATAACAGTATAACTATCCTACTATAACAGTATAACTATCTACTATAACAGTATAACTATCCACTATAACAGTATAACTATCCACTATAACAGTATAACTATCCACTATAACAGTAGAACTATCCACTATAACAGTAGAAGTATCTACTATAACAGTATAACTATCTACTATAACAGTATAACTATCTACTATAACAGTATAACTATCCACTATAACAGTATAACTATCCACTATAACAGTAGAACTATCCACTATAACAGTATAACTATCCACTATAACAGTAGAACTATCTACTATAACAGTATAACTATCCACTATAACAGTAGAACTATCCACTATAACAGTAGAACTATCCACTATAACAGTATAACTATCCACTATAACTGTATAACTATAACAGTAGAACTATCCACTATAACTGTATAACTATCCACTATAACAGTATAACTATCCACTATAACAGTATAACTATCCACTATAACAGTAGAACTATCCACTATAACAGTAGAAGTATCTACTATAACAGTATAACTATCTACTATAACAGTATAACTATCTACTATAACAGTATAACTATCCACTATAACAGTATAACTATCCACTATAACAGTAGAACTATCCACTATAACAGTATAACTATCCACTATAACAGTAGAACTATCTACTATAACAGTATAACTATCCACTATAACAGTAGAACTATCCACTATAACAGTAGAACTATCCACTATAACAGTATAACTATCCACTATAACTGTATAACTATCTACTATAACAGTATAACTATCCACTATAACAGTAGAACTATCCACTATAACAGTATAACTATAACAGTAGAACTATCCACTATAACAGTATAACTATAACAGTAGAACTATCCACTATAACAGTATAACTATCCACTATAACTGTATAACTATCTACTATAACAGTATAACTATCCACTATAACAGTAGAACTATCCACTATAACAGTATAACTATCCACTATAACTGTATAACTATCTACTATAACAGTATAACTATCCACTATAACAGTATAACTATCCACTATAACTGTATAACTATAACAGTAGAACTATCCACTATAACTGTAGAAGTATCTACTATAACAGTATAACTATAACAGTATAACTATAACAGTAGAACTATCCACTATAACTGTATAACTATCCACTATAACAGTATAACTATCCACTATAACAGTATAACTATCCACTATAACAGTATAACTATCCACTATAACAGTAGAACTATCCACTATAACAGTAGAACTATCCACTATAACAGTATAACTATCCACTATAACAGTATAACTATCCACTATAACAGTAGAACTATCCACTATAACAGTAGAACTATCCACTATAACAGTATAACTATAACAGTATAACTATCCACTATAACTGTATAACTATCCACTATAACAGTATAACTATAACAGTATAACTATCCACTATAACTGTATAACTATCCACTATAACAGTAGAACTATCCACTATAACAGTATAACTATCCACTATAACAGTAGAACTATCCACTATAACAGTAGAACTATCCAACAACAGCAAAGACATTGGAAACTTTGTATTTGTAGTCAACTTCGTTGTGAAGTTATCGGCGGTCAGAGAGAGACAGATAAACAACCTGATTCAATATGTTCAGATCCTGGGTGTATAAAGTGATGGTGGATTGAAAAAACACATCTAACAACCCACTTACAGTAGTAGCTATTCTACGACCGGCCTGAGATGGTCGGTAAATAACGAGCGTTTTCATGTGCAATTTTAGTAACGATGGTTTTGGGAAACAACTCTGAGATTCTAACGATGCTCCTACGAAGATTCTAACGACGGACTTGGCCTTAAGATGCTTTTGGGGAAACTGGACCCAATTGGTATCATATTAACACGAAGTGCCCAGGGGTTTGAGGGCTATGGGTTGTTTACCCCACCCCCCAACTCTCCCTTCCTCAACCGTCAGCCTCCCACTGGGTGGTGTTTCATCGTGACCTTACTAAAAGGTGGGAGCCCATTAGCAGCCAGTCATTGGCTATTCCACTGGGGTGGCCGAACCAATCAGCTAGCTCGAGCGCTGCCTAGCATGTCAAGATTGGATTGGACAGCCAGAGGACCATAGAGGTCTGTGCTCATTTTATAGTGTACTAACAGGCCACTACGGTTTCCCTTTTAGGGCTTAGCCCCCAGGGTCGATGTCACACGGATGACATCATTATGCAGTATGTCTTATTGAACACACTTGACTCCTAAGTGATACATAATACGTGTAGTTCACCAATAGAAAATTCATTATTCTCAAACGCTCTGGATATATCTGGAATCTCTCGTTAAGTCCCAACCCATTGCTTATCGGGGATTTACTTTTTATAACTTCTGAAAAAAAACTCTACATTAAAACCTCAGTTCTTTTTTTTATTTATTTTAAGCTAGAAAAATGACTCACTAGTTCCTCATGACTTTATGCAGAATCCAACTTTTTTTTTTTAACATACTGAGTGATAGCCAGAATAGAGAGGTTGGGAGAGGAGAAAGTCTCTTTCCATATCAATATTGCAAACATGGTAGCTGGCTGGCGTATGCATGTCACCAGTGACGCCCTCAGACAATGCCTACAGGATCCATGCATTATTTAAAAGGCCCAGCGAGGCTGTGTGTGTCTGTGCCACCCATTATCTATTTAGATCTGAGAGTTAAAGCCACCTAGCAAAAAAAACATTCGTTACTGCTACTGCCATGGCCTGCTTAGAAGAGGGGGACGAGTGGGGTGGATGGAGGCGAAATGGAGAGATATGGAGGAGAGAGGAAAGAGTGGGGTGGATGGAGGCGAAATGGAGAGATATGGAGGAGAGAGGAAAGAGTGGGGTGGATGGAGGCGAAATGGAGAGATATGGAGGAGAGGGGCCGAGTGGGGTGGATGGAGGGGAAATGGAGAGATATGGAGGAGAGGGGGACGAGTGGGGTGGATGGAGGGGAAATGGAGAGATATGGAGGAGAGAGGGAAGAGTGGGGTGGATGGAGGGGAAATGGAGAAGAGAGGGAAGAGTGGGGGGGATGGAGGGGAAATGGAGAGATATGGAGGAGAGAGGAAAGAGTGGGGTGGATGGAGGTGAAATGGAGATATGGAGGAGAGAGGGAAGAGTGGGGTGGTTGGAGGGGAAATGGAGAAGAGAGGGAAAAGTGGGGGGGATGGAGGGGAAATGGAGAGATATGGAGGAGAGAGGAAAGAGTGGGGTGGATGGAGGGGAAATGGAGATATGGAGGAGAGAGGGAAGAGTGGGGGGATGGAGGGGAAATGGAGAAGAGAGGGAAGAGTGGGGGGGATGGAGGGGAAATGGAGAGATATGGAGGAGAGAGGAAAGAGTGGGGTGGATGGAGGCGAAATGGAGATATGGAGGAGAGAGGGAAGAGTGGGGTGGATGGAGGGGAAATGGAGAGATATGGAGGAGAGAGGAAAGAGTGGGGTGGATGGAGGGGAAATGGAGATATGGAGGAGAGAGGGAAGAGTGGGGTGGATGGAGGGGAAATGGAGAGATATGGAGGAGAGAGGAAAGAGTGGGGTGGATGGAGGGGAAATGGAGATATGGAGGAGAGAGGGAAGAGTGGGGTGGATGGAGGGGAAATGGAGAGATATGGAGGAGAGAGGAAAGAGTGGGGTGGATGGAGGGGAAATGGAGATATGGAGGAGAGAGGGAAGAGTGGGGTGGATGGAGGGGAAATGGAGAAGAGAGGGAAGAGTGGGGGGGATGGAGGGGAAATGGAGAGATATGGAGGAGAGAGGAAAGAGTGGGGTGGATGGAGGCGAAATGGAGAGATATGGAGGAGAGAGGAAAGAGTGGGGTGGATGGAGGCGAAATGGAGAGATATGGAGGAGAGAGGAAAGAGTGGGGTGGATGGAGGCGAAATGGAGAGATATGGAGGAGAGGGGCCGAGTGGGGTGGATGGAGGGGAAATGGAGAGATATGGAGGAGAGGGGGACGAGTGGGGTGGATGGAGGGGAAATGGAGAGATATGGAGGAGAGAGGGAAGAGTGGGGTGGATGGAGGGGAAATGGAGAAGAGAGGGAAGAGTGGGGGGGATGGAGGGGAAATGGAGAGATATGGAGGAGAGAGGAAAGAGTGGGGTGGATGGAGGTGAAATGGAGATATGGAGGAGAGAGGGAAGAGTGGGGTGGTTGGAGGGGAAATGGAGAAGAGAGGGAAAAGTGGGGGGGATGGAGAGGAAATGGAGAGATATGGAGGAGAGAGGAAAGAGTGGGGTGGATGGAGGGGAAATGGAGATATGGAGGAGAGAGGGAAGAGTGGGGGGATGGAGGGGAAATGGAGAAGAGAGGGAAGAGTGGGGGGGATGGAGGGGAAATGGAGAGATATGGAGGAGAGAGGAAAGAGTGGGGTGGATGGAGGCGAAATGGAGATATGGAGGAGAGAGGGAAGAGTGGGGTGGATGGAGGGGAAATGGAGAGATATGGAGGAGAGAGGAAAGAGTGGGGTGGATGGAGGGGAAATGGAGATATGGAGGAGAGAGGGAAGAGTGGGGTGGATGGAGGGGAAATGGAGAGATATGGAGGAGAGAGGAAAGAGTGGGGTGGATGGAGGGGAAATGGAGATATGGAGGAGAGAGGGAAGAGTGGGGTGGATGGAGGGGAAATGGAGAGATATGGAGGAGAGAGGAAAGAGTGGGGTGGATGGAGGGGAAATGGAGAAGAGAGGGAAGAGTGGGGGGGATGGAGGGGAAATGGAGAGATATGGAGGAGAGAGGAAAAAGTGGGGTGGATGGAGGGGAAATGGAGAAGAGAGGGAAGAGTGGGGGGGATGGAGGGGAAATGGAGAGATATGGAGGAGAGAGGAAAGAGTGGGGTGGATGGAGGGGAAATGGAGATATGGAGGAGAGAGGGACGAGTGGGGTGGATGGAGGGGAAATGGAGAGATATGGAGGAGAGAGGAAAGAGTGGGGTGGATGGAGGCGAAATGGAGATATGGAGGAGAGAGGGAAGAGTGGGGTGGATGGAGGGGAAATGGAGAAGAGAGGGAAGAGTGGGGGGGATGGAGGGGAAATGGAGAGATATGGAGGAGAGAGGAAAGAGTGGGGTGGATGGAGGGGAAATGGAGATATGGAGGAGAGAGGGAAGAGTGGGGGGGATGGAGGGGAAATGGAGAGATATGGAGGAGAGAGGAAAGAGTGGGGTGGATGGAGGTGAAATGGAGATATGGAGGAGAGAGGGAAGAGTGGGGTGGATGGAGGGGAAATGGAGAGATATGGAGGAGAGAGGGAAGAGTGGGGGGGATGGAGGGGAAATGGAGAGATATGGAGGAGAGAGGAAAGAGTGGGGTGGATGGAGGCGAAATGGAGAGATATTGAGGAGAGAGGAAAGAGTGGGGTGGATGGAGGGGAAATGGAGATATGGAGGAGAGAGGGAAGAGGTAGGAGATGAAAAGGAGAATGAAACAAAGATGGAGGAGACAGGATACAGGATGATAGATAGTGCAAGAAGTAGCAATATATAGCGGGGTAAGATAAAGATGAGAAATATTGACTGGATCAAAAACATTGTTTATATACTGAGCTATATTATATGATGACATTTTTGGGGGGAAATTATATTATTTTCTACTAACACAATTGGTCAGAGAAATAGATTTTGTTTAACAAGAAATCCTTTAAAAAAAAAATAATCCTCTTAAGGATTTTTTTTCAATTTCCGTCTAAAATGACTTACCCAAATCTAACTGCCTGTAGCTCAGGACCTGAAGCAAGGACATGCATATTATTGGTACCATTAGAAAGGAAACACTTTGAAGTTTGTGGAAATGTGAAATGAATGTAGGAGAATATAACACAATAGATCTGGTAAAGGAAAATATAAAGAAAAAAACATGCTTTTTCTATTTTTAAAAATTGTTGCATCATCTTTGAAATACAAGAGAAAGGCCAGACAATGTTGGTTTCTAGGTGTAATTTAGATGTTGTCCACAAGATGGAAGCAGTGTGTGTGCAAAATTTCAGACTGATTAACTGCAGAATTACATCACTACACAATATTTTGTATCAAGTTTGCCAGGTGTCCTTCACGAGTTTGCCCAAATGTGCCGAATTGGTCAATTGATACATTTTCAAGTACATAACTATAGAGAACAAACAAAAATGCTATGGAAATAAAAAATGTAAGTTTACACACTCCCAGGAATGTCATACATGATGGATCATTAGCTTCCCTACAGAAAATACACGAACCTTCACACATCTAGATGACAGGGCGGGATCGGTGTGGGGCCAGACACAGCAGTGGGGACAAACTGTAGAACCCAGTTCCTACATTTGAATAGATTTTTATCAAACAAAACTACCCTACATTTTATCTCTGGGACCCTCAGGATGACAAATCAGAGCAAGATTACTGAATGTAAGTACATTATTTACCTTCAGAGGTGAATATATCAAACCAGTTGATGTGAGCTCCTCTGTCCACTGTGTTCTTTTTCCTATCTTAATCTTTAATTTTTATTGGTCAGTCTGAGATATGGCTTGGACACTGGACAGAGGAACTCTGCCTAGAAGGTCAGCATCCCAGAGTCACCTCTTCACTGTTGACGTTGAGACTGGTGTTTTGGGGTACTATTTAATGAAGCTGCCAGTTGAGGACTTGAGAGGCATCTGTTTCTCAAACTAGACACTCTAATGCACTTGTCCTCTTGCTCAGTTGTGCACCGGGGCCTCCCACTCCTCTTTCTATTCTGGTTAGCGCCAGTTTGCACTATTCTGTGAAGGGAGTAGTACACAGCGTTGTACGAGATCTTCAGTTTATTGGCAATTTCTCGCATGGAATAGCCTTCATTTCTTAGAACAAGAATAGACTGACGAGTTTCAGAAGAAAGGGCTTTGTTTTTGGCCATTTTGAGCCTGTAATCGAACCCACAAATGCTGATGCTCCAGATACTCAACTAGCCTAAAGAAGGCCAGTTTCATTGCTTCTTTAATCAGTACAACAGTTGTCAGCTGTGCTAGCATAATTGCAAAAGGGTTTTCTAATGATCAATTAGCCTTTTAAAATGATAAACTTGGATTAGCAAACACAATGTGCCATTGGAACACAGGAGTGATGGTTGCTGATAATGGGCCTCTGTACACCTATGTAGACATTCCATAAAGAAATCTGCAGTTTCCAGCTACAATAGTCATTTACAACATTAACAATGTCTACTGTCACATCCTGACCAGTAAAGGGGGTTACTTGTTATTGTAGTTTGGTCAGGGCGTGGCAGGGGGTGTTTGTTTTATGTGTTTCGGGGTTTTTGGTTTATGTTCTATGTTAGTATATTTCTATGTTTGTTCTAGTGTGTCTATTTCTATGTTTAAGTTTCTTGGGTTGACCTTCAATTGGAGGCAGCTATTCCTCGTTGCCTCTAATTGAAGGTCCTATTTAGTAGGGGTGTTTTTCCATGGGTTTTGTGGGTAGCTGTTTCCTTAGTATAGTCTGTGCACCTTATGGAACTGTTTTCGTCATTTGTTTTGTATAAGTGTTTTGTTTTGGTTTTCTTCAAATAAAGAGGATGAGCATACATATACCCGCTGCGTTTTGGTCCACTCACTACGACGCTTATGACATCTACACTGTATTTCTGATCAATTTTATTTTATTGGACAAAAAAATTAGCTTTTCTTCCAAAAACAAGAACATTTCTAAGTGACCCCCAAACTTTTGAACAGTAGTGTATACAGTGTGTATACATCATATCATACAGTATATAGATATATACACTCACACACACACACTAAGAATATATACAGTACGTATACATCATATCATACAGTATATATCATACAGATATATACAGTATATATCATACAGTATATACACACACACTAAGAATATATACAGTACCAGTCAAAAGTTGACACACCTATTCATTCCAGGGTTTTCCTTTATTCTTACTATTTTCTACATTGCAGTGTTAAACGAATCAAAATATATTTTATATTTTTGTGTGTAGATTGATGAGGGGGGAAAAAAATCAGTTTCATCAATTTTAGAATAAGGCCGTAACGTAACAAAATGTGGGAAAAAGTCAAGAGCTCTGAATACTTTCTGAAAGCACTGTTTATATATAAAGATTATATATATTTATTTTGATAAATAAAAAATACATAACTAAAATACATTCAGTGTACGAAACATTAGGAACACCTGCTCTTTCCATGATAGACTGACCAGGTGAATCCAGCTGAGATCTATGATCTCTTATTGATGTCACTTCAGAGGGTGAATGGGCAAGAAAAAATATTTTTGTGCCTTTGAACAGGGTACGGTAGTAGGTGCCAGGCACACCGTTTTGAGTGTGTCAAGAACTGCAACGCTGCTGGGTCTGTCACTCTCAACAGTTTCCCGTGTGCATCTAGAATTGGTCCATCACCGAAAGGACATCCAGCCAACATGACAACTGTTGGAAGCATTGGAGTCGACATGGGCCAGCTTCCCTGTGGAACGCTTTCGACACCTTGTAGAATCCATGCTCCAACGAATTCAAGCTGGGCAAAAGGGGGTGAAACTCAATGTTAGGACGGTGTTCCTAATGTTTTGTACACTCAGTGTCTATATAAAATATAGTCGTAGCAATAAGTACAGTACTTATCCCCTTTGTTTAGAGTAAAATGTGTCTTAATTAATCACAATATAAGGTACATGGACTCACTCTTTCTGAAAAATTAGGGGTGGCCATGGTTTTTGAATGACTACCCCTTCCTCTGTCCCTCATACATACAACATCTGTAAGCTGTAAAGGCTCCCAAAGGGGATTCTGACATGTATTGACTCAGGGAGCTGAATACTTATGCAACGACTATATTTGAGTTATTTAATTTCTATAAATCTTTAAAAAGAATAATAGATGTTTTCTTCCACTTTGACATTAGAGTATTTTGGGTCAATTGTTGACCCCAAAAAATACAATGAAATAAATGGTAATACCACTTTGTAGGACAATAAAATGTGAAGATATCCCAAAGAGTCCTGAATACTTGCAAAGCAACATACAATATACACTACATGACCAAGAGGATGTGGACACCTGCTTGTCAAACATCTCATTCCAAAACCATGGGCATTAATGTGGAGTTGGTCCCCCCCCCCCTTTGCTGCTATAACAGCCTCCAGTCCACTGGAAAGGCTTTCACTAGATGTTGGAACATTGCTGCGGGGACCTGCTTCCATTCAGCCACATGAACATTAGTTAGGTCGGGCACTGATGTTGGGTGATTAGGCCTGGCTCGCAGTCAGCGTTCCAATTCATCCCAAAGGTGTTCTATGGGGTTGAGGTCAGGGCTCTGTGCAGGCCAGTCAAGTTCTTCCACACCGATCTCGACAAACCATTTCTGTATGGACCTTGCGTTGTGCACGGGGAACTTATCATGCTGAAATAGGAAAGGGCCTTCCTCAAACTGTTGCCACAAAGGTGGAAGCACAAAATCATCTAGAATGTCATTGTATGCTGAAGCGTTAAGATTTCCCTTCACTGGAACTTAGGGGACTAGCCCAAACCATGAAAAACAGCCCCAGACTACTATTCCTCCACCACCAAACTTTACAGTTGGCACTATGCATTGGGGCAGGTAGCATTCTCCTGGCATTTGCCAAACCCAGATTCGTCCGTCGGACTGCCAGATGGTGAAGCGTGATTCATCACTCCAGAAAACGCGTTTCTACTGCTCTAGAGTCCAATGGCGGCGAGCTTTACACCACTCCAGGTGATGTGTGGCATTGTGCATGGTGATCTTAGGCTTGTGTGCGGCTGCTCGGCCATGGAAACCCATTTCATGAAGCTCCCGACGAACAGTTATTGTGCTGATGTTGCTTCCAGAGGCAGTTTGGAATTCGGTACTGAGTGTTGCAACTGAGGACAGATGATTTTTTACGCGCTACGCGCTTCAGCACTCGCCGGTCCCGTTCTCTGAGCTTGTGTGGCCTACCACTTCGCGGCTGAGGCGTTGTTGCTCCTAGGCTTTTCCACTTCACAATAACAACACTTACAGTTGACCAGGGGAAGCTCTAGCAGGGCAGAAACTTGATGAACTGACTTGTTGGAAAGATGGCATCCTATGACGGTGCCACATTGAATGTCACTGAGCCAGTGTTTGTCTATGTAGATTACATGGCTGTGTGCTTGATTTTATACATCTGTCAGTAACGGGTGTGGATGAAACAGCCAAATCCACTCATTTGAAGTGGTGTCCACATACTTTTGGTGATGTTAGTGTAGCTCAGTATTTGAATTATGTATTTTATACAGTCATTATTGCTCCTTTTTTATCAAGTGTGTCAATAATTTAAGACCCCACTGTAGCTACTGTATGACAGAAAGGATAGGGGAGGATATAGGGGAAAAGGGAAAAATACAACTAAAAGATGTAAGGAGACAGGACTGGAGGTGAGATGTAAGGAGGCAGGACTGGAGGTGAGATCTAAGGAGACAGGACTGGAGGTGAGCTCTAAGGAGACAGGACTGGAGGTGAGATGTAAGGAGACAGGACTGGAGGTGAGATGTAAGGAGACAGGACTGGAGGTGAGATGTAAGGAGACAGGACTGGAGGTGAGATGTAAGGAGACAGGACTGGAGGTGAGATATAAGGAGACAGGACTGGAGGTGAGATGTAAGGAGACAGGACTGGAGGTGAGATGTAAGGAGACAGGACTGGAGGTGAGATCTAAGGAGGCAGGACTGGAGGTGAGATCTAAGGAGACAGGACTGGAGGTGAGCTCTAAGGAGACAGGACTGGAGGTGAGATGTAAGGAGACAGGACTGGAGGTGAGATGTAACAGTACAGGACTGGAGGTGAGATGTAAGGAGACAGGACTGGAGGTGAGATGTAAGGAGACAGGACTGGAGGTGAGATGTAAGGAGGCAGGACTGGAGGTGAGATCTAAGGAGACAGGACTGGAGGTGAGCTCTAAGGAGACAGGACTGGAGGTGAGATGTAAGGAGACAGGACTGGAGGTGAGATGTAACAGTACAGGACTGGAGGTGAGATGTAAGGAGACAGGACTGGAGGTGAGATGTAAGGAGACAGGACTGGAGGTGAGATGTAAGGAGACAGGACTGGAGGTGAGATGTAAGGAGACAGGACTGGAGGTGAGATGTAAGGAGACAGGACTGGAGGTGAGATGTAAGGAGGCAGAACTGGAGGTGAGATGTAACAGTACAGGACTGGAGGTGAGATGTAAGGAGACAGGACTGGAGGTGAGATGTAAGGAGACAGGACTGGAGGTGAGATGTAACAGTACAGGACTGGAGGTGAGATGTAAGGAGACAGGACTGCAGGTGAGATGTAAGGAGACAGGACTGGAGGTGAGATGTAACAGTACAGGACTGGAAGTGAGATGTAAGGAGACAGGACTGGAGGTGAGATGTAACAGTACAGGACTGGAGGTGAGATGTAAGGAGACAGGACTGCAGGTGAGATGTAAGGAGACAGGACTGGAGGTGAGATGTAACAGTACAGGACTGGAAGTGAGATGTAAGGAGACAGGACTGCAGGTGAGATGTAAGGAGACAGGACTGCAGGTGAGATGTAAGGAGACAGGACTGGACGTGAGATGTAACAGTACAGGACTGGAGGTGAGATGTGGCAGGGAAAAAGAGGAGGCGGGAGAACAGGAGAGGGGGAAGAGGTTGAGGGAGGACAGGAAAGGGGGAGGTGGAAGAGTAGGAACAAGGTAAAAGAAAGATAATTAAACACACAGCCGGAGCAGAGGAGACATTTAAACTCTGTTCCCCTCCATCTCTCATCTCTCTCTCTCCCTTTCTCTTTCCTACCCTCCCTCCCTCCCTCCGTCCTCCTCCTCCCCCATCATGTACTCCTCTACCATCCATTCATCATGCACCCGACATCCCTCATCCTGAGTCATCGACGCAAACGCTCTTCCTGTTAATCCCCACACCTCCCCCTCTCTCTGCTCCCTCCCTTCCCCCTCTCTCTCTATCTTCCGTAACTCATTTTGTCTCTACCAACCCCCCTCTTTTCCTCCTTTTGTTCTGATGTTGTTCTGACAGTGAAGCGATCTTTCTGGTTCACTACGAGGCTACAGAGTTTTGGAGTCTGTGAAAACGTCTGGAAATCACTCCTGCACTGTCAGCTAAACACACCTGAGTTCAAATACTTTAAGGGTTTCCTCTAGCCTGCCCGGAGTGCCTGGTAGGGGGAGTTCTGGTACCATTCTATATGTCTGGTACTGTATGTTTCTGGTAGGTGGGGTCCTGGTACCATTCTATATGTCTGGTACTGTATGTTTCTGGTAGGTGGGGTTCTGGTACCATTCTATATGTCTGGTACTGTATGTTTCTGGTAGGTGGGGTTCTGGTACCATTCTATATGTCTGGTACTGTATGTTTCTGGTAAGTGGGGTTCTGGTATCATTCTATATGTCTGGTACTGTATGTTTCTGGTAGGTGGGGTTCTGGTACCATTCTATATGTCTGGTACTGTATATTTCTGGTAGGTGGGGTTCTGGTACCATTCTATATGTCTGGTACTGTATATTTCTGGTAGGTGGGGTTCTGGTACCATTCTATATATGTGGTACTGTATGTTTCTGGTAGGTGGGGTTCTGGTACCATTCTATATGTCTGGTACTGTATGTTTCTGGTAGGTGGGGTTCTGGTACCATTCTATATGTCTGGTACTGTATATTTCTGGTAGGTGGGGTTCTGGTACCATTCTATATATGTGGTACTGTATGTTTCTGGTAGGTGGGGTTCTGGTACCATTCTATATGTCTGGTACTGTATGTTTCTGGTAGGTGGGGTTCTGGTACCATTCTATATGTCTGGTATGCCAGGCAAGCGTAATTAAGCATTGATAAAATATTGGAAATATTTGGAATACTACTTGAACCCCGGTCTACAGGTAAACACACCAACAACAATAGAAGACTGTTTACCCACTCAGCTAAAGCATGGGAGCTAAATCTAGATTGTAGGTGCTAACAGCTGTTTCTAAGTCTCAGGCAGCCTGTCACGTCCTGACCAGTGAAAAGGGTCATTTGCCATAGTGGAATGGTCAGGGCGTGGCAGGGGGCGTGGCAGGTGGGTTGTTTTGTGTGTTTTGGGGTTTTTTGGTTCTAGGGGATTCTGTTCTAGTTTTCTATTTCTATGTTTCGTTTTTATGTTTGGCCGAGTATGGTTTCCAATCAGAGGCAGGTGTCTTTCGTTGTCTCTGATTGGAAACCATACTTAGGCAGCCTGTTTTCCTTTGGGTTTCGTGGGTGGTTATTTTCCGTTTAGTTGTTTTACCTGACGGAACTGTTGGTCGTTGGTTATTTTGTTTAAAGTGTTCTCATAAAATAAATCAAGAATGAGCACTTTACACGCTGCGCCTTGGTCTGTTCACTACGACGCCTGTGACACAGCCACCACAACCTACAGTAATAACCTACAGTAATAACCTACAGTAACAACCTACAGTAACAACCTACAGTAACAACCTACAGTAATAACCTACAGTAGCAAACTACAGTAATAACCTACAGTAACAACTTACAGTAACAACCTACAGTAATAACCTACAGTAATAACCTACAGTAACAACCTACAGTAGCAACCTACAGTAACAACCTACAGTAAAAACCTACAGTAATAACCTACAGTAATAACCTACAGTAACAACCTACAGTAGCAACCTACAGTAACAACCTACAGTAATAACCTACAGTAGTAACCTACAGTAACAACCTACAGTAACAACCTACAGTAACAACCTACAGTAATAACCTACAGTAATAACCTACAGTAGCAACCTACAGTAATAACCTACAGTAACAACCTACAGTAACAACCTACAGTAATAACCTACAGTAATAACCTACAGTAACAACCTACAGTAGCAACCTACAGTAACAACCTACAGTAACAACCTACAGTAATAACCTACAGTAATAACCTACAGTAACAACCTACAGTAGCAACCTACAGTAACAACCTACAGTAACAACCTACAGTAAAAACCTACAGTAGTAACCTACAGTAATAACCTACAGTAACAACCTACAGTAGCAACCTACAGTAACAACCTACAGTAATAACCTACAGTAACAACCTACAGTAAAAACCTACAGTAGTAACCTACAGTAATAACCTACAGTAACAACCTACAGTAATAACCTACAGTAGTAACCTACAGTAACAACCTACAGTAACAACCTACAGTAATAACCTACAGTAATAACCTATAGTAATAACCTACAGTAGCAACCTACAATAATAACCTACAGTAACAACCTACAGTAACAACCTACAGTAATAACCTACAGTAATAACCTACAGTAACAACCTACAGTAATAACCTACAGTAACAACCTACAGTAATAACCTACAGTAATAACCTACAGTAATAACCTACAGTAGCAACCTACAGTAACAACCTACAGTAATAACCTACAGTAACAACCTACAGTAATAACCTACAGTAATAACCTACAGTAATAACCTACAGTAACAACCTACAGTAATAACCTACAGTAGCAACCTACAGTAATAACCTACAGTAATAACCTACAGTAGCAACCTACAGTAACAACCTACAGTAATAACCTACAGTAACAACCTACAGTAATAACCTACAGTAATAACCTACAGTAATAACCTACAGTAGTAACCTACAGTAACAACGTACAGTAGCAACCTACAGTAATAAACAACAGTAATAACCTACAGTAGCAACCTACAGTAACAACCTACAGTAACAACCTACAGTAACAACCTACAGTAATAACCTACAGTAATAACCTACAGTAATAACCTACAGTAATAAACAACAGTAATAACCTACAGTAACAACCTACAGTAATAACCTACAGTAACAACCTACAGTAATAACCTACAGTAATAACCTACAGTAACAACCTACAGTAATAACCTACAGTAACAACAGTAACAACCTACAGTAATAACCTACAGTAATAACCTACAGTAGTAACCTACAGTAACAACCTACAGTAACAACCTACAGTAACAACCTACAGTAATAACCTACAGTAATAACCTACAGTAGCAACCTACAGTAATAACCTACAGTAACAACCTACAGTAACAACCTACAGTAATAACCTACAGTAATAACCTACAGTAACAACCTACAGTAGCAACCTACAGTAACAACCTACAGTAACAACCTACAGTAATAACCTACAGTAACAACCTACAGTAGTAACCTACAGTAATAACCTACAGTAACAACCTACAGTAATAACCTACAGTAGTAACCTACAGTAACAACCTACAGTAACAACCTACAGTAATAACCTACAGTAATAACCTATAGTAATAACCTACAGTAGCAACCTACAATAATAACCTACAGTAACAACCTACAGTAGCAACCTACAGTAATAACCTACAGTAACAACCTACAGTAATAACCTACAGTAACAACCTACAGTAATAACCTACAGTAACAACCTACAGTAACAACCTACAGTAGCAACCTACAGTAATAACCTACAGTAACAACCTACAGTAATAACCTACAGTAATAACCTACAGTAACAACCTACAGTAATAACCTACAGTAACAACCTACAGTAATAACCTACAGTAACAACCTACAGTAATAACCTACAGTAATAACCTACAGTAATAACCTACAGTAACAACCTACAGTAATAACCTACAGTAACAACCTACAGTAATAACCTACAGTAATAACCTACAGTAACAACCTACAGTAATAACCTACAGTAATAACCTACAGTAATAACCTACAATAGCAACCTACAGTAATAACTTACAGTAGCAACCTACAGTAACAACCTACAGTAATAACCTACAGTAATAACCTACAGTAATAACCTACAGTAACAACGTACAGTAGCAACCTACAGTAATAAACAACAGTAATAACCTACAGTAGTAACCTACAGGGTCCTATGGGTTCAGGACTCGGTACCGCTTGCCGTGCGGTAGCAGAGAGAACAGTCTATCACTTGGGTGGGTGGGGGTCTTTGACCATTTTTAGGGCCTTTCTCTGACACCGCCTGGTATAGAGGTCCTGGATGGCGCTACAAAGAACTACAAAGAACCATCCCGGGAAATATATAAATCTGTGCCCCAAATAGTACCATATTCTCTAAATAGTGCGGGACTTTGGTGCAGGGCCTTATGGGTAAAAACAGGCCACTACATAGTGAATTCAGTGCCATGTGGGATGTAGACATACGTTTGTTTTGTGTTCAGTTACCATGACAATATGTTGTGCATATATTACCTTTTGATGGATGTATTCCTGAAGGGAATGGAAGAGCACACACACACACGGACACACACACACACACACACACACACACACACACACACACACACACACACACAGACACTCACTGACACACAGACACACACTGACACACACACAGCGGTGGAGATCGATATTGTCATTAATTTATGTGACTAAATGAAAAGCCTCTCGTCAGGCAGGAAGGGACATGTCTCAGGCAGGAAGGGACATGTCTCAGGCAGGAAGGGACATGTCTCAGGCAGGAAGGGACATGTCTCAGGTAGGAAGGGACATGTTTCAGGCAGGAAGGGACATGTTTCAGGCAGGAAGGGACATGTCTCAGGCAGGAAGGGACATGTCTCAGGTAGGAAGAGACATGTCTCAGGTAGGAAGGGACATGTCTCAGGCAGGAAGGGTCATGTCTCAGGCAGGAAGGGACATGTCTCAGGCAGGAAGGGACATGTCTCAGGCAGGAAGGGACATGTCTCAGGTAGGAAGGGACATGTTTCAGGCAGGAAGGGACATGTTTCAGGCAGGAAGGGACATGTCTCAGGCAGGAAGGGACATGTCTCAGGTAGGAAGAGACATGTCTTAGGTAGGAAGGGACATGTCTCAGGCAGGAAGGGACATATCTCAGGCAGGAATGGACATGTCTCAGGCAGGAAGGGACATGTCTCAGGCAGGAAGGGACATGTCTCAGGCAGGAAGGGACATGTCTCAGGTAGGAAGGGACATGTCTCAGGTAGGAAGGGACATGTCTCAGGCAGGAAGGGACATGTCTCAGGTAGGAAGGGACATGTCTCAGGTAGGAAGGGACATGTCTCAGGCAGGAAGGGACATGTCTCAGGCAGGAAGGGACATGTCTCAGGCAGGAAGGGACATGTCTCAGGCAGGAAGGGACATGTCTCAGGTAGGAAGGGACATGTCTCAGGTAGGAAGGGACATGTCTCAGGCAGGAAGGGACATGTCTCAGGCAGGAAGGGACATGTCTCAGGTAGGAAGGGACATGTCTCAGGCAGGAAGGGACATGTCTCAGGTAGGAAGGGACATGTCTCAGGCAGGAAGGGACATGTCTCAGGTAGGAAGGGACATGTCTCAGGTAGGAAGGGACATGTCTCAGGCAGGAAGGGACATGTCTCAGGCAGGAAGGGACATGTCTCAGGTAGGAAGGGACATGTCTCAGGCAGGAAGGGACATGTCTCAGGTAGGAAGGGACATGTCTCAGGCAGGAAGAGACATGTCTCAGGTAGGAAGGGACATGTCTCAGGCAGGAAGGGACATGTCTCAGGCAGGAAGGGACATGTCCCAGGCAGGAAGGGACATGTCTCAGGTAGGAAGGGACATGTCTCAGGTAGGAAGGGACATGTCTCAGGTAGGAAGGGACATGTCTCAGGTAGGAAGGGACATGTCTCAGGCAGGAAGGGACATGTCTCAGGTAGGAAGGGACATTTCTCAGGCAGGAAGGGACATGTATCAGGCAGGAAGGGACATGTCTCAGGCAGGAAGGGACATGTCTCAGGCAGGAAGGGACATGTCTCTCAGTTAAGCTTGGGTGGTATATCCTATATGCTGTATACTATATATATATATATATATATATCCTATATATTGTAAACTATATATATATCCTATATACTGTTTACAATATATATATATATATCCTATATACTAGGGTATTTGGAAATAGCCACAGGATGGTTTTTCAATACCTTCAATACATTTTACCAGAAAAAGTAGGCTGGCTACACCGAGAAAAGTATTGACACAAATTAACTACACATCAGTCAGAGATGTCTGCTGATAGAATGATGGAGAACAGTAGCTCCACATCAGTCAGAGAGCTGTCTTCTGATAGAATGTCAATTTGTCAATTCTCATCCGAGATTAGAAACGCAACTGAAGCAGAACATGAGTCTGATGCCAAGCAGAAATTACAATAAGAAGCATTTAAGATCTGCGTTGACAAAAATTAGCAAGATATTTCTGATTCGTTTAGATTATTTTTTCCTGAATGAATAAACAAATCAATTCAGGTATTTAAAGCGACGCCTAAGTTTAACTTGCTAGTTACTTAATTAAACTTTTGTCTCTCGTTCACGTTCACTTGTAAATGTCCGAACTCACCAAAAATGTCATTTCGGTAGCTCCTACCCATATATGCATAACTTTATGAGCTGGAATACCTGTCTTTGAAGAACAAAAAAATCTGTTTGCGCCCATTGGCATATTTAGGTAGCAGCCTCCATAGAAATTCGCTATTACTTGTGCTAATTCTGTTAGCATTCTGTTAATAGACTGGGCTTTTTTTGCGTTTTTTTTAGATGCCACCTTGTGTACCAAACCAGTAGTACACCGTAATACCGTAAATACCAGGAAGAGAGAAGGACGGTATGAAAACCCACCACCCAACCCACCACCCAACGCAAAAACCCAACACCATACCCACCACCCAACGCAAAAACCCACCACCCTACCCTACTATACATCACCCTTCCATGCTACACACCCCCTACTATACATCACCCTTCCATGCTACACACCCCCTACTATACATCACCCTTCCATGCTACACACCCCCTACTATACATCACCCTTCCATGCTACACACCACCCTTCCATGCTACACACCACCCTTCCATGCTATACACCACCCTTCCATACTATACACCACCCTTCCATACTATACACCACCCTTCCATACTACACACCACCCTTCCATACTATACACCACCCTTCCATGCTACACACCACCCTTCCATACTATACACCACCCTTCCATACTACACACCACCCTTCCATACTATACACCAGCCTTCCATGCTACACACCACCCTTCCATACTACACACCACCCTTCCATACTACACACCAACCTTCCATGCTACACACCACCCTTCCATACTACACACCACCCTACTATACACCATTCTTCCAAACTACACACCACCCTTCCATACTATACACCACCCTTCCATGCTACACACCACCCTTCCATGCTATACACCACCCTTCCATACTACACACCACCCTTCCATACTACACACCACCCTTCCATACTACACACCACCCTACTACACACCATTCTTCCATACTACACACCACCCTTCCATACTATACACCACCCTTCCATGCTACACACCACCCTTCCATGCTATACACCACCCTTCCATACTACACACCACCCTTCCATACTACACACCACCCTACTACACACCATTCTTCCATACTACACACCACCCTTCCATACTATACACCACCCTTCCATGCTACACACCACCCTTCCATGCTATAAACCACCCTTCCATACTACACACCACCCTTCCATACTACACACCACCCTTCCATACTATACACCACCCTTCCATGCTACACACCACCCTTCCATGCTATAAACCACCCTTCCATACTACACACCACCCTTCCATACTACACACCACCCTTCCATACTATACACCACCCTTCCATGCTACACACCACCCTTCCATACTATACACCACCCTTCCATACTATACACCACCCTTCCATACTACACACCACCCTTCCATACTATACACCAGCCTTCCATACTACACATCACCCTTCCATACTACACACCAATCTTCCATGCTACACACCACCCTTCCATACTACACACCACCCTACTACACACCATTCTTCCATACTACACTCCACCCTTCCATACTATACACCACCCTTCCATGCTACACACCACCCTTCCATACTATACACCAACCTTCCATACTACGCACCACCCTTCCATACTACACACCACCCTTCCATACTATACACCACCCTTCCATGCTACACACCACCCTTCCATACTACACACCACCCTTCCATACTACACACCACCCTTCCATGCTACACACCACCCTTCCATACTATACACCACCCTTCCATGCTACACACCACCCTTCCATACTACACACCACCCTTCCATACTACACACCACCCTTCCATGCTACACACCACCCTTCCATACTACACACCACCCTACTACACACCACCCTTCCATATTACACACCACCCTTCCATGCTACACACCCCCTACTACACACCACCCTTCCATGCTATACACCACCCTTCCATGCTACACACCACCCTTCCATACTACACACCACCCTTCCATGCTACACACCACCCTTCCATGCTACACACCACCCTTCCATACTACACACCACCCTTCCATACTACACACCACCCTACTACACACCACCCTTCCATACTACACACCACCCTTCCATGCTACACACCACCCTTCCCTACTACACACCACCCTACTACACACCACCCTTCCATGCTACACACCACCCTTCCATACTACACACCACCCTTCCATACTACACACCACCCTACCCTACTACACACCACCCTTCCATACTACACACCACCATACTACACACCACCTACTACAAACCACCCTTCCATGCTACACACCACCCTTCCATGCTACACACCACCCTTCCATACTACATACCACCCTTCCATACTACACACCACCCTACTACACACCACCCTTCTGTACTACACACCACCTACTACACACCACCCTTCCATGCTACACACCACCCTTCCATGCTACACACCACCCTTCCATACTACACACCACCCTTCCATACTACACACCGCCCTACTACACACCACCCTTCCATGCTACACACCACCCTTCCATACTACACACCACCCTACTATACTACACACCACCCTTCCATGCTACACACCACCCTTCCATACTACACACCACCCTACTATACTACACACCACCCTTCCATACTACACACCACCCTACTACACACCACCCTTCCATGCTACACACCACCCTTCCATACTACACACCACCCTTCCATGCTACACACCACCCAACCCAACCCTCAGGCAGGAAGGGACATGTGTCATACTAATCATGGGGGAGAGAAGAACATGAGGAAAAGATGCAAACATGAACACACACACACACACACACACACACACACACACACACACACACACACACAGTCACATTCACATTCACACACACACACACACTAAAACACACATTCACACACATACACACACAGTCTCACACACACACACACAGAAAAACACACACACTCAAGCACACAGAAGCAGTCCAACCCTCCATAAATATATGAAGGAACATGCTTCCTCTTTCTGCTATCTCTCCACATGCAGCTCATCATTTTCCCAGCACTTACCTCGTTAGTCATTCAATCAGGGAGGAAGGAGGGCAACTGACCCAACACACACACACACACACACACACACACACAGGCTGCCTCGCATGGCTGGGGATGGGCTTGGGGTTGATAAGGTGGAAGGGGAGGATTTCATGCCCAATCGCACCAGAGAACAGTACGGTACACTGGGAATATGAGCTGAGCAGAACATACTAACACACTCTCTCACACACACACACACACACACACACACACACACACACACACACACACACACACACAACTAGGAACAGGAGCAGATCAGTAAACATGTTTCCTCCCAGATACGTTACAGCGGTAACCCTCTTTTGACACAACATGGCTGTTACCCTCTTTTGACACAACATGGCTGTTACCCTCTTTTGACACAACATGGCTGTTACCCTCTTTTGACACAAAATGGCTGTTACCCTCTTTTGACACAACATGGCTGTTACCCTCTTTTGACACAAAATGGCTGTTACCCTCTTTTGACACAACATGGCTGTTACCCTCTTTTGACACAAAATGGCTGTTACCCTCTTTTGACACAACATGGCTGTTACCCTCTTTTGACACAACATGGCTGTTACCCTCTTTTGACACAAAATGGCTGTTACCCTCTTTTGACACAAAATGGCTGTTACCCTCTCTTGACACAACATGGCTGTTACCCTCTTTTGACACAACATGGCTGTTACCCTCTTTTGACACAACATGGCTGTTACCCTCTTTTGACACAACATGGCTGTTACCCTCTTTTGACACAAAATGGCTGTTACCCTCTCTTGACACAACATGGCTGTTACCCTCTTTTGACACAAAATGGCTGTTACCCTCTTTTGACACAAAATGGCTGTTACCCTCTCTTGACACAACATGGCTGTTACCCTCTTTTGACACAACATGGCTGTTACCCTCTTTTGACACAACATGGCTGTTACCCTCTTTTGACACAACATGGCTGTTACCCTCTTTTGACACAAAATGGCTGTTACCCTCTCTTGACACAACATGGCTGTTACCCTCTTTTGACACAACATGGCTGTTACCCTCTTTTGACACAACATGGCTGTTACCCTCTTTTGACACAACATGGCTGTTACCCTCTCTTGACACAACATGGCTGTTACCCTCTCTTAACACAACATGGCTGTTACCCTCTTTTGACACAACATGGCTGTTTCTCAGACATATCAACAGATATGTTGTTCTTGATGTAGAGCAGCGATACACAGCAATGTTTAGATGACCTAGATGTCCTGTGTGAATGTGTGTGTGTGTGTGTGTGTGTGTGTGTGTGTGTGTGTGTGTGTGTGTGTGTGTGTGTGTGTGTGTGTGTGTGTGTGTGTGTGTGTGTGTGTGTGTGTGTGTGTGAATGTGTGTGAGTGTGATTGTGTGTGTGTGTGTGTGTGTGTGTGTGTGTGTGTGTGTGTGTGTGAGTGTGTGTGTGTGATTGTGGGTGTGTGTGTGCGCACCACTGTGTGTGTGTCTCTGTAGGAGTATGTTTCGTTATGTTACATCATCGTCTTCAATGCAGTGACGTGTGTGTGTGTGTGTGTGTGTGTGTGTGTGTGTGTGTGTGTGTGTGTGAATACTGAAGCAGGGCTGACACATGGTGTGTTTTTAACGTATTTTAACTTTTATTTTAACGAGGCAAGTCAGTTAAGAACAAATTCTCATTTACAATGACAGCCTAGGAACACTGGGTTAACTGCCTTGTTCAGGGGCAGAACGAGAGATTTTTTTTACCTTGTCAGCTCGAGGGATTCGATCTAGCAACCTCACGGGGAGGAAGACGGAATTCTAAACGTGGTCTATATACGGCAGTAGAGAGAGTCAGCAGTTTTAAGTTCCTAAGCGTCCACATCACTGAGGACTTGACAAGGACCAACTCCACCGCTCGTGTCAAGAGGGCGCAACAGCGTCTCTACTCCCTGAGTCGGCTGAAGAAATGTGGCATGTCGCCCCCCAAATCCTCTCCAAATACCACCGCTGCACCATCGACATGTGTCCTGACCGATTGCATCACGGCCTGGTATGGGAATTGCTCCGTCCACGACTGCATGGCCCTCCCATCCATCCAGGACATCTACTTGAAACACTGCCTGAGGAAGACCCACAGCATCATCAAAGGACCCCACACACCCCAGTCACGAGCTGCTCTCTCCCTTACCACCTGGTTGACGGTATCGAAGCATGAGGTCATCAGGTCATGACGTCATCAGGCTCAGAGACAGTTTCTATCTACAAACCATCAGATTGCTGAACACTTGAACTCGACTGACCACCTGCTCTGATTCTCTGCACCTTAGCGCACATGCACAGACGTGTACACACACACACACACACACACACACACACACACACACACACACACACACACACACACACACACACACACACACACACACACACACTCACACACACACACACACACACACACACACACTTTACGTACATGTTCTTATATTTTAACAGTTCTTATTGTTTCTTATTGTCCAGAAGGAACCTGAAAGTAAGCATTTCATTGGACAATGTATATCACGTGGATCCCGATAGATGTGACTAATAAAACTTGAAACTATTTTATACTGTTCATGTGCAACAAGATCTCACGGTCTAACTTCAGTATTCAACGTTTGTCCAGGGAGGATAAACGTAAGATTTTGACGGTTAAGTTTAGACATAAATTCAGACTGGTTAAAGTAAAGGTTCAGGTAAATGTTAAGGTTAAGGTAAGGGTTAAGGTAAGGGTTATGGTTAGGAATAGAAACAATTCAAATGAGTACCAAGCACTGAGATCAATCCTCGGAGACGGTTAGGGATTGATACCATGGAGACGGTTAGGGATTGATACCATGGAGACAGTTAGGGATTGATACCATGGAGATGGTTAGGGATTGATACCATGGAGACGGTTAGGGTTAGGGATTGATACCATGGAGACGGAGCACAAGGTTTAAGCACTTCCTCTTGCAAGCTGCCAGCCTACTATATGGTAATAGGTGGACAGTTTTAAAGCCCTTTCTCTTACAGAGCCCTCCAAACTCAAACAGACACAGTCAGATAGACACAAACCACCACTATGTCATTTCTCTCTTGTTCTATTGGTTTTCATATCAACTTTATTTTATTGTCCAGACGCCAAAGGCACAATCCCAGTCATATTAGCAACCCATCCTAGTTGTTGCATCGTTAGACAGCTGTCAGGTCCACTGTTTACAACAGTGTTTTCCAAGACCCACTGTTTAGAATGGTGTTATCCCAGGCCCGCTGTTGAGAATGGTGTTATCCCAGGCCCACTGTTTAGAATGGTGTTATCCCAGGCCCACTGTTGAGAATGGTGTTATCCCAGGCCCACTGTTTAGAATGGTGTTATCCCAGGCCCACTGTTGAGAATGGTGTTATCCCAGGCCCACTGTTTAGAATGGTGTTATCCCAGGCCCACTGTTTAGAATGGTGTTATCCCAGGCCCGCTGTTGAGAATGGTGTTATCCCAGGCCCACTGTTTAGAATGGTGTTATCCCAGGCCCGCTGTTGAGAATGGTGTTATCCCAGGCCCACTGTTTAGAATGGTGTTATCCCAGGCCCGCTGTTTAGAATGGTGTTATCCCAGGCCCACTGTTTAGAATGGTGTTATCCCAGGCCCACTGTTTAGAATGGTGTTTCCCAAGGTCCATTGTTTAGAATGGTGTTATCCCAGGCCCGCTGTTGAGAATGGTGTTATCCCAGGCCCACTGTTGAGAATGGTGTTATCCCAGGCCCGCTGTTGAGAATGGTGTTATCCCAGGCCCACTGTTTAGAATGGTGTTATCCCAGGCCCGCTGTTTAGAATGGTGTTATCCCAGGCCCACTGTTTAGAATGGTGTTATCCCAGGCCCACTGTTGAGAATGGTGTTATCCCAGGCCCACTGTTGAGAATGGTGTTATCCCAGGCCCACTGTTTAGAATGGTGTTATCCCAGGCCCACTGTTTAGAATGGTGTTATCCCAGGCCCACTGTTTACAATGGTGTTATCCCAGGCCCACTGTTTAGAATGGTGTTATCCCAGGCCCACTGTTGAGAATGGTGTTATCCCAGGCCCGCTGTTTAGAATGGTGTTATCCCAGGCCCACTGTTTAGAATGGTGTTATCCCAGGCCCGCTGTTGAGAATGGTGTTATCCCAGGCCCGCTGTTGAGAATGGTGTTTCCCAAGGTCCATTGTTTTGAATTTTGGAAAATGTTTAAAAATGTTTTATTGATTGCCTTATTAAATGACTTGCATGTTCTATTTAGATGCATTACCATCTAAATGTGATTTCTGCCATTCTGAGCACCGTGGCTGGATGCCCTAATCAGGTTTATTCACCCAATGCTTATGGGTCTGGTAAAGTTGTCAAATGGCCGGTACATTAAAAACTTCCTGGTCACATTGTCCGGCGCCACATTTTCCTGACACACATACTCTACTACCATGAATAATAATGAAATACATTCCAGGGTTAAAAGCACCCTGCCTGCCCTTTAAACAACTCCACATAATACACAAGATTATGTTTATTGTCATGAATCTTGCTCTGGAGGCAAGAGTGGTTTCCTCCAAACGGGCCAGCTGCAAAGTCAACAATTGATAAATCATAACAATTCATGAAAGCAAAAATAAGCATTTTGGTGATAATTTAAGGTTAGGTGTTAGCAGTGTGGTTCAGGTTAGGGTTAGCGGTGTGGTTAAGGTTAGGGTTAGCAGAGTGGTTAAGGTTAGGGTTAGCAGTGTGGTTAAGGTTAGGGTTAGCAGTGGGGTTAAGGTTAGGGTTAGCAGTGTGGTTAAGGTTAGGGTTAGCAGTGTGGTTCAGGTTAGGGTTAGCAGTGTGGTTAAGGTTAGGGTTGGCAGTGTGGTTAAGGTTAGGGTTGGCAGTGTGGTTAAGGTTAGCAGTGTGGTTAAGGTTAGGGTTAGCAGTGTGGTTAAGGTTAGGGTTAGCAGAGTGGTTAAGGTTAGGGTTAGCAGTGTGGTTAAGGTTAGGGTTAGCAGTGTGGTTAAGGTTAGGGTTAGCAGTGTGGTTAAGGTTAGGGTTAGCAGAGTGGTTAAGGTTAGGGTTGGCAGTGTGGTTAAGGTTAGGGTTAGCAGTGTGGTTAAGGTTAGGGTTAGCAGTGTGGTTAAGGTTAGGGTTAGCAGTGTGGTTAAGGTTAGGGTTAGCAGTGTGGTTAAGGTTAAGGTTAGCAGTGTGGTTAAGGTTAGGGTTAGCAGGGTGGTTAAGGTTAGGGTTAGCAGTGGGGTTAAGGTTAGGGTTGGCAGTGTGGTTAAGGTTAGGGTTGGCAGTGTGGTTAAGGTTAGGGTTAGCAGTGTGGTTAAGGTTAGGGTTAGCAGTGTGGTTAAGGTTAGGGTTAGCATTGTGGTTAAGGTTAGGTTTGAAAAAAAACAGACGAATCTGATATGCACTGGCACAGGCAAAACTTTAAATAAATGGTAAAAACCTAGTATAAAATACCTTAATTAAGAACAGGGGAGGGAAAATAGAAAAAAAGAGTGGGGGGGAAAGAAGGAAAAGAAAAAATATTTATAAACAGATTACCCGGAAGATAAAACCTAGGTTTGCAACCCAAGATGCAATCCCTAAGGGATAGAAGCCAAAACCCAAAGGTCAAGACCACCAACCTGAAATTAGGATGGTCATAAACATACAGGGGTTAAAGTTCGGCACACCAGCTCCAAGAGTTAGGGCCAAACGGGGTGATATAAGGGTCAAGAGGGTATAAGGGTTAGAATTAGATGAGGGGGTATGAAAGTTAGATAAGGGGGTATAAGGGTTAGGGTTAGATAAGAAGGTATAAAGGTTAAGGTTAGATAAAAGGGTATAAGGGTTAAGGTTAGAACTAAGGGGATGTAAAGGTTTAATAAAGAAATATAAAGGGTAAACTGAGGGTTAGATAAGGGGATGTAAAGGTTTGGGTAGGTAAGGGGGTATCAAGGTTAGGGTTAGATAAGCAGGTATAAGGGTTAGGGTTAGATAAGGGGTATAAGGTTAAGGTTAGAGCTAAGGGGATATAAAGGTTACATAAAGGGATACAAAAGGTTAAGGTTAGGATTATAAGGGAGTATAAGGGTTAGGGTTAGATAACGGGGTATCAAGGTTAGGATTAGGTAAGCAGGTGTAAAGGTTAGGGTTAGATAAGGGGATATAAAGGTTAAGATTAGAACTAGAGGGGTATGAGGATTAGATAAAGGGATATGAGGGTTCGGGTAGGGGTTAGGTAAGAAAGGTGCAGAGATTGAGGTGAAAATGGAAAAATAAGGGTTGGGACCTAATAACCAGGGGTTGGGGTTAAAGTTAGGATCAATCTAAGAATCAGGTTTAGATCTAGGGTCTAGGGGTTAAGGTTAGGCATGAGGATCTATAAATTAGGGTAGATAATTAGGATTTTAGAATTAGGGTTGAATATAAGGGTCTAGGATAGGGAATCAGGATTTCGAGGAGTAGAATTTCAGGAGTGGGGAAGGGTTAGGGTTAGGGTTAGCAGTGTGGTTAAGGTTAGGGTTAGCAGTGTGGTTAAGGTTAGGGTTAGCAGTGTGGTTAAGGTTAGGGTTAGCAGTGTGGTTAAGGTTAGGGTTAGCAGTGGGGTTAAGGTTAGGGTTAGCAGTGTGGTTAAGGTTAGGGTTAGCAGTGTGGTTAAGGTTAGGGTTAGCAGTGTGGTTAAGGTTAGCAGTGTGGTTAAGGTTAGGGTTAGCAGTGTGGTTAAGGTTAGGGTTAGCAGTGTGGTTAAGGTTAGGGTTAGCAGTGTGGTTAAGGTTAGGGTTGGCAGTGTGGTTCAGGTTAGGGTTAGCAGAGTGGTTAAGGTTAGGGTTAGCAGTGTGGTTAAGGTTAGGGTTAGCAGTGTGGTTAAGGTTAGGGTTAGCAGTGTGGTTCAGGTTAGGGTTAGCAGTGTGGTTAAGGTTAGGGTTAGCAGTGTGGTTAAGGTTAGGGTTAGCAGTGTGGTTAAGGTTAGGGTTAGCAGAGTGGTTAAGGTTAGGGTTAGCAGTGTGGTTAAGGTTAGGGTTAGCAGTGTGGTTAAGGTTAGGGTTAGCAGTGTGGTTAAGGTTAGCAGTGTGGTTAAGGTTAGGGTTAGCAGTGTGGTTAAGGTTAGCAGTGTGGTTAAGGTTAGGGTTAGCAGTGTGGTTAAGGTTAGGGTTAGCAGTGTGGTTAAGGTTAGGGTTAGCAGTGTGGTTAAGGTTAGGGTTAGCAGAGTGGTTAAGGTTAGGGTTAGCAGTGTGGTTAAGGTTAGGGTTAGCAGTGTGGTTAAGGTTAGCAGTGTGGTTAAGGTTAGCAGTGTGGTTAAGGTTAGGGTTAGCAGTGTGGTTAAGGTTAGGGTTAGCAGTGTGGTTAAGGTTAGGGTTAGCAGTGTGGTTAAGGTTAGGGTTAGCAGTGTGGTTAAGGTTAGGGTTAGCAGGGTGGTTAAGGTTAGGGTTAGCAGTGTGGTTAAGGTTAGGGTTGGCAGTGTGGTTAAGGTTAGGGTTAGCAGTGTGGTTAAGGTTAGGGTTAGCAGTGTGGTTAAGGTTAGGGTTAGCAGTGTGGTTAAGGTTAGGGTTAGCAGTGTGGTTAAGGTTAGGGTTAGCAGTGTGGTTAAGGTTAGGGTTAGCAGTGTGGTTAAGGTTAGGGTTAGCAGAGTGGTTAAGGTTAGGGTTAGCAGTGTGGTTAAGGTTAGCAGTGTGGTTAAGGTTAGGGTTAGCAGAGTGGTTAAGGTTAGGGTTAGCAGGGTGGTTAAGGTTAGGGTTGGCAGTGTGGTTCAGGTTAGGGTTAGCAGTGTGGTTAAGGTTAGGGTTGGCAGTGTGGTTAAGGTTAGGGTTAGCAGTGTGGTTCAGGTTAGGGTTAGCAGAGTGGTTAAGGTTAGGGTTAGCAGTGTGGTTAAGGTTAGGGTTAGCAGTGTGGTTAAGGTTAGGGTTAGCAGTGTGGTTAAGGTTAGGGTTAGCAGAGTGGTTAAGGTTAGGGTTAGCAGTGTGGTTAAGGTTAGGGTTAGCAGTGTGGTTAAGGTTAGGGTTAGCAGTGTGGTTAAGGTTAGGGTTAGCAGTGTGGTTAAGGTTAGGGTTAGCAGTGTGGTTAAGGTTAGGGTTAGCAGTGTGGTTAAGGTTAGGGTTAGCAGTGTGGTTAAGGTTAGGGTTAGCAGTGTGGTTAAGGTTAGGGTTAGCAGTGTGGTTAAGGTTAGGGTTAGCAGTGTGGTTAAGGTTAGGGTTAGGTTTAAAATTAGAATTGATGACTTTGTGTCTGTACCTGCTAGTGACCTCTCTGTAGAGCTGCCTCCAGGGCAAGATTCATGACAATAAATGCCAACCTGCACATAAAAACCGGGGTACCATCCCAAATGGCACCCATAGGGCTCTGGTCAGAAGTGTACTATATAGGGACTAGGGTGACATAGGGCTCTGGTCAGAAGTGTACTACATAGGGACTAGGGTGACATAGGGCTCTGGTCAGAAGTGTACTACATAGGTACTAGGGTGACAAAGGGCTCTGGTCAGAAGTGTACTACATAGGGACTAGGGTGACATAGGGCTCTGGTCAGAAGTGTACTATATAGAGACTAGGGTGACATAGGGCTCTGGTCAGAAGTGTTCTACATAGAGACTAGGGTGACATAGGGCTCTGGTCAGAAGTGTACTACATAGGGACTAGGGTGACATAGGGCTCTAGTCAGAAGTGTACTATATAGGGACTAGGGTGACATAGGGCTCTGGTCACAAGTGTACTACATAGGGACTAGGCTGACATAGGGCTCTGGTCAGAAGTGTACTACATAGGGACTAGGGTGACATAGGGCTCTGGTCAGAAGTGTACTACATAGGGACTAGGGTGACATAGGGCTCTAGTCAGAAGTGTACTACATAGGGACTAGGGTGACATAGGGCTCTGGTCAGAAGTGTACTACATAGGGACTAGGGTGACATAGGGCTCTAGTCAGAAGTGTGGGTTCTGCATAATTAAAGCATTGATGTTCTACTGACAATAAAACTGTGCGTTGCGAAGGAAGAACCTCATTACCATGCCAACGTGATGGGGTGTTAGGTCATGTATTTTCAATTTTGCTTCACTGACTGACACCTTGTAAACAAACCGAAGCAATGCAACTGGAGGAAGGCTTCTCATGACATATGGAGATTTTGGGTCCTTGAAAAGCTTTCTTCATAAGTAATATGATGAACATGTTACTGCCATATTTCTTGCATATCTATATCCTATAGAGCTGGACACCCCCCCCCCCCCCCCATTGAGCATATCTTTATCCTATAGTGCAGGACACCACCCCCCCCATCGAGCATATCTATATCCTATAGTGCTGGACACCCCCCCCCCCCCCCCCCCATCGAGCATATCTATATCCTATAGTGCTGGACACACCCCCCATCGAGCATATCTAAATCCTATAGTGCTGGACACCCCCCCCCCCCCCCCCATCGAGCATATCTATATCCTATAATGCAGGACCCCCCTATCGAGCATATCTATATCCTATAGTACAGGACACCCCCCCCCCCCATCGAGCATATCTATATCCTATAGTGCAGGACACCCCCCCCCCCATCGAGCATATCTATATCCTATAGTGCAGGACACCCCCCAGTCGAGCATATCTATATCCTATAGTGCAGGACACCCCCCCCCCCATCGAGCATATCTATATCCTATAGTGCAGGACACCCCCCCATCGAGCATATCTATATCCTATAGTGCTGGACACCCTCCCCTCCCACCCTCATCGAGCATATCTTTATCCTATAGTGCAGGACACCCCCCCATCGAGCATATCTATATCCTATAGTGCAGGACACCCCCCCCCCATCGAGCATAACTATATCCTATAGTGCAGGACACCCCCCATCGAGCATATCTATACCCTATAGTGCTGGACACCCCCCCCCCATCGAGCATATCTATATCCTATAGAGCTGGACACCCCCCCATCGAGCATATCTATACCCTATAGTGCTGGACACCCCCCCCCCCATCGAGCATATCTATATCCTATAGAGCTGGACACCCCCCCATCGAGCATATCTATATCCTATAGTGCTGGACACCCCCCCCATCGAGCATATCTATATCCTATAGTGCAGGACACCCCCCCCCCCCCCCCATCGAGCATATCTATATCCTATAGTGCTGGACACCCCCCCCCCCCCATCGAGCATATCTATATCCTATAGTGCAGGACCCCCCCATCGAGCATATGTATATCCTATAGAGCTGGACACCCCCCCCCCCCCCCATCGAGCATATCTATATCCTATAGTGCTGGACACCCCCCCGTCGAGCATATCTATATCCTATAGTGCAGGACACCCCCCCCCCCCATCGAGCATATCTATATCCTATAGTGCAGGACACTCCCCCCCCATCAAGCATATCTATATCCTATAGTGCAGGACACCCCCCCACTACCCCCAATCGAGCACATCTATATCCTATAATGCAGGACACCCACCCCACACCCCCCCATCGAGCATATCGATATCCTATAGTGCTGGACAACCCCCCCCCCTCCCCCATCGAGCATATCTATATCCTATAGTGCAGGACACCCCCCCATCGAACATATCTATATCCTATAGTGCTGGACACCCCCCCCCCCCCCCCCCTCCCATCGAGCATATCTATATCCTATAGTGCAGGACACCCCCCCATCGAGCATATCTATATCCTATAGTGCAGGACACCCCCCCATCGAGCATATCTATATCCTATAGTGCAGGACCCCCCCCATCGAGCATATGTATATCCTATAGAGCTGGACACCCCCCCCCCCCCCATCGAGCATATCTATATCCTATAGTGCAGGACACCCCCCCCCCCCCATCGTGCACATCTATATCCTATAGTGCAGGACACCCACCCCACAGCCCCCCATCGAGCATATCTATATCCTATAGTGCTGGACAACCCCCCCCCCCCCCTCCCCCATCGAGCATATCTATATCCTATAGTGCAGGACACCCCCCCATCGAGCATATCTATATCCTATAGTGCTGGACACCCCCCCCCCCCCCCATCGAGCATATCTATATCCTATAGTGCAGGACACCCCCCCATCGAGCATATCTATATCCTATAGTGCAGGACACCCCCCCCCCCCCCCATCGAGCATATGTAATGGTGTTTCCTCTCTCCAGCGTATCCGTCATCCCGCGTGTAAAGGAAGACTACAGACTAAAGCACCTTAATCATGTACACATTGACAGAGCATTATTACCCAGCTCTTTATGTGACCATGAAAAAGAATTAAGGCAATTTCGAGAGGAGAGCAGAGACGCCAAAAATGAGCCCGGCAGTAAATGTGCTCTAATCCGTCACTCACTCCACAATCAACCTGACTCTCTCTGTGAACTGAACGTTACGTTCTTGGAGGAGAAAACCTATTAGGATATAAGCCTACTGTACTATATATAGATGGCTGTAACCAAACAGAATGGGGATACAGGCAAACTGTGCCCACATTGGCCTGTTGTATAAACTCTACATCATTAGAAATAGAATACTAAGATTAAGTCGGTCCGTCTCAGCCAACTGGGACGTGACCATTCAACTCAATTCCCTTAGAGACTGTCCGTCTTAGCCAACTGGGATGTGACCATTCAACTCAATTACCTTAGAGACTGTCCGTCTTAGCAAACTGGGACGTGACCATTCAATTCAATTCCCTTAGAGACTGTCCGTCTTAGCCAACTGGGATGTGACCATTCAATTCAATTCCCTTAGAGACTGTCCGTCTTAGCCAACTGGGATGTGACCATTCAACTCAATTCCCTTAGAGACTGTCTGTCTTAGCCATGACCATTCAATTCAATTCCCTTAGAGACTGTCCGTCTTAGCCAACGGGGATGTGACCATTCAACTCAATTCCCTTAGAGACTGTCCGTCTTAGCCAACTGGGACGTGACCATTCAACTCAATTCCCTTAGAGACTGTCCGTCTTAGCCAACTGGGACGTGACCATTCAACTCAATTCCCTTAGAGACTGTCTGTCTTAGCCATGACCATTCAACTCAATTCCCTTAGAGACTGTACATCTTAGCCAACTGGGACGTGACCATTCAACTCAATTCCCTTAGAGACTGTCCGTCTTAGCCATGACCATTCAACTCATTTCCCTTAGAGCCTGTCCGTCTTAGCCAACTGGGATGTGACCATTCAACTCAATTCTCTTAGAGACTGTCCGTCTTAGCCAACTGGAATGTGACCATTCAACTCAATTCCCTTAGAGACTGTCCGTCTTAGCCAACTGGGACGTGACCATTCAACTCAATTCCCTTAGAGACTGTCCGTCTTAGCCATGACCATTCAACTCAATTCCCTTAGAGACTGTCCGTCTTAGCCATGACCATTCAACTCAATTCCCTTAGAGACTGTCCGTCTTAGCCAACTGGGACGTCACCATTCAACTCAATTCCCTTAGAGACTGTCGGTCTTAGCCAACTGGGAAATGACCATTCAACTCAATTCCCTTAGAGACTGTCCGTCTTCGCCAACTGGGATGTGACCTTTCAACTCAATTCCCTTAGAGACTGTCCATCTTAGCCAACTGGGATGTGACCATTCAACTCAATTCCCTTAGAGACTGTCTGTCTTAGCCATGACCATTCAACTCAATTCCCTTAGAGACTGTCCGTCTTAGCCAACTGGGACGTGACCATTCAACTCAATTCCCTTAGAGACTGTCCGTCTTAGCCATGACCATTCAATTCAATTCCCTTAGAGACTGTCCGTCTTAGCCAACGGGGATGTGACCATTCAACTCAATTCCCTTAGAGACTGTCCGTCTTAGCCAAATGGGACGTGACCATTCAACTCAATTCCCTTAGAGACTGTCCATCTTAGCCAACTGGGACGTGACCATTCAACTCAATTCCCTTAGAGACTGTCCCTCTTAGCCAACTGGGACGTGACCATTCAACTCAATTCCCTTAGAGACTGTCTGTCTTAGCCATGACCATTCAACTCAGTTCCCTTAGAGACTGTCCATCTTAGCCAACTGGGACGTGACCATTCAACTCAATTCCCTTAGAGACTGTCCGTCTTAGCCATGACCATTCAACTCATTTCCCTTAGAGCCTGTCCGTCTTAGCCAACTGGGATGTGACCATTCAACTCAATTCTCTTAGAGACTGTCCGTCTTAGCCAACTGGAATGTGACCATTCAACTCAATTCCCTTAGAGACTGTCCGTCTCAGCCAACTGGGACGTGACCATTCAACTCAATTCCCTTAGAGACTGTCCGTCTTAGCCAACTGGGACGTCACCATTCAACTCAATTCCCTTAGAGACTGTCGGTCTTAGCCAACTGGGAAATGACCATTCAACTCAATTCCCTTAGAGACTGTCCGTCTTCGCCAACTGGGATGTGACCTTTCAACTCAATTCCCTTAGAGACTGTCCATCTTAGCCAACTGGGATGTGACCATTCAACTCAATTTCCTTAGAGACTGTCTGTCTTAGCCATGACCATTCAACTCAATTCCCTTAGAGACTGTCCGTCTTAGCCAACTGGGACGTGACCATTCAACTCAATTCCCTTAGAGACTGTCCGTCTTAGCCATGACCATTCAACTCAATTCCCTTAGAGACTGTCTGTCTTAGCCATGACCATTCAACTCAATTCCCTTAGAGACTGTCCGTCTTAGCCAACTGGGACGTGACCTTTCAACTCAATTTCCTTAGAGACTGTCCGTCTTAGCCAACTGGGACATGACCATTCAATTCAATTCCCTTAGAGACTGTCCGTCTTAGCCAACTGGGACGTGACCATTCAACTCAATTCCCTTAGAGACTGTCCGTCTTAGCCAACTGGGAAGAGACCATTCAACTCAATTCCCTTAGAGACTGTCCGTCTTAGCCAACTGGGACGTGACCATTCAACTCAATTCCCTTAGAGACTGTCCGTCTTAGCCAACTGGGATGTGACCATTCAACTCAATTCCCTTAGAGACTGTCCGTCTTAGCCATGACCATTCAACTCAATTCCCTTAGAGACTGTCCGTCTTAGCCAACTGGGATGTGGAGATAGGGCCTTGACTAGTCTATGACCAATACAGTGCTATACAGAAGCCATACCACTACTACACTGGTATATAGACACCATGATACTACACTCGTACATAGACACCATGATACTACACTGGTATATAGACACCATGATACTACACTGGTATATAGACACCATGATACTACACTGGTATATAGACACCATGATACTACACTGGTATATAGACACCATGATACTACACTGGTATATAGACACCATGATACTACACTGGTATATAGACACTATGATACTACACTGGTATATAGACACCATGATACTATACTGGTATATAGACACCATGATACTACACTGGTATATAGACACCATGATACTACACTGGTATATAGACACCATGATACTACACTGGTATATAGACACCATGACACTACACTGGTATATAGACACCATGATACTACACTGGTATATAGACACCATGATACTATACTGGTATATAGACACCATGATACTACACTGGTATATAGACACCATGACACTACACTGGTATATAGACACCATGACACTACACTGGTATATAGACACCATGATACTACACTGGTATATAGACACCATGACACTACACTGGTATATAGACACCATGACACTACACTGGTATATAGACACCATGATACTACACTGGTATATAGACACCATGACACTACACTGGTATATAGACACCATGACACTACACTGGTATATAGACACCATGATACTACACTGGTATATAGACACCATGACACTATACTGGTATATAGACACCATGATACTATACTGGTATATAGACACCATGATACTACACTGGTATATAGACACCATGACACTACACTGGTATATAGACACCATGACACTACACTGGTATATAGACACCATGATACTACACTGGTATATAGACACCATGACACTATACTGGTATATAGACACCATGATACTATACTGGTATATAGACACCATGACACTATACTGGTATATAGACACCATGATACTATACTGGTATATAGACACCATGACACTATACTGGTATATAGACACCATGCTACTATACTGGTATATAGACACCATGACACTACACTGGTATATAGACACCATGACACTACACTGGTATATAGACACCATGATACTATACTGGTATATAGACACCATGACACTATACTGGTATATAGACACCATGATACTATACTGGTATATAGACACCATGACACTACACTGGTATATAGACACCATGATACTATACTGGTATATAGACACCATGACACTATACTGGTATATAGACACCATGACACTACACTGGTATATAGACACCATGATACTACACTGGTATATAGACACCATGACACTACACTGGTATATAGACACCATGACACTACACTGGTATATAGACACCATGATACTATACTGGTATATAGACACCATGATACTACACTGGTATATAGACACCATGACACTACACTGGTATATAGACACTATGATACTGTATTCGTATCTGCGTTGTCCTCTTTGACAGAGAAAAAACAGAGTGGAAAAGTGAATCAACCCACTCACACAGACCCCTCCCTAGTGGATCTACTTTCCCCACTCACACAGACCCCTCGCTAGTGGATCTACTTTCCCCACTCACACAGACCCCTCCCTAGTGGATCTACTTTCCCCACTCACACAGACCCCTCGCTAGTGGATCTACTTTCCCCACTCACACAGACCCCTCCCTAGTGAACCTACTTTCCCCACTCACACAGACCCCTCCCTAGTGGATCTACTTTCCCCACTCACACAGACCCCTCGCTAGTGGATCTACTTTCCCCACTCTACTGTATATGATTGAGCTTGTCTCCATTGGAAACCAGCCTCCAAGCCAGCTGCCCTCACTCACTCTGCTCCGGGCTCGCAGATACAATTCACACCCTGACTAGACCAGCCACGTTGGGTGCGCGAGCGTTACAAAATACATTTACACATATGTGTTGTTCAATAATATCATCCAAACTGCTCGGGCGCGTCAAACGAGTGTCTGCGTAGTCAGGCGCTAAAAATCGAACTTGGTTCTATATGAGATACTCCACGCGCTGAAAGTCCTCTCCTTATTACAAATCAGGAAGTTACAAACCCACATGGATGCTTGAAACACCAAAAATAAAAAAAAGAGAGATTAATGAAAGATAAGTAAATAAAAACTAACTACGTTTCTCTTTTTATCTGTGAATTAATCGTCGGAGTAGAGAAACACAAGATGTCGTATGACTCTGGGTAACATTTCTACAAAGACCCTGTCATGTAAAAAAAAAAAAACAATGTTCATCTCCCAGAACAAACTGCTAGCAACAGCTATCTAGCTTAATGTCCATGAATGTTTCACGTGTGTTTCGACCTGCCTGTCTGTCTGTCTGTCTGTCTGTCTGTCTGTCTGTCTGTCTGTCTGTCTGTCTGTCTGTCTGTCTGTCTGTCTGTCTGTCTGTCTGTCTGTCTGTCTGTCTGTCTGCCTGATCAGAAAAGCATTGAGCTGTTGTGTGTGTGCGTCGTGTTGCCGCCTTTCCCTCCAACCCAAACAAATATATTATAAAATACATAGAATATACTGTTAAAGGTGTTATCCGTGCTTCTACACCTGCATTGTTTGGGGTTTTAGGCTGGGTTTCTGTACAGCACTTTGTGACATCAGCTGATGTAAGATGGGCTATATAAATACATTTGATTTGATTTGATTGATTGATTGAGCAGGTTTATAGAATATACTGTTAAAGGTGTTAAGCAGGTTTATAGAATATACTGTTAAAGGTGTTAAGCAGGTTTATAGAATATACTGTTAAAGGTGTTAAGCAGGTTTATAGAATATACTGTTAAAGGTGTTAAGCAGGTTTATAGAATATACTGTTAAAGGTGTTAAGCAGGTTTATAGAATGTACTGTTAAAGGTGTTAAGCAGGTTTATAGAATATACTGTTAAAGGTGTTAAGCAGTTTTATAGAATATACTGTTAAAGGTGTCAAACTCATTCCACGGAGGGCAGAGTGTCTGAGGGTTTTCTCTCCTCCCTTGTACTTGATTGATGAACTAAGGTCACTAATTAGCAAGGAACTCCCCTAACCTGGTTACTAATTAGCAAGGAACTCCCCTAACCTGGTTACTAATTAGTAAGGAACTCCCCTAACCTGGTTACTAATTAGCAAGGAACTCCCCTAACCTGGTTACTAATTAGTAAGGAACTCAACCTAACCTGGTTACTAATTAGTAAGGAACTCCCCTAACCTGGTTACTAATTAGTAAGGAACTCAACCTAACCTGGTTACTAATTAGTAAGGAACTCCCCTAACCTGGTTACTAATTAGCAAGGAACTCCCCTAACCTGGTTACTAATTAGTAAGGAACTCCCCTAACCTGGTTACTAATTAGTAAGGAACTCCCCTAACCTGGTTACTAATTAGTAAGGAACTCCCCTAACCTGGTTACTAATTAGTAAGGAACTCAACCTAACCTGGTTACTAATTAGTAAGGAACTCAACCTAACCTGGTTACTAATTAGTAAGGAACTCCCCTAACCTGGTTACTAATTAGTAAGGAACTCCCCTAACCTGGTTACTAATTAGTAAGGAACTCAACCTAACCTGGTTACTAATTAGTAAGGAACTCAACCTAACCTGGTTACTAATTAGTAAGGAACTCAACCTAACCTAGTTGTCCAGGTCTTCATTGAAAGAAAAATAAAAAAACTCAGCAGACTCTGCCCTTAGTTTGACACCCCTGGTGTTTAGGATGAACTCGAATTCAGGAGAGAGGACCAGACTTGAATGTAACACAATGCAGCACCCTAGCAACACTTAACTAGTTTCCTTGACCGCAGCTCCCTAGCAACTCTTAACTAGTTTCCTTGACTGCAGCACCCTAGCAACACTTAACTAGTTTCCTTGACTGCAGCTCCCTAGCAACACTTAACTAGTTTCCTTGACTGCAGCTCCCTAGCAACACTTAACTAGTTTCCTTGACTGCAGCTCCCTAGCAACACTTAACTAGTTTCCTTGACCGCAGCTCCTCAAACAAGCTCCAGCTGCTACTAACCATGAATCAGACTCCACACGTTCTCACTCTTCTCAATTACCACTACCACCCTATTTAAACAAAATAGTCACTCCTCCTCTCTGTTTTGTATCGCATCTCTTCACCTTTCTCTACCTTCACCCCAGCAGCTAAACTACCACGACCTGATTACCTTCACCCCAGCAGCCAAACTACCACGGTTTGATTACCTTCACCATAGCAGCCAAACTACCACGACCTGATTACCTTCACCCCAGCAGCTAAACTACCACGACCTGATTACCTTCACCATAGCAGCTAAACTACCACGACCTGATTACCTTCACCCCAGCAGCCAAACTACCACGGCCTGATTACCTTCACCCCAGCAGCCAAACTACCACGGCCTGATTACCTTCACCATAGCAGCCAAACTACCACAACCTGATTACCTTCACCCCAGCAGCCAAACTACCACGACCTGATTACCTTCACCCCAGCAGCTAAACTACCACGACCTGATTACCTTCACCATAGCAGCCAAACTACCACAACCTGATTACCTTCACCCCAGCAGCCAAACTACCACGGTTTGATTATCTTCACCATAGCAGCCAAACTACCACAACCTGATTACCTTCACCATAGCAGCCAAACTACCACGGCCTGATTACCTTCACCCCAGCAGCCAAACTACCACAACCTGATTACCTTCACCATAGCAGCCAAACTACCACGGCCTGATTACCTTCACCCCAGCAGCCAAACTACCACAACCTGATTACCTTCACCATAGCAGCCAAACTACCACGGCCTGATTACCTTCACCCCAGCAGCTAAACTACCACGACCTGATTACCTTCACCCCAGCAGCCAAACTACCACAACCTGATTATCTTCACCCCAGCAGCCAAACTACCACGGTTTGATTACCTTCACCCCAGCAGCCAAACTACCACGACCTGATTACCTTCACCCCAGCAGCTAAACTACCACGACCTGATTACCTTCACCATAGCAGCCAAACTACCACGGCCTGATTACCTTCACCCCAGCAGCCAAACTACCACGGCCTGATTACCTTCACCCCAGCAGCTAAACTACCACGACCTGATTACCTTCACCATAGCAGCCAAACTACCACGGCCTGATTACCTTCACCCCAGCAGCCAAACTACCACGACCTGATTACCTTCACCATAGCAGCCAAACTACCACGGCCTGATTACCTTCACCCCAGCAGCCAAACTACCACAACCTGATTACCTTCACCATAGCAGCCAAACTACCACGGCCTGATTACCTTCACCCCAGCAGCTAAACTACCACGACCTGATTACCTTCACCCCAGCAGCCAAACTACCACAACCTGATTATCTTCACCCCAGCAGCCAAACTACCACGGTTTGATTACCTTCACCCCAGCAGCCAAACTACCACGACCTGATTACCTTCACCCCAGCAGCTAAACTACCACGACCTGATTACCTTCACCATAGCAGCCAAACTACCACGGCCTGATTACCTTCACCCCAGCAGCCAAACTACCACGGCCTGATTACCTTCACCCCAGCAGCTAAACTACCACGACCTGATTACCTTCACCATAGCAGCCAAACTACCACGGCCTGATTACCTTCACCCCAGCAGCCAAACTACCACGACCTGATTACCTTCACCATAGCAGCCCTTGGCTTCATCCGGTCCATTCTCATTTCCTCCACTGAATCCTCATTCTAACATCCAGTCCTCATTAAAGTCCCGTG
>NC_138304.1:105043597-105166097 GCF_965601325.2 Salmo salar
ACTGTTGTACTGTACCCATAGTCTACTGTTATACTGTACCCATAGTCTACTGTTATACTGTACCCATAGTCTACTGTTATACTGTACCCATAGTCTACTGTTATACTGTACCCATAGTCTACTGTTGTACTGTACCCATAGTCTACTGTTATACTTATCTACTGTTATACTGTACCCATAGTCTACTGTTATACTGTACCCATAGTCTACTGTTATACTGTACCCATAGTCTACTGTTATACTGTACCCATAGTCTACTGTTATACTAGTCTACTGTTGTACTGTACCCATAGTCTACTGTTGTACTGTACCCATAGTCTACTGTTATACTGTACCCATAGTCTACTGTTATACTGTACCCATAGTCTACTGTTGTACTGTACCCATAGTCTACTGTTATACTAGTCTACTGTTATACTGTACCCATAGTCTACTGTTATACTGTACCCATAGTCTACTGTTATACTAGTCTACTGTTATACTGTACCCATAGTCTACTGTTATACTGTACCCATAGTCTACTGTTATACTGTACCCATAGTCTACTGTTATACTGTACCCATAGTCTACTGTTATACTGTAACCATAGTCTACTGTTGTACTGTACCCATAGTCTACTGTTATACTGTACCCATAGTCTACTGTTGTACTGTACCCATAGTCTACTGTTGTACTGTACCCATAGTCTACTGTTGTACTGTACCCATAGTCTACTGTTATACTAGTCTACTGTTATACTGTACCCATAGTCTACTGTTATACTGTACCCATAGTCTACTGTTATACTGTACCCATAGTCTACTGTTATACTGTACCCATAGTCTACTGTTATACTGTACCCATAGTCTACTGTTATACTGTACCCATAGTCTACTGTTATACTAGTCTACTGTTGTACTGTACCCATAGTCTACTGTTGTACTGTACCCATAGTCTACTGTTATACTGTACCCATAGTCTACTGTTATACTGTACCCATAGTCTACTGTTGTACTGTACCCATAGTCTACTGTTATACTAGTCTACTGTTATACTGTACCCATAGTCTACTGTTATACTGTACCCATAGTCTACTGTTATACTAGTCTACTGTTATACTGTACCCATAGTCTACTGTTATACAAGTCTACTGTTATACTGTACCCATAGTCTACTGTTATACTGTACCCATAGTCTACCTATATACTAGTCTACTGTTATACTAGTCTACTGTTATACTGTACCCATAGTCTACTGTTATACTGTACCCATAGTCTACTGTTATACTGTACCCATAGTCTACTGTTATACTGTACCCATAGTCTACTGTTGTACTGTACCCATAGTCTACTGTTATACTGTACCCATAGTCTACTGTTATACTGTACCCATAGTCTACTGTTGTACTGTACCCATAGTCTACTGTTATACTAGTCTACTGTTATACTGTACCCATAGTCTACTGTTATACTGTACCCATAGTCTACTGTTATACTAGTCTACTGTTATACTGTACCCATAGTCTACTGTTATACTGTACCCATAGTCTACTGTTATACTGTACCCATAGTCTACTGTTGTACTGTACCCATAGTCTACTGTTATACTGTACCCATAGTCTACTGTTGTACTGTACCCATAGTCTACTGTTGTACTGTACCCATAGTCTACTGTTGTACTGTACCCATAGTCTACTGTTATACTAGTCTACTGTTATACTGTACCCATAGTCTACTGTTATACTGTACCCATAGTCTACTGTTATACTGTACCCATAGTCTACTGTTATACTGTACCCATAGTCTACTGTTATACTAGTCTACTGTTGTACTGTACCCATAGTCTACTGTTGTACTGTACCCATAGTCTACTGTTATACTGTACCCATAGTCTACTGTTATACTGTACCCATAGTCTACTGTTGTACTGTACCCATAGTCTACTGTTATACTAGTCTACTGTTATACTGTACCCATAGTCTACTGTTATACTGTACCCATAGTCTACTGTTATACTGTACCCATAGTCTACTGTTATACTAGTCTACTGTTATACTGTACCCATAGTCTACTGTTATACTGTACCCATAGTCTACTGTTATACTGTACCCATAGTCTACTGTTGTACTGTACCCATAGTCTACTGTTATACTGTACCCATAGTCTACTGTTATACTGTACCCATAGTCTACTGTTATACTGTACCCATAGTCTACCTATATACTAGTCTACTGTTATACTAGTCTACTGTTATACTGTACCCATAGTCTACTGTTATAATGTACCCATAGTCTACTGTTATACTAGTCTACTGTTATACTGTACCCATAGTCTACTGTTATGCTGTACCCATAGTCTACTGTTATACTGTACCCATAGTCTACTGTTATACTGTACCCATTGTCTACTGTTGTACTGTTCCCATAGTCTACTGTTATACTGTACCCATAGTCTACTGTTGTACTGTACCCATAGTCTACTGTTATACTGTACCCATAGTCTACTGTTATACTGCACCCATAGTCTACTGTTGTACTGTACCTGTACCCATAGTCTACTGTTATACTGTACCCATAGTCTACTGTTATACTGTACCCATAGTCTACTGTTGTACTGTACCCATAGTCTACTGTTGTACTGTACCCATAGTCTACTGTTGTACTGTACCCATAGTTTACTGTTATACTGTACCCATATTCTACTGTTATACTGTACCCATAGTCTACTGTTATACTAGTCTACTGTTATACTGTACCCGACTTGATTAGTGTGGTGTTAGTGTTAGTTAGCCAGCTACATAGTTGTCTGTGCTGTCTCTGTATCTAAGATAATTGTGTAGCTTGAGTTTGAGTATTATCGAGGTGTGCTAGCCAGCCGCGACGCGGCGCCAGACTTACTCAACACACCTAGTCATCATTAACCCACTGCCAGATAGCCATCCGTTACCGACTAGCAGCGCTGTAGTTACTAATACTTCACAACGGAACGATTTGACTAGTGCAGTGTTACCTAGCGAGCTACCTAGTTGTCTTTGTCATAGCTTGATAATTGTTAATTGATAATTGTTAGCTAGCCAGCCATCGAGGTTAGCTAGCCAGCTATTTCCGTCCCCCGCGACGCCATTTTTCCTAACCTAGCCAACTATTACCGACGAGCAGCATTGTTGAAACTAAATACACTACAAGGAACGTCTTGATTAGTGTTATGTTAGCTAGCTAGCTACAAAGTTGCTTTGTATCATGACAAGGTGTAGTACTGAAACTACCGAGGTTACCTAGCCAGCTACACGTTCAAAGTCAACAACGCAGCCACTGCTAGCTAGCCTACTCCACCAGCCAGCAGTACTGTATCATTTTAGTCAATAACATTTTTGCAACGTAAGCTTAACTTCCTGTACATTCGAGACGTGTAGTCCACTTGTCACTCCAATCTCATTTGCATTAGCGTAGCCTCTTCTGTAGCTTGTCTACTATGTGTCCGCCTATCCCTGTTCTCTCTCCTCTGCACAGGCCATACAAACGCTCCACACCGCGTGGCCGCTGCCGCTCTAACCTGGTGGTCCCAGCGCGCACGACCCACGTGGAGTTCCAGGTCTCCGGCAGCCTCTGGAACTGCCGGTCTGCGGCCAACAAGGCTGAGTTCATCTCAGCCTATGCTACCCTCCAGTCCCTAGACTTCCTGGCGCTGACGGAAACATGGATCACCACAGATAACACTGCTACTCCTACTGCTCTCTCCTCGTCTGACTACGTGTTCTCGCATACCCCTAGAGCATCGAGCCAGCGGGGTGGTGGCACTGGAATCCTCATCTCTCCCAAGTGGACATTCTCTCTTTCTCCCCTGACCCATCTGTCTATCTCCTCATTTGAATTCCATGCTGTCACAGTTACCAGCCCTTTCAAGCTTAACATCCTTATCATTTATCGCCCTCCAGGTTCCCTTGGAGAGTTCATCAATGAGCTTGACGCCTTGATAAGTTCCTTTCCTGAGGATGGCTCACCTCTCACAGTTCTGGGTGACTTTAACCTCCCCACGTCTACCTTCGACTCATTCCTCTCTGCCTCCTTCTTTCCACTCCTCTCCTCTTTTGACCTCACCCTCTCACCTTCCCCCCCTACTCACAAGGCAGGCAATACGCTTGACCTCATCTTTACTAGATGCTGTTCTTCCACTAATCTCATTGCAACTCCCCTCCAAGTCTCCGACCACTACCTTGTATCCTTTTCCCTCTCGCTCTCATCCAACACTTCTCACTCTCCCCCTACTCGGATGGTATTGCGCCGTCCCAACCTTCGCTCTCTCTCTCCCGCTACTCTCTCCTCTTCCATCCTATCATCTCTTCCCTCTGCTCAAACCTTCTCCAACCTATCTCCTGATTCTGCCTCCTCAACCCTCCTCTCCTCCCTCTCTGCATCCTTTGATTTCCTCTGTCCCCTATCCTCCAGGCCGGCTCGGTCCTCCCCTCCTGCTCCGTGGCTCGACGACTCACTGCGAGCTCACAGAACAGGGCTCCGGGCAGCCGAGCGGAAATGGAGGAAAACTCGCCTCCCTGCGGACCTGGCATCCTTTCACTCCCTCCTCTCTACATTTTCCTCTTCTGTCTCTGCTGCTAAAGCCACTTTCTACCACTCTAAACTCCAAGCATCTGCCTCTAACCCTAGGAAGCTCTTTGCTACCTTCTCCTCCCTCCTTAATCCTCCTCCCCCTCCCCCCCCCCCTCCTCCCTCTCTGCGGATGACTTCGTCAACCATTTTGAAAAGAAGGTTGACGACATCCGATCCTCGTTTGCTAAGTCAAACGACACTGCTGGTCCTGCTCACACTGCCCTACCCTGTGCTTTGACCTCTTTCTCCCCTCTCTCTCCAGATGAACTCTCGCGTCTTGTGACGGCCGGCCGCCCAACAACCTGCCCACTTGACCCTATCCCCTCCTCTCTTCTCCAGACCATTTCCGGAGACCTTCTCCCCTACCTCACCTCGCTCATCAACGCATCCTTGACCGCTGGCTACGTCCCTTCCGTCTTCAAGAGAGCGAGAGTTGCACCCCTTCTGAAAAAACCTACACTCGATCCCTCCGATGTCAACAACTACAGGCCAGTATCCCTTCTTTCCTTTCTCTCCAAAACTCTTGAACGCGCCGTGCTTGGCCAGCTCTCTTGCTATCTCTCTCAGAATGACCTTCTTGATCCTAATCAGTCAGGTTTCAAGACTGGGCATTCAACTGAGACTGCTCTTCTCTGTGTCACGGAGGCTCTCCGCACTGCTAAAGCTAACTCTCTCTCCTCTGCTCTCATCCTTCTAGACCTATCTGCTGCCTTTGATACCGTGAACCATCAGATCCTCCTCTCCACCCTCTCCGAGCTGGGCATCTCCGGCACCGCGCACGCTTGGATTGCGTCCTACCTGACAGGTCGCTCCTACCAGGTGGCGTGGCGAGAATCTGTCTCCGCACCACGTGCTCTCACCACTGGTGTCCCCCAGGGCTCTGTTCTTGGCCCACTCCTATTCTCGCTATACACCAAGTCACTTGGCTCTGTCATATCCTCACATGGTCTCTCATATCATTGCTATGCAGACGACACACAATTAATCTTCTCCTTTCCCCCTTCTGACAACCAGGTGGCGAATCGCATCTCTGCATGTCTGGCAGACATATCAGTGTGGATGACGGATCACCACCTCAAGCTGAACCTCGGCAAGACGGAGCTGCTCTTCCTCCCGGGGAAGGACTGCCCGTTCCATGATCTCGCCATCATGGTTGACAACTCCCTTGTGTCCTCCTCCCAGAGTGCTAAGAGCCTTGGCGTGACCCTGGACAACACCCTGTCGTTCTCCACCAACATCAAGGCGGTGACCCGATCCTGTAGGTTCATGCTCTACAACATTCGCAGAGTACGACCCTGCCTCACACAGGAAGCGGCGCAGGTCCTAATCCAGGCACTTGTCATCTCCCGTCTGGATTACTGCAACTCGCTGTTGGCTGGGCTCCCTGCCTGTGCCATTAAACCCCTACAACTCATCCAGAACGCCGCAGCCCGTCTGGTGTTCAACCTTCCCAAGTTCTCTCACGTCACCCCGCTCCTCCGCTCTCTCCACTGGCTTCCAGTCGAAGCTCGCATCCGCTACAAGACCATGGTGCTTGCCTACGGAGCTGTGAGGGGAACGGCACCTCCGTACCTTCAGGCTCTGATCAGGCCCTACACCCAAACAAGGGCACTCCGTTCATCCACCTCTGGCCTGCTCGCCTCCCTACCTCTGAGGAAGCACAGTTCCCGCTCAGCCCAGTCAAAACTGTTCGCTGCTCTGGCACCCCAATGGTGGAACAAGCTCCCTCACGACGCCAGGACAGCGGAGTCAATCACCACCTTCCGGAGACACCTGAAACCCCACCTCTTCAAGGAATACCTGGGATAGGATAAAGTAATCCTTCTAACCCCCCCCTTAAAAGATTTAGATGCACTATTGTAAAGTGGTTGTTCCACTGGATATTATAGGTGAATGCACCAATTTGTAAGTCGCTCTGGATAAGAGCGTCTGCTAAATGACTAAAATGTAAAATGTTATACTGTACCCATAGCCTACTGTTATACTGTACCCATAGTCTACTGTTATACTGTACCCATAGTCTACTGTTATACTAGTCTACTGTTATACTGTACCCATAGTCTACTGTTGTACTGTACCCATAGTCTACTGTTATACTGTACCCATAGTCTACTGTTGTGCTGTACCCATAGTCTACTGTTGTACTGTACCCATAGTCTACTGTTATACTGTACCCATAGTCTACTGTTGTACTGTACCCATAGTCTACTGTTATACTGTACCCATAGTCTACTGTTATACTAGTCTACTGTTATACTGTACCCATAGTCTACTGTTATACTGTACCCATAGTGTACTGTTATACTGTACCCATAGTCTACTGTTATACTGTACCCATAGTCTACTGTTGTACTGTACCCATAGTCTACTGTTGTACTGTACCCATAGTCTACTGTTATACTAGTCTACTGTTGTACTGTACCCATAGACTACTGTTATACTGTACCCATAGTCTACTGTTATACTGTACCCATAGTCTACTGTTATACTAGTCTACTGTTATACTGTACCCATAGTCTACTGTTATACTGTACCCATAGTCTACTGTTATACTGTACCTGTACCCATAGTCTACTGTTATACTAGTCTACTGTTATACTGTACCCATAGTCTACTGTTGTACTGTACCCATAGTCTACTGTTATACTGTACCCATAGTCTACTGTTATACTGTACCCATAGTCTACTGTTATACTGTACCCATAGTCTACTGTTATACTGTACCCATAGTCTACTGTTATACTGTACCCATAGTCTACTGTTATACTGTACCCATAGTCTACAGTTATACTAGTCTACTGTTGTACTGTACCCATAGTCTACTGTAATACTGTACCCATAGTCTACTGTTATACTAGTCTACTGTTATACTGTACCCATAGTCTACTGTTATACTGTACCCATAGTCTACTGTTGTACTGTACCCACAGTCTACTGTTATACTAGTCTACTGTTATACTGTACCCATAGTCTACTGTTATACTGTACCCATAGTCTACTGTTATACTGTACCCATAGTCTACTGTTGTACTGTACCCATAGTCTACTGTTGTACTGTACCCATAGTCTACTGTTATACTAGTCTACTGTTGTACTGTACCCATAGTCTACTGTTATACTTTACCCATAGTCTACTGTTATACTGTACCCATAGTCTACTGTTGTACTGTACCCATAGTCTACTGTTGTACTGTACCCATAGTCTACTGTTATACTGTACCCATAGTCTACTGTTATACTGTACCCATAGTCTACTGTTGTACTGTACCCATAGTCTACTGTTATACTGTACCCATAGTCTACTGTTATACTGTACCCATAGTCTACTGTTGTACTGTACCCATAGTCTACTGTTATACTGTACCCATAGTCTACTGTTGTACTGTACCCATAGTCTACTGTTATACTGTACCCATAGTCTACTGTTGTACTGTACCCATAGTCTACTGTTATACTGTACCCATAGTCTACTGTTATACTGTACCCATAGTCTACTGTTGTACTGTACCCATAGTCTACTGTTATACTGTACCCATAGTCTACTGTTGTACTGTACCCATAGTCTACTGTTGTACTGTTATACTAGTCTACTGTTGTACTGTGCCCATAGTCTACTGTTGTACTGTACCCATAGTCTACTGTTATACTGTACCCATAGTCTACTGTTATACTAGTCTACTGTTGTACTGTACCCATAGTCTACTGTTATACTGTACCCATAGTCTACTGTTATACTGTACCCATAGTCTACTGTTATACTGTACCCATAGTCTACTGTTATACTGTACCCATAGTCTACTGTTATACTGTACCCATAGTCTACTGTTATACTGTACCCATAGTCTACTGTTATACTGTACCCATAGTCTACTGTTGTACTGTACCCATAGTCTACTGTTATACTGTACCCATAGTCTACTGTTGTACTGTACCCATAGTCTACTGTTGTACTGTACCCATAGTCTACTGTTATACTAGTCTACTGTTATACTGTACCCATAGTCTACTGTTATACTGTACCCATAGTCTACTGTTATACTAGTCTACTGTTATACTGTACCCATAGTCTACTGTTATACTGTACCCATAGTCTACTGTTGTACTAGTCTACTGTTGTACTGTACCCATAGTCTACTGTTATACTGTACCCATAGTCTACTGTTGTACTGTACCCATAGTCTACTGTTATACTGTACCCATAGTCTACTGTTATACTGTACCCATAGTCTACTGTTATACTGTACCCATAGTCTACTGTTATACTGTACCCATAGTCTACTGTTATACTAGTCTACTGTTATACTGTACCCATAGTCTACTGTTATACTGTACCCATAGTCTACTGTTATACTGTACCCATAGTCTACTGTTGTACTGTACCCATAGTCTACTGTTGTACTGTACCCATAGTCTACTGTTATACTGTACCCATAGTCTACTGTTGTACTGTACCCATAGTCTACTGTTATACTGTACCCATAGTCTACTGTTGTACTGTACCCATAGTCTACTGTTGTACTGTACCCATATTCTACTGTTGTACTGTACCCATAGTCTACTGTTATACTAGTCTACTGTTATACTGTACCCATAGTCTACTGTTGTACTGTACCCATAGTCTACTGTTATACTGTACCCATAGTCTACTGTTATACTGTACCCATAGTCTACTGTTGTACTGTACCCATAGTCTACTGTTATACTGTACCCATAGTCTACTGTTATACTAGTCTACTGTTGTACTGTACCCATAGTCTACTGTTATACTGTACCCATAGTCTACTGTTATACTGTACCCATAGTCTACTGTTATACTGTACCCATAGTCTACTGTTATACTGTACCCATAGTCTACTGTTATACTGTACCCATAGTCTACTGTTGTACTGTACCCATAGTCTACTGTTATACTGTACCCATAGTCTACTGTTGTACTGTAACCATAGTCTACTGTTGTACTGTACCCATAGTCTACTGTTATACTGTACCCATAGTCTACTGTTATACTGTACCCATAGTCTACTGTTGTACTGTAACCATAGTCTACTGTTGTACTGTACCCATAGTCTACTGTTGTACTGTACCCATATTCTACTGTTATACTGTACCCATAGTCTACTGTTATACTGTACCCATAGTCTACTGTTATACTGTACCCATAGTCTACTGTTATACTGTACCCATAGTCTACTGTTATACTGTACCCATAGTCTACTGTTATACTGTACCCATAGTCTACTGTTGTACTGTACCCATAGTCTACTGTTGTACTGTACCCATAGTCTACTGTTATACTGTACCTGTACCCATAGTCTACTGTTATACTGTACCCATAGTCTACTGTTATACTGTACCTGTACCCATAGTCTACTGTTGTACTGTACCCATAGTCTACTGTTATACTGTACCTGTACCCATAGTCTACTGTTATACTGTACCCATAGTCTACTGTTATACTGTACCCATAGTCTACTGTTATACTGTACCCATAGTCTACTGTTGTACTGTACCCATAGTCTACTGTTATACTGTACCCATAGTCTACTGTTATACTGTACCCATAGTCTACTGTTGTACTGTACCCATAGTCTACTGTTATACTGTACCCATAGTCTACTGTTATACTGTACCCATAGTCTACTGTTATACTGTACCCATAGTCTACTGTTTTACTGTACCCATAGTCTACTGTTGTACTGTACCCATAGTCTACTGTTGTACTGTACCCATAGTCTACTGTTGTACTGTACCCATAGTCTACTGTTGTACTGTACCCATAGTCTACTGTTATACTGTACCCATAGTCTACTGTTGTACTGTAGCCATAGTCTACTGTTGTACTGTACCCATAGTCTACTGTTATACTGTACCCATAGTCTACTGTTGTACTGTACCCATAGTCTACTGTTATACTGTACCTGTACCCATAGTCTACTGTTATACTGTACCCATAGTCTACTGTTGTACTGTACCCATAGTCTACTGTTGTACTGTACCCATAGTCTACTGTTATACTGTACCCATAGTCTACTGTTATACTGTACCCATAGTCTACTGTTGTACTGTACCCATAGTCTACTGTTATACTGTACCTGTACCCATAGTCTACTGTTATACTGTACCCATAGTCTACTGTTGTACTGTACCCATAGTCTACTGTTGTACTGTACCCATATTCTACTGTTATACTGTACCCATAGTCTACTGTTATACTGTACCCATAGTCTACTGTTATACTGTACCCATAGTCTACTGTTATACTGTACCCATAGTCTACTGTTATACTGTACCCGTAGTCTACTGTTATACTGTACCCATAGTCTACTGTTATACTAGTCTACTGTTATACTGTACCCATAGTCTACTGATGTACTGTACCCATAGTCTACTGTTGTACTGTACCCATAGTCTACTGTTATACTGTACCCATATTCTACTGTTATACTGTACCCATAGTCTACTGTTATACTGTACCCATAGTCTACTGTTGTACTGTACCCATAGTCTACTGTTATACTGTACCCATAGTCTACTGTTATACTGTACCCATAGTCTACAGTTATACTAGTCTACTGTTGTACTGTACCCATAGTCTACTGTTATACTGTACCCATAGTCTACTGTTATACTGTACCCATAGTCTACTGTTGTACTGTACCCATAGTCTACTGTTATACTGTACCCATAGTCTACTGTTATACTGTAACCATAGTCTACTGTTGTACTGTACCCATAGTCTACTGTTATACTGTACCCATAGTCTACTGTTATACTGTACCCATAGTCTACTGTTATACTGTACCCATAGTCTACTGTTATACTGTACCCATAGTCTACTGTTATACTGTACCCATAGTCTACTGTTATACTGTACCCATAGTCTACTGTTATACTGTACCCATAGTCTACTGTTGTACTGTACCCATAGTCTACTGTTGTACTGTACCCATAGTCTACTGTTATACTAGTCTACTGTTGTACTGTACCCATAGTCTACTGTTATACTGTACCCATAGTCTACTGTTATACTGTACCCATAGTCTACTGTTGTACTGTACCCATAGTCTACTGTTATACTGTACCCATAGTCTACTGTTATACTGTACCCATAGTCTACTGTTGTACTGTACCCATAGTCTACTGTTATACTAGTCTACTGTTATACTGTACCCATAGTCTACTGTTGTACTGTACCCATAGTCTACTGTTATACTGTACCCATAGTCTACTGTTATACTGTACCCATAGTCTACTGTTGTACTGTACCCATAGTCTACTGTTGTACTGTACCCATAGTCTACTGTTATACTAGTCTACTGTTGTACTGTACCCATAGTCTACTGTTATACTGTACCCATAGTCTACTGTTATACTGTACCCATAGTCTACTGTTATACTGTACCCATAGTCTACCGTTATACTGTACCCATAGTCTACTGTTATACTGTACCCATAGTCTACTGTTGTACTGTACCCATAGTCTACTGTTGTACTGTACCCATAGTCTACTGTTATACTAGTCTACTGTTGTACTGTACCCATAGTCTACTGTTATACTAGTCTACTGTTATACTGTACCCATAGTCTACTGTTATACTGTACCCATAGTCTACTGTTATACTGTACCCATAGTCTACTGTTATACTGTACCCATAGTCTACTGTTGTACTGTACCCATAGTCTACTGTTATACTGTACCCATAGTCTACTGTTATACTGTACCCATAGTCTACTGTTGTACTGTACCCATAGTCTACTGTTGTACTGTACCCATAGTCTACTGTTATACTAGTCTACTGTTGTACTGTACCCATAGTCTACTGTTATACTGTACCCATAGTCTACTGTTATACTAGTCTACTGTTATACTGTACCCATAGTCTACTGTTATACTGTACCCATAGTCTACTGTTGTACTGTACCCATAGTCTACTGTTATACTGTACCCATAGTCTACTGTTATACTGTACCCATAGTCTACTGTTATACTGTACCCATAGTCTACTGTTATACTGTACCCATAGTCTACTGTTATACTGTACCCATAGTCTACTGTTATACTGTACCCATAGTCTACTGTTGTACTGTACCCATAGTCTACTGTTGTACTGTACCCATTGTCTACTGTTGTACTGTACCCATAGTCTACTGTTATACTGTACCTGTACCCATAGTCTACTGTTATACTGTACCCATAGTCTACTGTTATACTGTACCCATAGTCTACTGTTGTACTGTACCCATAGCCTACTGTTATACAAGTCTACTGTTATACTGTACCCATAGTCTACTGTTATACTGTACCCATAGTCTACTGTTATACTGTACCTGTACCCATAGTCTACTGTTATACTGTACCCATAGTCTACTGTTGTACTGTACCCATAGTCTACTGTTGTACTGTACCCATAGTCTACTGTTATACTGTACCTGTACCCATAGTCTACTGTTATACTGTACCCATAGTCTACTGTTGTACTGTACCCATAGTCTACTGTTGTACTGTACCCATAGTCTACTGTTATACTGTACCCATAGTCTACTGTTATACTGTACCCATAGTCTACTGTTATACTGTACCCATAGTCTACTGTTATACTGTAACCATAGTCTACTGTTATACTGTACCCATAGACTACTGTTGTACTGTACCCATAGTCTACTGTTGTACTGTACCCATAGTCTACTGTTGTACTGTACCCATAGTCTACTGTTATACTGTACCCATAGTCTACTGTTGTACTGTACCCATAGTCTACTGTTATACTGTACCCATAGTCTACTGTTGTACTGTACCCATAGTCTACTGTTGTACTGTACCCATAGTCTACTGTTATACTGTACCCATAGTCTACAGTTATACTAGTCTACTGTTGTACTGTACCCATAGTCTACTGTTATACTGTACCCATAGTCTACTGTTATACTTGTCTACTGTTGTACTGTACCCACAGTCTACTGTTATACTGTACCCATAGTCTACTGTTATACTGTACCCATAGTCTACTGTTATACTGTACCCATAGTCTACTGTTGTACTGTACCCATATTCTACTGTTATACTGTACCCATAGTCTACTGTTATACTAGTCTACTGTTATACTGTACCCATAGTCTACTGTTATACTGTACCCATAGTCTACTGTTATACTGTACCCATAGTCTACTGTTATACTGTACCCATAGTCTACTGTTGTACTGTACCCATAGTCTACTGTTGTACTGTACCCATAGTCTACTGTTATACTGTACCCATAGTCTACTGTTGTACTGTACCCATAGTCTACTGTTATACTGTACCCATAGTCTACTGTTATACTGTACCCATAGTCTACTGTTATACTAGTCTACTGTTATACTGTACCCATAGTCTACTGTTATACTGTACCCATAGTCTACTGTTATACTGTACCCATAGTCTACTGTTATACTGTACCCATAGTCTACTGTTGTACTGTACCCATAGTCTACTGTTATACTGTACCCATAGTCTACTGTTATACTGTACCCATAGTCTACTGTTGTACTGTACCCATAGTCTACTGTTATACTGTACCCATAGTCTACTGTTGTACTGTACCCATAGTCTACTGTTGTACTGTTATACAAGTCTACTGTTGTACTGTACCCATAGTCTACTGTTGTACTGTACCCATAGTCTACTGTTATACTGTACCCATAGTCTACTGTTGTACTGTACCCATAGTCTACTGTTATACTGTACCCATAGTCTACTGTTATACTGTACCCATAGTCTACTGTTGTACTGTACCCATAGTCTACTGTTATACTGTACCCATAGTCTACTGTTGTACTGTACCCATAGTCTACTGTTGTACTGTACCCATAGTCTACTGTTATACTGTACCCATAGTCTACTGTTATACTGTACCCATAGTCTACTGTTATACTAGTCTACTGTTATACTAGTCTACTGTTATACTGTACCCATAGTCTACTGTTGTACTGTACCCATAGTCTACTGTTGTACTGTACCCATAGTCTACTGTTATACTGTACCCATAGTCTACTGTTATACTGTACCCATAGTCTACTGTTATACTGTACCCATAGTCTACTGTTATACTAGTCTACTGTTATACTAGTCTACTGTTATACTGTACCCATAGTCTACTGTTGTACTGTACCCATAGTCTACTGTTTTACTGTACCCATAGTCTACTGTTATACTGTACCCATAGTCTACTGTTATACTGTACCCATAGTCTACTGTTGTACTGTACCCATAGTCTACTGTTGTACTGTACCCATAGTCTACTGTTGTACTGTACCCATAGTCTACTGTTATACTAGTCTACTGTTGTACTGTACCCATAGTCTACTGTTATACTGTACCCATAGTCTACTGTTATACTGTACCCATAGTCTACTGTTGTACTGTACCCATAGTCTACTGTTATACTAGTCTACTGTTATACTGTACCCATAGTCTACTGTTATACTGTACCCATAGTCTACTGTTATACTGTACCCATAGTCTACTGTTGTACTGTACCCATAGTCTACTGTTGTACTGTACCCATAGTCTTCTGTTATACTGTACCTGTACCCATAGTCTACTGTTATACTAGTCTACTGTTGTACTGTACCCATAGTCTACTGTTATACTGTACCCATAGTCTACTGTTATACTGTACCCATAGTCTACTGTTGTACTGTACCCATAGCCTACTGTTATACAAGTCTACTGTTATACTGTACCCATAGTCTACTGTTATACTGTACCCATAGTCTACTGTTATACTGTACCCATAGTCTACTGTTGTACTGTACCCATAGCCTACTGTTATACAAGTCTACTGTTGTACTGTACCCACAGTCTACTGTTATACTGTACCCATAGTCTACTGTTATACTGTACCCATAGTCTACTGTTATACTGTACCCATAGTCTACTGTTGTACTGTACCCATAGTCTACTGTTGTACTGTACCCATAGTCTACTGTTATACTAGTCTACTGTTGTACTGTACCCATAGTCTACTGTTGTACTGTACCCATAGTCTACTGTTATACTGTACCCATAGTCTACTGTTGTACTGTACCCATAGTCTACTGTTATACTGTACCCATAGTCTACTGTTATACTAGTCTACTGTTATACTGTACCCATAGTCTACTGTTATACTGTACCCATAGTCTACTGTTATACTGTACCCATAGTCTACTGTTATACTGTACCCATAGTCTACTGTTGTACTGTACCCATAGTCTACTGTTATACTGTACCCATAGTCTACTGTTATACTGTACCCATAGTCTACTGTTGTACTGTACCCATAGTCTACTGTTATACTGTACCCATAGTCTACTGTTGTACTGTACCCATAGTCTACTGTTGTACTGTTATACAAGTCTACTGTTGTACTGTACCCATAGTCTACTGTTGTACTGTACCCATAGTCTACTGTTATACTGTACCCATAGTCTACTGTTATACTGTACCCATAGTCTACTGTTATACTGTACCCATAGTCTACTGTTATACTGTACCCATAGTCTACTGTTATACTAGTCTACTGTTATACTGTACCCATAGTCTACTGTTATACTGTACCCATAGTCTACTGTTATACTGTACCCATAGTCTACTGTTGTACTGTACCCATAGTCTACTGTTATACTGTACCCATAGTCTACTGTTATACTGTACCCATAGTCTACTGTTATACTGTACCCATAGTCTACTGTTATACTGTACCCATTGTCTACTGTTATACTAGTCTACTATTATACTGTACCCATAGTCTACTGTTATACTGTACCCATAGTCTACTGTTATACTGTACCCATAGTCTACTGTTGTACTGTACCCATAGTCTACTGTTATACTAGTCTACTGTTATACTGTACCCATAGTCTACTGTTATACTGTACCCATAGTCTACTGTTATACTGTACCCATAGTCTACTGTTGTACTGTACCCATAGTCTACTGTTGTACTGTACCCATAGTCTTCTGTTATACTGTACCTGTACCCATAGTCTACTGTTATACTAGTCTACTGTTGTACTGTACCCATAGTCTACTGTTATACTGTACCCATAGTCTACTGTTATACTGTACCCATAGTCTACTGTTGTACTGTACCCATAGCCTACTGTTATACAAGTCTACTGTTATACTGTACCCATAGTCTACTGTTATACTGTACCCATAGTCTACTGTTATACTGTACCCATAGTCTACTGTTGTACTGTACCCATAGCCTACTGTTATACAAGTCTACTGTTGTACTGTACCCACAGTCTACTGTTATACTGTACCCATAGTCTACTGTTATACTGTACCCATAGTCTACTGTTATACTGTACCCATAGTCTACTGTTGTACTGTACCCATAGTCTACTGTTGTACTGTACCCATAGTCTACTGTTATACTAGTCTACTGTTGTACTGTACCCATAGTCTACTGTTGTACTGTACCCATAGTCTACTGTTATACTGTACCCATAGTCTACTGTTGTACTGTACCCATAGTCTACTGTTATACTGTACCCATAGTCTACTGTTATACTAGTCTACTGTTATACTGTACCCATAGTCTACTGTTATACTGTACCCATAGTCTACTGTTATACTGTACCCATAGTCTACTGTTATACTGTACCCATAGTCTACTGTTGTACTGTACCCATAGTCTACTGTTATACTGTACCCATAGTCTACTGTTATACTGTACCCATAGTCTACTGTTGTACTGTACCCATAGTCTACTGTTATACTGTACCCATAGTCTACTGTTGTACTGTACCCATAGTCTACTGTTGTACTGTTATACAAGTCTACTGTTGTACTGTACCCATAGTCTACTGTTGTACTGTACCCATAGTCTACTGTTATACTGTACCCATAGTCTACTGTTATACTGTACCCATAGTCTACTGTTATACTGTACCCATAGTCTACTGTTATACTGTACCCATAGTCTACTGTTATACTAGTCTACTGTTATACTGTACCCATAGTCTACTGTTATACTGTACCCATAGTCTACTGTTATACTGTACCCATAGTCTACTGTTGTACTGTACCCATAGTCTACTGTTATACTGTACCCATAGTCTACTGTTATACTGTACCCATAGTCTACTGTTATACTGTACCCATAGTCTACTGTTATACTGTACCCATTGTCTACTGTTATACTAGTCTACTATTATACTGTACCCATAGTCTACTGTTATACTGTACCCATAGTCTACTGTTGTACTGTACCCATAGTCTACTGTTGTACTGTACCCATAGTCTACTGTTGTACTGTACCCATAGTCTACTGTTGTACTGTACCCATAGTCTACTGTTGTACTGTACCCATAGTCTACTGTTATACTGTACCCATAGTCTACTGTTGTACTGTACCCATAGTCTACTGTTATACTGTACCCATAGTCTACTGTTATACTGTACCCATAGTCTACTGTTATACTAGTCTACTGTTATACTGTACCCATAGTCTACTGTTATACTGTACCCATAGTCTACTGTTATACTGTACCCATAGTCTACTGTTATACTGTACCCATAGTCTACTGTTGTACTGTACCCATAGTCTACTGTTATACTGTACCCATAGTCTACTGTTATACTGTACCCATAGTCTACTGTTGTACTGTACCCATAGTCTACTGTTATACTGTACCCATAGTCTACTGTTGTACTGTACCCATAGTCTACTGTTATACTGTACCCATAGTCTACTGTTATACTGTACCCATAGTCTACTGTTGTACTGTACCCATAGTCTACTGTTGTACTGTACCCATAGTCTACTGTTGTACTGTACCCATAGTCTACTGTTATACTAGTCTACTGTTGTACTGTACCCATAGTCTACTGTTATACTGTACCCATATTCTACTGTTATACTAGTCTACTGTTATACTGTACCCATAGTCTACTGTTATACTGTACCCATAGTCTACTGTTATACTGTACCCATAGTCTACTGTTATAGTGTACCCATAGTCTACTGTTATACTGTACCCATAGTCTACTGTTGTACTGTACCCATAGTCTACTGTTGTACTGTACCCATTGTCTACTGTTGTACTGTACCCATAGTCTACTTTTATACTGTACCTGTACCCATTGTCTACTGTTATACTAGTCTACTGTTGTACTGTACCCATAGTCTACTGTTATACTGTACCCATAGTCTACTGTTATACTGTACCCATAGTCTACTGTTGTACTGTACCCATAGCCTACTGTTATACAAGTCTACTGTTATACTGTACCCATAGTCTACTGTTATACTGTACCCATAGTCTACTGTTATACTGTACCCATAGTCTACTGTTGTACTGTACCCATAGCCTACTGTTATACAAGTCTACTGTTGTACTGTACCCATAGTCTACTGTTATACTGTACCCATAGTCTACAGTTATACTAGTCTACTGTTGTACTGTACCCATAGTCTACTGTTATACTGTACCCATAGTCTACTGTTATACTTGTCTACTGTTGTACTGTACCCACAGTCTACTGTTATACTGTACCCATAGTCTACTGTTATACTGTACCCATAGTCTACTGTTATACTGTACCCATAGTCTACTGTTGTACTGTACCCATATTCTACTGTTATACTGTACCCATAGTCTACTGTTATACTAGTCTACTGTTATACTGTACCCATAGTCTACTGTTATACTGTACCCATAGTCTACTGTTATACTGTACCCATAGTCTACTGTTATACTGTACCCATAGTCTACTGTTGTACTGTACCCATAGTCTACTGTTGTACTGTACCCATAGTCTACTGTTATACTAGTCTACTGTTGTACTGTACCCATAGTCTACTGTTGTACTGTACCCATAGTCTACTGTTATACTGTACCCATAGTCTACTGTTGTACTGTACCCATAGTCTACTGTTATACTGTACCCATAGTCTACTGTTATACTGTACCCATAGTCTACTGTTGTACTGTACCCATAGTCTACTGTTATACTATACCCATAGTCTACTGTTATACTGTACCCATAGTCTACTGTTATACTAGTCTACTGTTATACTGTACCCATAGTCTACTGTTATACTGTACCCATAGTCTACTGTTGTACTGTACCCATAGTCTACTGTTATACTGTACCCATAGTCTACTGTTATACTGTACCCATAGTCTACTGTTATACTAGTCTACTGTTGTACTGTACCCATAGTCTACTGTTGTACTGTACCCATAGTCTACTGTTATACTGTACCCATAGTCTACTGTTATACTGTACCCATAGTCTACTGTTATACTGTACCCATAGTCTACTGTTATACTGTACCCATAGTCTACTGTTATACTAGTCTACTGTTATACTGTACCCATAGTCTACTGTTATACTGTACCCATAGTCTACTGTTATACTGTACCCATAGTCTACTGTTGTACTGTACCCATAGTCTACTGTTATACTGTACCCATAGTCTACTGTTATACTGTACCCATAGTCTACTGTTATACTGTACCCATAGTCTACTGTTATACTGTACCCATAGTCTACTGTTATACTGTACCCATTGTCTACTGTTATACTAGTCTACTATTATACTGTACCCATAGTCTACTGTTATACTGTACCCATAGTCTACTGTTATACTAGTCTACTGTTATACTAGTCTACTGTTGTACTGTACCCATAGTCTACTGTTGTACTGTACCCATAGTCTACTGTTGTACTGTACCCATAGTCTACTGTTGTACTGTACCCATAGTCTACTGTTGTACTGTACCCATAGTCTACTGTTATACTGTACCCATAGTCTACTGTTGTACTGTACCCATAGTCTACTGTTATACTGTACCCATAGTCTACTGTTATACTGTACCCATAGTCTACTGTTATACTAGTCTACTGTTATACTGTACCCATAGTCTACTGTTATACTGTACCCATAGTCTACTGTTATACTGTACCCATAGTCTACTGTTATACTGTACCCATAGTCTACTGTTGTACTGTACCCATAGTCTACTGTTATACTGTACCCATAGTCTACTGTTATACTGTACCCATAGTCTACTGTTGTACTGTACCCATAGTCTACTGTTATACTGTACCCATAGTCTACTGTTGTACTGTACCCATAGTCTACTGTTATACTGTACCCATAGTCTACTGTTATACTGTACCCATAGTCTACTGTTGTACTGTACCCATAGTCTACTGTTGTACTGTACCCATAGTCTACTGTTGTACTGTACCCATAGTCTACTGTTATACTAGTCTACTGTTGTACTGTACCCATAGTCTACTGTTATACTGTACCCATATTCTACTGTTATACTAGTCTACTGTTATACTGTACCCATAGTCTACTGTTATACTGTACCCATAGTCTACTGTTATACTGTACCCATAGTCTACTGTTATAGTGTACCCATAGTCTACTGTTATACTGTACCCATAGTCTACTGTTGTACTGTACCCATAGTCTACTGTTGTACTGTACCCATTGTCTACTGTTGTACTGTACCCATAGTCTACTTTTATACTGTACCTGTACCCATTGTCTACTGTTATACTAGTCTACTGTTGTACTGTACCCATAGTCTACTGTTATACTGTACCCATAGTCTACTGTTATACTGTACCCATAGTCTACTGTTGTACTGTACCCATAGCCTACTGTTATACAAGTCTACTGTTATACTGTACCCATAGTCTACTGTTATACTGTACCCATAGTCTACTGTTATACTGTACCCATAGTCTACTGTTGTACTGTACCCATAGCCTACTGTTATACAAGTCTACTGTTGTACTGTACCCATAGTCTACTGTTATACTGTACCCATAGTCTACAGTTATACTAGTCTACTGTTGTACTGTACCCATAGTCTACTGTTATACTGTACCCATAGTCTACTGTTATACTTGTCTACTGTTGTACTGTACCCACAGTCTACTGTTATACTGTACCCATAGTCTACTGTTATACTGTACCCATAGTCTACTGTTATACTGTACCCATAGTCTACTGTTGTACTGTACCCATATTCTACTGTTATACTGTACCCATAGTCTACTGTTATACTAGTCTACTGTTATACTGTACCCATAGTCTACTGTTATACTGTACCCATAGTCTACTGTTATACTGTACCCATAGTCTACTGTTATACTGTACCCATAGTCTACTGTTGTACTGTACCCATAGTCTACTGTTGTACTGTACCCATAGTCTACTGTTATACTAGTCTACTGTTGTACTGTACCCATAGTCTACTGTTGTACTGTACCCATAGTCTACTGTTATACTGTACCCATAGTCTACTGTTGTACTGTACCCATAGTCTACTGTTATACTGTACCCATAGTCTACTGTTATACTGTACCCATAGTCTACTGTTGTACTGTACCCATAGTCTACTGTTATACTATACCCATAGTCTACTGTTATACTGTACCCATAGTCTACTGTTATACTAGTCTACTGTTATACTGTACCCATAGTCTACTGTTATACTGTACCCATAGTCTACTGTTGTACTGTACCCATAGTCTACTGTTATACTGTACCCATAGTCTACTGTTATACTGTACCCATAGTCTACTGTTATACTAGTCTACTGTTGTACTGTACCCATAGTCTACTGTTGTACTGTACCCATAGTCTACTGTTATACTGTACCCATAGTCTACTGTTGTACTGTACCCATAGTCTACTGTTATACTGTACCCATAGTCTACTGTTATACTGTACCCATAGTCTACTGTTGTACTGTACCCATAGTCTACTGTTATACTGTACCCATAGTCTACTGTTGTACTGTACCCATAGTCTACTGTTATACTGTACCCATAGTCTACTGTTGTACTGTACCCATAGTCTACTGTTATACTGTACCCATAGTCTACTGTTATACTAGTCTACTGTTATACTGTACCCATAGTCTACTGTTATACTAGTCTACTGTTATACTGTACCCATAGTCTACTGTTATACTAGTCTACTGTTATACTAGTCTACTGTTATACTGTACCCATAGTCTACTGTTGTACTGTACCCATAGTCTACTGTTGTACTGTACCCATAGTCTACTGTTGTACTGTACCCATAGTCTACTGTTATACTAGTCTACTGTTATACTGTACCCATAGTCTACTGTTATACTAGTCTACTGTTATACTAGTCTACTGTTATACTGTACCCATAGTCTACTGTTGTACTGTACCCATAGTCTACTGTTGTACTGTACCCATAGTCTACTGTTGTACTGTACCCATAGTCTACTGTTATACTAGTCTACTGTTGTACTGTACCCATAGTCTACTGTTATACTGTACCCATAGTCTACTGTTATACTAGTCTACTGTTATACTGTACCCATAGTCTACTGTTATACTGTACCCATAGTCTACTGTTATACTGTACCCATAGTCTACTGTTATAGTGTACCCATAGTCTACTGTTATACTGTACCCATAGTCTACTGTTGTACTGTACCCATAGTCTACTGTTGTACTGTACCCATTGTCTACTGTTGTACTGTACCCATAGTCTACTGTTATACTGTACCTGTACCCATAGTCTACTGTTATACTAGTCTACTGTTGTACTGTACCCATAGTCTACTGTTATACTGTACCCATAGTCTACTGTTATACTGTACCCATAGTCTACTGTTGTACTGTACCCATAGCCTACTGTTATACAAGTCTACTGTTATACTGTACCCATAGTCTACTGTTATACTGTACCCATAGTCTACTGTTATACTGTACCCATAGTCTACTGTTATACTGTACCCATAGTCTACTGTTATACTGTACCCATAGTCTACTGTTATACTAGTCTACTGTTATACTGTACCCATAGTCTACTGTTATACTGTACCCATAGTCTACTGTTATACTGTACCTGTACCCATAGTCTACTGTTATACTGTACCCATAGTCTACTGTTGTACTGTACCCATAGTCTACTGTTGTACTGTACCCATAGTCTACTGTTATACTAGTCTACTGTTGTACTGTACCCATAGTCTACTGTTATACTGTACCCATAGTCTACTGTTATACTGTACCTGTACCCATAGTCTACTGTTATACTGTACCCATAGTCTACTGTTATACTGTACCCATAGTCTACTGTTATACTGTACCCATAGTCTACTGTTGTACTGTACCCATAGTCTACTGTTATACTGTACCCATAGTCTACTGTTATACTGTACCCATAGTCTACTGTTATACTGTTATACTAGTCTACTGTTGTACTGTACCCATAGTCTACTGTTATACTGTACCTGTACCCATAGTCTACTGTTATACTGTACCCATAGTCTACTGTTATACTAGTCTACTGTTATACTGTACCCATAGTCTACTGTTATACTGTACCCATAGTCTACTGTTATACTGTACCCATAGTCTACTGTTGTACTGTACCCATAGTCTACTGTTGTACTGTACCCATAGTCTACTGTTGTACTGTACCCATAGTCTACTGTTATACTAGTCTACTGTTGTACTGTACCCATAGTCTACTGTACCTGTACCCATAGTCTACTGTTATACTGTACCCATAGTCTACTGTTATACTGTACCCATAGTCTACTGTTGTACTGTACCCATAGTCTACTGTTGTACTGTACCCATAGTCTACTGTTATACTAGTCTACTGTTGTACTGTACCCATAGTCTACTGTTATACTGTACCCATAGTCTACTGTTATACTGTACCCATAGTCTACTGTTATACTAGTCTACTGTTGTACTGTACCCATAGTCTACTGTTATACTAGTCTACTGTTGTACTGTACCCATAGTCTACTGTTATACTAGTCTACTGTTATACTGTACCCATAGTCTACTGTTATACTGTACCCATAGTCTACTGTTATACTGTACCCATAGTCTACTGTTATACTGTACCCATAGTCTACTGTTGTACTGTACCCATAGTCTACTGTTGTACTGTACCCATTGTTTACTGTTGTACTGTACCCATAGTCTACTGTTATACTGTACCTGTACCCATAGTCTACTGTTATACTAGTCTACTGTTGTACTGTACCCATAGTCTACTGTTATACTGTACCCATAGTCTACTGTTATACTGTACCCATAGTCTACTGTTGTACTGTACCCATAGTCTACTGTTATACAAGTCTACTGTTATACTGTACCCATAGTCTACTGTTATACTGTACCCATAGTCTACTGTTATACTGTACCCATAGTCTACTGTTATACTGTACCCATAGTCTACTGTTATACTGTACCCATAGTCTACTGTTGTACTGTACCCATAGTCTACTGTTGTACTGTACCCATAGTCTACTGTTATACTGTACCCATAGTCTACTGTTGTACTGTACCCATAGTCTACTGTTGTACTGTACCCATAGTCTACTGTTATACTGTACCCATAGTCTACTGTTGTACTGTACCCATAGTCTACTGTTGTACTGTACCCATAGTCTACTGTTATACTGTACCCATAGTCTACTGTTGTACTGTACCCATAGTCTACTGTTATACTGTACCCATAGTCTACTGTTATACTGTACCCATAGTCTACTGTTATACTGTACCCATAGTCTACTGTTGTACTGTACCCATAGTATACTGTTATACTGTACCCATAGTCTACTGTTATACTGTACCCATAGTCTACTGTTGTACTGTACCCATAGTCTACTGTTATACTGTACCCATAGTCTACTGTTATACTGTACCCATAGTCTACTGTTGTACTGTACCCATAGTCTACTGTTATACTGTACCCATAGTCTACTGTTGTACTGTACCCATAGTCTACTGTTGTACTGTTATACTAGTCTACTGTTGTACTGTACCCATAGTCTACTGTTGTACTGTACCCATAGTCTACTGTTATATTGTACCCATAGTCTACTGTTATACTGTACCCATAGTCTACTGTTATACTGTACCCATAGTCTACTGTTATACTGTACCCATAGTCTACTGTTATACTGTACCCATAGTCTACTGTTATACTGTACCTGTACCCATAGTCTACTGTTGTACTGTACCCATAGTCTACTGTTATATTGTACCCATAGTCTACTGTTATACTGTACCCATAGTCTACTGTTATACTGTACCCATAGTCTACTGTTATACTGTACCCATAGTCTACTGTTATACTGTACCCATAGTCTACTGTTATACTAGTCTACTGTTATACTGTACCCATAGTCTACTGTTATACTGTACCCATAGTCTACTGTTATACTGTACCCATAGTCTACTGTTATACTGTACCCATAGTCTACTGTTATACTGTACCTGTACCCATAGTCTACTGTTATACTGTACCCATAGTCTACTGTTGTACTGTACCCATAGTCTACTGTTGTACTGTACCCATAGTCTACTGTTATACTAGTCTACTGTTGTACTGTACCCATAGTCTACTGTTATACTGTACCCATAGTCTACTGTTATACTGTACCCATAGTCTACTGTTATACTAGTCTACTGTTATACTGTACCCATAGTCTACTGTTATACTGTACCCATAGTCTACTGTTATACTGTACCTGTACCCATAGTCTACTGTTATACTGTACCCATAGTCTACTGTTATACTGTACCCATAGTCTACTGTTATACTGTACCCATAGTCTACTGTTGTACTGTACCCATAGTCTACTGTTGTACTGTACCCATAGTCTACTGTTATACTGTACCTGTACCCATAGTCTACTGTTATACTGTACCCATAGTCTACTGTTATACTAGTCTACTGTTATACTGTACCCATAGTCTACTGTTATACTGTACCCATAGTCTACTGTTATACTGTACCCATAGTCTACTGTTGTACTGTACCCATAGTCTACTGTTGTACTGTACCCATAGTCTACTGTTGTACTGTACCCATAGTCTACTGTTATACTAGTCTACTGTTGTACTGTACCCATAGTCTACTGTACCTGTACCCATAGTCTACTGTTATACTGTACCCATAGTCTACTGTTATACTGTACCCATAGTCTACTGTTATACTAGTCTACTGTTGTACTGTACCCATAGTCTACTGTTATACTGTACCCATAGTCTACTGTTATACTAGTCTACTGTTGTACTGTACCTATAGTCTACTGTTATACTAGTCTACTGTTGTACTGTACCCATAGTCTACTGTTATACTAGTCTACTGTTATACTGTACCCATAGTCTACTGTTATACTGTACCCATAGTCTACTGTTATACTGTACCCATAGTCTACTGTTGTACTGTACCCATAGTCTACTGTTGTACTGTACCCATTGTTTACTGTTGTACTGTACCCATAGTCTACTGTTATACTGTACCTGTACCCATAGTCTACTGTTATACTAGTCTACTGTTGTACTGTACCCATAGTCTACTGTTATACTGTACCCATAGTCTACTGTTATACTGTACCCATAGTCTACTGTTGTACTGTACCCATAGTCTACTGTTATACAAGTCTACTGTTATACTGTACCCATAGTCTACTGTTATACTGTACCCATAGTCTACTGTTATACTGTACCCATAGTCTACTGTTATACTGTACCCATAGTCTACTGTTGTACTGTACCCATAGTCTACTGTTGTACTGTACCCATAGTCTACTGTTATACTGTACCCATAGTCTACTGTTGTACTGTACCCATAGTCTACTGTTGTACTGTACCCATAGTCTACTGTTATACTGTACCCATAGTCTACTGTTGTACTGTACCCATAGTCTACTGTTGTACTGTACCCATAGTCTACTGTTATACTGTACCCATAGTCTACTGTTGTACTGTACCCATAGTCTACTGTTATACTGTACCCATAGTCTACTGTTATACTGTACCCATAGTCTACTGTTATACTGTACCCATAGTCTACTGTTGTACTGTACCCATAGTATACTGTTATACTGTACCCATAGTCTACTGTTATACTGTACCCATAGTCTACTGTTGTACTGTACCCATAGTCTACTGTTATACTGTACCCATAGTCTACTGTTATACTGTACCCATAGTCTACTGTTGTACTGTACCCATAGTCTACTGTTATACTGTACCCATAGTCTACTGTTGTACTGTACCCATAGTCTACTGTTGTACTGTTATACTAGTCTACTGTTGTACTGTACCCATAGTCTACTGTTGTACTGTACCCATAGTCTACTGTTATATTGTACCCATAGTCTACTGTTATACTGTACCCATAGTCTACTGTTATACTGTACCCATAGTCTACTGTTATACTGTACCCATAGTCTACTGTTATACTGTACCCATAGTCTACTGTTATACTAGTCTACTGTTATACTAGTCTACTGTTATACTGTACCCATAGTCTACTGTTTTACTGTACCCATAGTCTACTGTTGTACTGTACCCATAGTCTACTGTTGTACTGTACCCATAGTCTACTGTTGTACTGTACCCATAGTCTACTGTTGTACTGTACCCATAGTCTACTGTTATACTAGTCTACTGTTATACTGTACCCATAGTCTACTGTTATACTGTACCCATAGTCTACTGTTGTACTGTACCCATAGTCTACTGTTGTACTGTACCCATAGTCTACTGTTGTACTGTACCCATTGTCTACTGTTGTACTGTACCCATAGTCTACTGTTATACTGTACCTGTACCCATAGTCTACTGTTATACTAGTCTACTGTTGTACTGTACCCATAGTCTACTGTTATACTGTACCCATAGTCTACTGTTATACTGTACCCATAGTCTACTGTTATACTGTACCCATAGTCTACTGTTATACTGTACCCATAGTCTACTGTTATACTGTACCCATAGTCTACTGTTATACTAGTCTACTGTTATACTGTACCCATAGTCTACTGTTATACTGTACCCATAGTCTACTGTTATACTGTACCCATAGTCTACTGTTGTACTGTACCCATAGTCTACTGTTATACTAGTCTACTGTTGTACTGTACCCATAGTCTACTGTTATACTGTACCCATAGTCTACTGTTATACTGTACCTGTACCCATAGTCTACTGTTATACTGTACCCATAGTCTACTGTTATACTAGTCTACTGTTATACTGTACCCATAGTCTACTGTTATACTGTACCCATAGTCTACTGTTATACTGTACCCATAGTCTACTGTTGTACTGTACCCATAGTCTACTGTTGTACTGTACCCATAGTCTACTGTTGTACTGTACCCATAGTCTACTGTACCTGTACCCATAGTCTACTGTTATACTGTACCCATAGTCTACTGTTATACTAGTCTACTGTTATACTGTACCCATAGTCTACTGTTATACTGTACCCATAGTCTACTGTTGTACTGTACCCATAGTCTACTGTTGTACTGTACCCATAGTCTACTGTTATACTAGTCTACTGTTGTACTGTACCCATAGTCTACTGTTATACTGTACCCATAGTCTACTGTTATACTAGTCTACTGTTATACTGTACCCATAGTCTACTGTTATACTGTACCCATAGTCTACTGTTATACTGTACCCATAGTCTACTGTTATACTGTACCCATAGTCTACTGTTGTACTGTACCCATAGTCTACTGTTGTACTGTACCCATTGTCTACTGTTGTACTGTACCCATAGTCTACTGTTATACTAGTCTACTGTTGTACTGTACCCATAGTCTACTGTTATACTGTACCCATAGTCTACTGTTATACTGTACCCATAGTCTACTGTTGTACTGTACCCATAGTCTACTGTTATACAAGTCTACTGTTATACTGTACCCATAGTCTACTGTTATACTGTACCCATAGTCTACTGTTATACTGTACCCATAGTCTACTGTTATACTGTACCCATAGTCTACTGTTATACTGTACCCATAGTCTACTGTTGTACTGTACCCATAGTCTACTGTTGTACTGTACCCATAGTCTACTGTTATACTGTACCTGTACCCATAGTCTACTGTTATACTAGTCTACTGTTATACTGTACCCATAGTCTACTGTTATACTGTACCCATAGTCTACTGTTATACTGTACCCATAGTCTACTGTTATACTGTACCCATAGTCTACTGTTATACTGTACCCATAGTCTACTGTTGTACTGTACCCATAGTCTACTGTTGTACTGTACCCATAGTCTACTGTTATACTAGTCTACTGTTGTACTGTACCCATAGTCTACTGTTATACTGTACCCATAGTCTACTGTTATACTGTACCCATAGTCTACTGTTATACTGTACCCATAGTCTACTGTTATACTGTACCCATAGTCTACTGTTATACTGTACCCATAGTCTACTGTTATACTAGTCTACTGTTATACTGTACCCATAGTCTACTGTTATACTGTACCCATAGTCTACTGTTATACTGTACCCATAGTCTACTGTTATACTAGTCTACTGTTATACTGTACCCATAGTCTACTGTTATACTAGTCTACTGTTATACTGTACCCATAGTCTACTGTTATACTGTACCCATAGTCTACTGTTATACTGTACCCATAGTCTACTGTTGTACTGTACCCATAGTCTACTGTTATACTGTACCCATAGTCTACTGTTATACTGTACCCATAGTCTACTGTTATACTGTACCCATAGTCTACTGTTGTACTGTACCCATAGTCTACTGTTATACTGTACCCATAGTCTACTGTTGTACTGTACCCATAGTCTACTGTTGTACTGTTATACTAGTCTACTGTTGTACTGTACCCATAGTCTACTGTTGTACTGTACCCATAGTCTACTGTTATATTGTACCCATAGTCTACTGTTATACTGTACCCATAGTCTACTGTTATACTGTACCCATAGTCTACTGTTATACTGTACCCATAGTCTACTGTTGTACTGTACCCATAGTCTACTGTTATACTGTACCCATAGTCTACTGTTATACTGTACCCATAGCCTACTGTTATACTGTACCCATAGTCTACTGTTATACTGTACCCATAGTCTACTGTTATACTGTACCCATAGTCTACTGTTATACTAGTCTACTGTTATACTGTACCCATAGTCTACTGTTATACTGTACCCATAGTCTACTGTTATACTGTACCCATAGTCTACTGTTATACTAGTCTACTGTTATACTGTACCCATAGTCTACTGTTATACTGTACCCATAGTCTACTGTTATACTGTACCCATAGTCTACTGTTATACTGTACCCATAGTCTACTGTTATACTAGTCTACTGTTATACTGTACCCATAGTCTACTGTTATACTGTACCCATAGTCTACTGTTTTACTGTACCCATAGTCTACTGTTGTACTGTACCCATAGTCTACTGTTGTACTGTACCCATAGTCTACTGTTGTACTGTACCCATAGTCTACTGTTGTACTGTACCCATAGTCTACTGTTATACTAGTCTACTGTTGTACTGTACCCATAGTCTACTGTTATACTGTACCCATAGTCTACTGTTATACTAGTCTACTGTTATACTGTACCCATAGTCTACTGTTATACTGTACCCATAGTCTACTGTTATACTGTACCCATAGTCTACTGTTGTACTGTACCCATAGTCTACTGTTGTACTGTACCCATTGTCTACTGTTGTACTGTACCCATAGTCTACTGTTATACTGTACCTGTACCCATAGTCTACTGTTATACTGTACCCATAGTCTACTGTTATACTAGTCTACTGTTGTACTGTACCCATAGTCTACTGTTATACTGTACCCATAGTCTACTGTTATACTGTACCCATAGTCTACTGTTATACTGTACCCATAGTCTACTGTTGTACTGTACCCATAGTCTACTGTTATACTGTACCTGTACCCATAGTCTACTGTTATACTGTACCCATAGTCTACTGTTATACTGTACCCATAGCCTACTGTTATACTGTACCCATAGTCTACTGTTATACTGTACCCATAGTCTACTGTTGTACTGTACCCATAGTCTACTGTTATACTGTACCCATAGTCTACTGTTGTACTGTACCCATAGTCTACTGTTATACTAGTCTACTGTTATACTGTACCCATAGTCTACTGTTATACTGTACCCATAGTCTACTGTTATACTGTACCCATAGTCTACTGTTGTACTGTACCCATAGTCTACTGTACCTGTACCCATAGTCTACTGTTATACTGTACCCATAGTCTACTGTTATCCTCTTGAGGATACCCTAGGATAGGGGGCGCCACAGCGCATTTTGAAAAAAAATCGTTCCCATTTTCAACGGCCTACTAATCAAACTCAGAAGATAGGGCATGCATATACTTATTATATATGGATAGAAAACACTCTAAAGTTTCTAAAACTGTTTGAATGGTGTCTGTGAGTATAACAGAACTCATTTGGCAGGCAAAACCCTGAGACATTTTCTGACAGGAAGTGGATACCTGATGTGTTGTATTGAGTTCTAACCTATCCCATTGAAAAATACAGGGGTTTAGGAATATTTTGGCACTTCCTATTGCTTCCACTAGATGTCGCCAGTCCTTTCACAGTGGTTTGAGCCTTATAGAGTCAAAACTCAGTGAATGACAGGAGTTTGAAATTGGTCACAGGGGATGGGCCATCACCATTATGACGCCGGCGGCCATGTCTGCCCCCACCTTTGGAAACGGTTTTAAAGGCAGTGAAATCATCCCCCTCGAATCTTATTGGCTCTCTTGGTGTTAGTGGCCCTGAACATTTATTTTATACAACGTTTGACATGTTTGAACGAACCTACATGCGCGAGGATTGCTTTCAGTATGAAGTGCAGAGCTGCGTTTGGAGAGAGCCATAGGACGCGCTACCAACATCAGGCTAATGGAACGTGAAGTATGGACTTTTTGACCGAAAATACATCTGTTGTGGACCTGGGATGCTTTCTGATGAAGACAACTAAAGGTAGGCGATTATTGACAATATTATTGAAGATGAGATGGTTCATACTGTTGCATCCAAGATGGCGCCGAGCACTGTATATTAGCTGATTTTCTGAGTATCGCATCTCCTTTTATCGCAAAGTGTGATTACCCAGTAAAGTTAATTTAAAATCTGGTATGACGGGTGTTCTCAAGAGATATTCATCTATAAATGTTAGATTGACAATATACATTTAAAAAATCGTTATAGTATAGCAATTTATTGAAACGTAGCATTGTTTACCGGGACGCTTTTGAGGGGAAATTAGGTAGTCAACGTCAGACAGAGATGTAAAATGCTGTTTTTATATATAAATATGACCTTTATTGAACAAAAGAATGCATGCATTGTATAACATGATGTCCTAGGGGTGCCATCTGATGAAGTTTGTAAAAGGTTAGTGCTACATTTAGCTGTTTATTGATAATATGTGATGGAAGTGGTTGGTCGGAAAATGGCTATGAAGCTGCTTTTTACGATGGACTCATCTAATATAATCTAATGATTTGCTTTTCCTGTAAAACCTTTTTGAAATCGGACGACGTGGGTCGATTCAGGAGAGGTGTATCTATAAAAAAAAAAAAAAAATATTTTTAATTTTTGTAAAAAATTATGATAATTTTTTAATGCTAATTGGCGATATGATTTTTCGCTGGATTTTGATCCCGCTAACGGGATCAGATGCTCAAGAGGTTAAACTAGTCTACTGTTATACTGTACCCATAGTCTACTGTTATACTGTACCCATAGTCTACTGTTGTACTGTACCCATAGTCTACTGTTGTACTGTACCCATAGTCTACTGTTATACTAGTCTACTGTTGTACTGTACCCATAGTCTACTGTTATACTGTACCCATAGTCTACTGTTATACTAGTCTACTGTTATACTGTACCCATAGTCTACTGTTATACTGTACCCATAGTCTACTGTTATACTGTACCCATAGTCTACTGTTATACTGTACCCATAGTCTACTGTTGTACTGTACCCATAGTCTACTGTTGTACTGTACCCATTGTCTACTGTTGTACTGTACCCATAGTCTACTGTTATACTAGTCTACTGTTGTACTGTACCCATAGTCTACTGTTATACTGTACCCATAGTCTACTGTTATACTGTACCCATAGTCTACTGTTGTACTGTACCCATAGTCTACTGTTATACAAGTCTACTGTTATACTGTACCCATAGTCTACTGTTATACTGTACCCATAGTCTACTGTTATACTGTACCCATAGTCTACTGTTATACTGTACCCATAGTCTACTGTTATACTGTACCCATAGTCTACTGTTGTACTGTACCCATAGTCTACTGTTGTACTGTACCCATAGTCTACTGTTATACTGTACCTGTACCCATAGTCTACTGTTATACTAGTCTACTGTTATACTGTACCCATAGTCTACTGTTATACTGTACCCATAGTCTACTGTTATACTGTACCCATAGTCTACTGTTATACTGTACCCATAGTCTACTGTTATACTGTACCCATAGTCTACTGTTGTACTGTACCCATAGTCTACTGTTGTACTGTACCCATAGTCTACTGTTATACTAGTCTACTGTTGTACTGTACCCATAGTCTACTGTTATACTGTACCCATAGTCTACTGTTATACTGTACCCATAGTCTACTGTTATACTGTACCCATAGTCTACTGTTATACTGTACCCATAGTCTACTGTTATACTGTACCCATAGTCTACTGTTATACTAGTCTACTGTTATACTGTACCCATAGTCTACTGTTATACTGTACCCATAGTCTACTGTTATACTGTACCCATAGTCTACTGTTATACTAGTCTACTGTTATACTGTACCCATAGTCTACTGTTATACTAGTCTACTGTTATACTGTACCCATAGTCTACTGTTATACTGTACCCATAGTCTACTGTTATACTGTACCCATAGTCTACTGTTGTACTGTACCCATAGTCTACTGTTATACTGTACCCATAGTCTACTGTTATACTGTACCCATAGTCTACTGTTATACTGTACCCATAGTCTACTGTTGTACTGTACCCATAGTCTACTGTTATACTGTACCCATAGTCTACTGTTGTACTGTACCCATAGTCTACTGTTGTACTGTTATACTAGTCTACTGTTGTACTGTACCCATAGTCTACTGTTGTACTGTACCCATAGTCTACTGTTATATTGTACCCATAGTCTACTGTTATACTGTACCCATAGTCTACTGTTATACTGTACCCATAGTCTACTGTTATACTGTACCCATAGTCTACTGTTGTACTGTACCCATAGTCTACTGTTATACTGTACCCATAGTCTACTGTTATACTGTACCCATAGCCTACTGTTATACTGTACCCATAGTCTACTGTTATACTGTACCCATAGTCTACTGTTATACTGTACCCATAGTCTACTGTTATACTAGTCTACTGTTATACTGTACCCATAGTCTACTGTTATACTGTACCCATAGTCTACTGTTATACTGTACCCATAGTCTACTGTTATACTAGTCTACTGTTATACTGTACCCATAGTCTACTGTTATACTGTACCCATAGTCTACTGTTATACTGTACCCATAGTCTACTGTTATACTGTACCCATAGTCTACTGTTATACTAGTCTACTGTTATACTGTACCCATAGTCTACTGTTATACTGTACCCATAGTCTACTGTTTTACTGTACCCATAGTCTACTGTTGTACTGTACCCATAGTCTACTGTTGTACTGTACCCATAGTCTACTGTTGTACTGTACCCATAGTCTACTGTTGTACTGTACCCATAGTCTACTGTTATACTAGTCTACTGTTGTACTGTACCCATAGTCTACTGTTATACTGTACCCATAGTCTACTGTTATACTAGTCTACTGTTATACTGTACCCATAGTCTACTGTTATACTGTACCCATAGTCTACTGTTATACTGTACCCATAGTCTACTGTTGTACTGTACCCATAGTCTACTGTTGTACTGTACCCATTGTCTACTGTTGTACTGTACCCATAGTCTACTGTTATACTGTACCTGTACCCATAGTCTACTGTTATACTGTACCCATAGTCTACTGTTATACTAGTCTACTGTTGTACTGTACCCATAGTCTACTGTTATACTGTACCCATAGTCTACTGTTATACTGTACCCATAGTCTACTGTTATACTGTACCCATAGTCTACTGTTGTACTGTACCCATAGTCTACTGTTATACTGTACCTGTACCCATAGTCTACTGTTATACTGTACCCATAGTCTACTGTTATACTGTACCCATAGCCTACTGTTATACTGTACCCATAGTCTACTGTTATACTGTACCCATAGTCTACTGTTGTACTGTACCCATAGTCTACTGTTATACTGTACCCATAGTCTACTGTTGTACTGTACCCATAGTCTACTGTTATACTAGTCTACTGTTATACTGTACCCATAGTCTACTGTTATACTGTACCCATAGTCTACTGTTATACTGTACCCATAGTCTACTGTTGTACTGTACCCATAGTCTACTGTTATACTAGTCTACTGTTATACTGTACCCATAGTCTACTGTTGTACTGTACCCATAGTCTACTGTTATACTGTACCCATAGTCTACTGTTATACTGTACCCATAGTCTACTGTTGTACTGTACCCATAGTCTACTGTTGTACTGTACCCATAGTCTACTGTTATACTGTACCCATAGTCTACTGTTATACTGTACCCATAGTCTACTGTTATACTGTACCCATAGTCTACTGTTATACTGTACCCATAATCTACTGTTGTACTGTACCCATAATCTACTGTTATACTGTACCCATAGTCTACTGTTATACTAGTCTACTGTTATACTGTACCCATAGTCTACTGTTATACTGTACCCATAGTCTACTGTTATACTGTACCCATAGTCTACTGTTATACTGTACCCATAGTCTACTGTTATACTGTACCCATAATCTACTGTTGTACTGTACCCATAGTCTACTGTTATACTGTACCCATAGTCTACTGTTATACTAGTCTACTGTTGTACTGTACCCATAGTCTACTGTTATACTGTACCCATAGTCTACTGTTGTACTGTACCCATAGTCTACTGTTATACTAGTCTACTGTTATACTGTACCCATAGTCTACTGTTATACTGTACCCATAGTCTACTGTTATACTGTACCCATAGTCTACTGTTATACTGTACCCATAGTCTACTGTTATACTAGTCTACTGTTATACTGTACCCATAGTCTACTGTTATACTGTACCTATAGTCTACTGTTATACTGTACCCATAGTCTACTGTTGTACTGTACCCATAGTCTACTGTTGTACTGTACCCATAGTCTACTGTTATACTGTACCCATAGTCTATTGTACTGTACCCATAGTCTACTGTTGTACTGTACCCATAGTCTACTGTTATACTAGTCTACTGTTATACTGTACCCATAGTCTACTGTTGTACTGTACCCATAGTCTACTGTTATACTGTACCCATAGTCTACTGTTATACTGTACCCATAGTCTACTGTTATACTGTACCCATAGTCTACTGTTGTACTGTACCCATAGTCTACTGTTGTACTGTACCCATAGTCTACTGTTGTACTGTACCCATAGTCTACTGTTATACTAGTCTACTGTTATACTGTACCCATAGTCTACTGTTGTACTTTACCCATAGTCTACTGTTATACTGTACCCATAGTCTACTGTTATACTGTACCCATAGTCTACTGTTATACTGTACTCATAGTCTACTGTTGTACTGTACCCATAGTCTACTGTTATACTGTACCCATAGTCTACTGTTATACTGTACCCATAGTCTACTGTTATACTGTACCCATAGTCTACTGTTGTACTGTACCCATAGTCTACTGTTGTACTGTACCCATAGTCTACTGTTGTACTGTACCCATAGTCTACTGTTATACTAGTCTACTGTTATACTGTACCCATAGTCTACTGTTGTACTGTACCCATAGTCTACTGTTATACTGTACCCATAGTCTACTGTTATACTGTACCCATAGTCTACTGTTGTACTGTACCCATAGTCTACTGTTGTACTGTACCCATAGTCTACTGTTACACTGTACCCATAGTCTACTGTTATACTGTACCCATAGTCTACTGTTATACTGTACTCATAGTCTACTGTTGTACTGTACCCATAGTCTACTGTTATACTGTACCCATAGTCTACTGTTGTACTGTACCCATAGTCTACTGTTACACTGTACCCATAGTCTACTGTTATACTGTACCCATAGTCTACTGTTATACTGTACTCATAGTCTACTGTTGTACTGTACCCATAGTCTACTGTTATACTGTACCCATAGTCTACTGTTGTACTGTACCCATAGTCTACTGTTATACTAGTCTACTGTTATACTGTACCCATAGTCTACTGTTGTACTGTACCCATAGTCTACTGTTATACTGTACCCATAGTCTACTGTTATACTGTACCCATAGTCTACTGTTATACTGTACTCATAGTCTACTGTTGTACTGTACCCATAGTCTACTGTTATACTGTACTCATAGTCTACTGTTGTACTGTACCCATAGTCTACTGTTATACTGTACCCATAGTCTACTGTTGTACTGTACCCATAGTCTACTGTTATACTGTACCCATAGTCTACTGTTATACTGTACCCATAGTCTACTGTTATACTGTACTCATAGTCTACTGTTGTACTGTACCCATAGTCTACTGTTATACTGTACTCATAGGCTCCCTGTCGGACTGTATAGGGTTTGCCTTTCACGGATTGCCATGCATTTCTGCAGCGTGTTTGGCACTAAAATATTTGATATGATTTATAAGAGATTCTAAAGGCATCACACCTGCTCATGACAAGTCTTTCAACACGTTATAATTGGATCATGAATTAAACGAGCAGGCTTCGAGTTAAGTGTTATAAAGTATTCTATTATTTTCTATGACTCTATAAAGTTATATTTAGATCTATTCTGTTATGATCTGCTATATCCGCTCCAGTACCTCCTTGACAGCTTTGAGAACTCTTTGAATAGGTAAATTATATCCAATTGTCAATCAGTCACACATTCTGTGCTCTTCAGGACACTTGACTGACGTGCCCACTATGATTGGCCAATAATACACCAAGACCAATCAGGAGAGGGCATTGTAGAAGATAATAGGATTCTATCTGAGGATGTGGATTAGGAATATGGAGAGAGGGCTAGGGCCAACGATCCTCATCAACACCCAGAGTGGAAATCAAAGTTTGTCTCTGTCTCTCTGTCTTCTCTCTCTATCTCTCTCTGTCTCCTCTCTACTGTCTCATCTCTCTCTGTTTCTCTCTTTCGGTCTCCTCTCTCTCGCTGTATCTCTCACGGTCTCTGTCTCGTTACTCTCTATCTCTCTCTGTCTCCTCTCTACTGTCTCCCCTCTAGGTTTCATTTCAATTAAAAAGGGGCTTTATTGGCATGGGGGAAACATACGTTAACGTGGCCAAAGCAAGTGAAATAGATCATGAACAAAAGTGAAAGAAACAATAAAAATGAACAGTAAACATTACACTCACAAAAGTTCCAAAAGAATAAAGACATTTCAAATGTCATATTATGTATTTATACAGTGTTGCAACGATGTGCAAATGGTTAAAGTACCAAAGGTAAAATTAATTAGCATAAATATAGGTTGTATTTACAATGATGTTTGCTCTTCACTGGTTGCCCTTTTCCTGTGGTCACAAATCTGGCTGCTGTGATGGCACACTGTGGTGTTTGACCCAGTAGATATGGGAGTTTATCAAAATTGGGTTTGTTTTCTAATTCTTTGTGGATCTGTGTAATCTGAGGGAAATATGTGTCTCTAATATGGTCATACATTTGGCAGGAGGTTAGGAAGTGCGACTCAGTTTCCACCTCATTTTGTGGGCAGTGTTGCACATAGCCTGTCTTCTCTTGAGAGCCAGGTCTGCCTACGGCGACCTTTCTCAATAGCAAGGCTATGCTCACTGAGTCTGTACATAGTCAAAGCTTTCCTTATGTGTGGATCAGTCACAGTGGTCAGGTATTCTGCCACTGTGTACTCTCTGTTTAGGGACAAATAGCATTATAGTTTGCTCTGTTTTTTTTGTTAATTCTTTCCAATGTGTCAAGTAATTATCTTTTTGTTTTCTCATGATTTGGTTGGGTCTAATTATGTTGCTGTCTTGGGACTCTGTGGGGTCTGTTTGTGTTTGTGAACAGAGCCCCAGGACCAGCTTGTTTAGGGGACTCTTCTCCAGGTTCATCTCTCTGTAGGTGATGGCTTTGTTATGGAAGGTTTTGGAATCGCTTCCTTTCAGGTGGTTGTAGAATTTAATGTCTCTTTTCTGGATTTTGATAATTAGCGGGTATCTGCCTAATTCTGCTCTGCATTCATTATTTGGTGTTTTACGTTGTACATGGAGGATAATTTAGCAGAATTCTGCATGCAGAGTCTCAATTTGGTGTTTGTCCCATTTTGTGAATTCTTGGTTGGTGAGCGGACCCCAGACCTCTCAAACGTAAAGGGCAGTGGGTTCTATAACTTATTCAATAATTTTTTTTGCCAGATACTAATTGGTATGTTAAGTTTTATGTTCCTGTATCTTGCTCTGTCTCCTATCTCTCTGTCTCTATCTCTTTTCTATGTATCTCAAACTCTGTATCTCTCTGTATCTATCTCCTTCTATCTCTCTCTGAAACTCTCTGTCTCCTCTCTGTATCGCTCTCTATATCTTTCTTTGTTTCTCTCTGTCTCCTCTCTCTCTGTATATCTCTCTGTATTTCATATATCTCTCTGTATATCTCTCTATCTCTCTCTGTATATCTCTCTGTATATCATATATCTCTCTGTATATCTCTCTATCTCTCTCTGTATATCTCTCTGTATTTCATATATCTCTCTGTATATCTCTCTATCTCTCTCTGTATATCTCTCTGTATTTCATATCTCTCTCTGTATATCTCTCTATCTCTCTCTGTATATCTCTCTGTATTTCATATATCTCTCTGTATATCTCTCTATCTCTCTATGTATATCTCTCTGTATTTCATATCTCTCTCTGTATATCTCTCTATCTCTCTCTGTATATATCTCTGTATTTCATATATCTCTCTATCTCTCTTTGTATCTCCCACTGTATCTCTCTTTATCTCATTCTCTTTCTATCTCAATATTGTGTTCAGCCCACATAATAGACCCAGTATCCTAAACCATGAGGTGTAATATAATAGACCCAGTATCCTAAACCATGAGGTGTAATATAACAGACCCAGTATCCTAAACCATGAGGTGTAATATAATAGACCCAGTATCCTAAACCATGAGGTGTAATATAACAGACCCAGTATCCTAAACCATGTAGACCCAGTATCCTAAACCATGAGGTGTAATATAACAGACCCAGTATCCTAAACCATGAGGTGTAATATAACAGACCCAGTATCCTAAACCATGAGGTGTAATATAATAGACCCAGTATCCTAAACCATGAGGTGTAATATAACAGACCCAGTATCCTAAACCATGAGGTGTAATATAACAGACCCAGTATCCTAAACCATGAGGTGTAATATAACAGACCCAGTATCCTGAACCATGAGGTGTAATATAACAGACCCAGTATCCTAAACCATGAGGTGTAATATAATAGACCCAGTATCCTAAACCATGAGGTGTAATATAATAGACCCAGTATCCTAAACCATGAGGTGTAATATAACAGACCCAGTATCCTAAACCATGAGGTGTAATATAACAGACCCAGTATCCTAAACCATGAGGTGTAATATAATAGACCCAGTACCCTAAACCATGAGGTGTAATATAATAGACCCAGTATCCTAAACCATGAGGTGTAATATAACAGACCCAGTATCCTAAACCATGAGGTGTAATATAACAGACCCAGTATCCTGAACCATGAGGTGTAATATAACAGACCCAGTGTCCTAAACCATGAGGTGTAATATAATAGACCCAGTATCCTAAACCATGAGGTGTAATATAACAGACCCAGTATCCTAAACCATGAGGTGTAATATAACAGACCCAGTATCCTAAACCATGAGGTGTAATATAACAGACCCAGTATCCTAAACCATGAGGTGTAATATAATAGACCCAGTATCCTAAACCATGTAGACCCAGTATCCTAAACCATGAGGTGTAATATAATAGACCCAGTATCCTAAACCATGTAGACCCAGTATCCTAAACCATGAGGTGTAATATAACAGACCCAGTATCCTAAACCATGTAGACACAGTATCCTAAATCATGAGGTGTAATATAACAGACCCAGTATCCTAAACCATGAGGTGTAATATAACAGACCCAGTATCCTAAACCATGAGGTGTAATATAACAGACCCAGTATCCTAAACCATGAGGTGTAATATAATAGACCCAGTATCCTAAACCATGAGGTGTAATATAACAGACCCAGTATCCTAAACCATGAGGTGTAATATAACAGACCCAGTATCCTAAACCATGAGGTGTAATATAACAGACCCAGTATCCTAAACCATGAGGTGTAATATAATAGACCCAGTATCCTAAACCATGAGGTGTAATATAACAGACCCAGTATCCTAAACCATGAGGTGTAATATAACAGACCCAGTATCCTAAACCATGAGGTGTAATATAACAGACCCAGTATCCTAAACCATGTAGACCCAGTATCCTAAACCATGAGGTGTAAAATAACAGACCCAGTATCCTAAACCATGAGGTGTAATATAACAGACCCAGTATCCTAAACCATGAGGTGTAATATAACAGACCCAGTATCCTAAACCATGTAGACCCAGTATCCTAAACCATGAGGTGTAATATAACAGACCCAGTATCCTAAACCATGAGGTGTAATATAACAGACCCAGTATCCTAAACCATGAGGTGTAATATAATAGACCCAGTATCCTAAACCATGAGGTGTAATATAACAGACCCAGTATCCTAAACCATGAGGTGTAATATAACAGACCCAGTATCCTAAACCATGAGGTGTAATATAACAGCCCCAGTATCCTAAACCATGAGGTGTAATATAACAGACCCAGTATCCTAAACCATGAGGTGTAATATAATAGACCCAGTACCCTAAACCATGAGGTGTAATATAATAGACCCAGTATCCTAAACCATGAGGTGTAATATAACAGACCCAGTATCCTAAACCATGAGGTGTAATATAATAGACCCAGTATCCTAAACCATGAGGTGTAATATAACAGACCCAGTATCCTAAACCATGAGGTGTAATATAATAGACCCAGTATCCTAAACCATGAGGTGTAATATAATAGACCCAGTATCCTAAACCATGAGGTGTAATATAACAGACCCAGTATCTTAAACCATGTAGACCCAGTACCCTAAACCATGAGGTGTAATATAACAGACCCAGTATCCTAAACCATGAGGTGTAATATAACAGACCCAGTATCCTAAACCATGTAGACCCAGTATCCTAAACCATGAGGTGTAACATAACAGACCCAGTATCCTAAACCATGTAGACCCAGTATCCTAAACCATGAGGTGTAATATAACAGACCCAGTATCCTAAACCATGAGGTGTAATATAACAGACCCAGTATCCTAAACCATGTAGACCCAGTACCCTAAACCATGAGGTGTAATATAACAGACCCAGTATCCTAAACCATGAGGTGTAATATAACAGACCCAGTATCCTAAACCATGAGGTGTAATATAACAGACCCAGTATCCTAAACCATGAGGTGTAACATAACAGACCCAGTATCCTAAACCATGTAGACCCAGTATCCTAAACCATGAGGTGTAATATAACAGACCCAGTATCCTAAACCATGAGGTGTAATATAATAGACCCAGTATCCTAAACCATGAAGTGTAATATAATAGACCCAGTATCCTAAACCATGAGGTGTAATATAATAGACCCAGTATCCTAAACCATGAGGTGTAATATAACAGACCCAGTATCCTAAACCATGAGGTGTAATATAACAGACCCAGTATCCTAAACAATGAGGTGTAATATAACAGACCCAGTATCCTAAACCATGAGGTGTAATATAACAGACCCAGTATCCTAAACCATGAGGTGTAATATAACAGACCCAGTATCCTAAACCATGAGGTGTAATATAATAGACCCAGTATCCTAAACCATGAGGTGTAATATAACAGACCCAGTATCCTAAACCATGAGGTGTAATATAATAGACCCAGTATCCTAAACCATGAGGTGTAATATAACAGACCCAGTATCCTAAACCATGAGGTGTAATATAATAGACCCAGTATCCTAAACCATGAGGTGTAATATAACAGACCCAGTATCCTAAACCATGAGGTGTAATATAATAGACCCAGTATCCTAAACCATGAGGTGTAATATAACAGACCCAGTATCCTAAACCATGAGGTGTAATATAATAGACCCAGTATCCTAAACCATGAGGTGTAATATAATAGACCCAGTATCCTAAACCATGAGGTGTAATATAATAGACCCAGTATCCTAAACCATGAGGTGTAATATAACAGACCCAGTATCTTAAACCATGTAGACCCAGTACCCTAAACCATGAGGTGTAATATAACAGACCCAGTATCCTAAACCATGAGGTGTAATATAACAGACCCAGTATCCTAAACCATGTAGACCCAGTATCCTAAACCATGAGGTGTAACATAACAGACCCAGTATCCTAAACCATGTAGACCCAGTATCCTAAACCATGAGGTGTAATATAACAGACCCAGTATCCTAAACCATGAGGTGTAATATAACAGACCCAGTATCCTAAACCATGTAGACCCAGTACCCTAAACCATGAGGTGTAATATAACAGACCCAGTATCCTAAACCATGAGGTGTAATATAACAGACCCAGTATCCTAAACCATGAGGTGTAATATAACAGACCCAGTATCCTAAACCATGAGGTGTAACATAACAGACCCAGTATCCTAAACCATGTAGACCCAGTATCCTAAACCATGAGGTGTAATATAACAGACCCAGTATCCTAAACCATGAGGTGTAATATAATAGACCCAGTATCCTAAACCATGAAGTGTAATATAATAGACCCAGTATCCTAAACCATGAGGTGTAATATAATAGACCCAGTATCCTAAACCATGAGGTGTAATATAACAGACCCAGTATCCTAAACCATGAGGTGTAATATAACAGACCCAGTATCCTAAACCATGAGGTGTAATATAACAGACCCAGTATCCTAAACCATGAGGTGTAATATAATAGACCCAGTATCCTAAACCATGAGGTGTAATATAACAGACCCAGTATCCTAAACCATGAGGTGTAATATAATAGACCCAGTATCCTAAACCATGAGGTGTAATATAACAGACCCAGTATCCTAAACCATGAGGTGTAATATAACAGACCCAGTATCCTAACATGCTATCTCTGCCCTGGACAGATTGTGTAATAGCTAGCTTCGCTGTAACGCTCCACTCTATATCCTCTATATCCTCCACTCTATATCCTCTATATCCTCTATATCCTCTATACCCCTCTATATACACCTCTTTACACTCTATATCCCTCTATACCCCTCTATATACTCCTCTGTACACTCTATATCCTCTATACACCACTGTACACTCCACAGTTGAAGTCGGAAATTTACATACACTTAGGCTGGAGTCATTGTAACTCGTTTTTCAACAACTCCACAAATTTCTTGTTAACAAACTATAGTTTTTCGCAAGTCGGTTAGGACATCTACTTTGTGCATGACACAAGTCATTTTTCCAACAATTGTTTACAGACAGATTATTTCACTTATAATTCACTGTATCACAATTCCAGTGTGTCAGAAGTTTACATACACTAAGTTGACTGTGCCTCAAAACAGCTTGGAAAATTCCAGAAAATTATGTCATGGCTTTAGAAGCTTCTGATAGGCTAATTGACATAATTTGAGTCAATTGTAGTTGTACCTGTGGATGTATTTCAAGGCCTACCTTCAAACTCAGTGTCTCTATGCTTGACATCATGGGTAAATCAAAAGAAATCAGCCAAGAACTCAGAAAGAAATTGTAGACCTCCACAATTCTGGTTCATCCTTGGGAGCGATTTCCAAATGCCTGAAGGTACCACGTTCATCTGTACAAACATTAGTACGCAAGTATAAACACCATGGGACCACGCAGCCGTCATACCGCTCAAGAAGGAGACACGTTCTGCCTCCTAGAGATGAACGTACTTTGGTGTGAAAAGTGCAAATCAATCCCAGAGCAACAGCAAAGGGCCTTGTGAAGATGTTGGAGGAAACAGGTACAAAAGTATCTATATCCACAGTAAAACGAGTCCTCTATCAACGTAACCTGAAAGGCCCCTTAGCAAGGAAGAAGCCACTGCTCCAAAACCGCCATTAAAAAAGCCAGACTACGGTTTGCAACTGCACATGGGGACAAAGATCGTACTTTTTGGAGAAATGTCCTCTGGTCTGATGAAACAAAATTAGAACGGTTTGGCCATAATGACCAACGTTATGATTGGAGGAAAAAGGGGGAGGCTTGCAAGCTGAAGAACACCATCCCAACCGTGAAGCACGGGGGTGACAGCATCATGTTGTGGAGGTGCTTTGCTGCAGAAGGGACTTGTGCACTTCACAAAATAGATGGCATCATGTATTGGTATTGTGAAAAAAGGAGTTTAAATGTATTTGGTTAAGGTGCATGTAAACTTATATATCCTCTATACCCCTCTGTACACTCTATATCCTCTATACCCCTCTATATATACTATCTATCCTCTATATATACTATCTATCCTCTATACCCCTCTATATATACTATGTATCCTCTATACACCTCTATATATATTATCTATCCTCTATACCCCTCTATATATACTATGTATCCTCTATACACCACTATATATATTATCTATCCTCTATACCCCTCTATATATACTATCTATCCTCTATACCCCTCTATATATACTATGTATCCTCTATACACCTCTATATATACTATGTATCCTCTATACACCTCTATATATACTATGTATCCTCTATACCCCTCTATATATACTATGTATCCTCTATACACCTCTGTACACTCTATATCCTCTATATATCCTTGAGACCCCTCTATATATCCTCTATACCCCTCTATATATCCTCTATAGATCCTCTATATAACCTCTATAGATCCTCTATATATCCTCTGTACACTATATATATCCTCTATAGATCCTCTATATATCCTCTATAGATCCTCTATATAACCTCTATAGATCCTCTATATATCCTCTGTACACTATATATCCTCTATAGTCCTCCATAGGGGTATAGAGGGGTATGTTTGTTGTCGAACGCTGAAACCTGAACTAAAGACCTCGGTTTAAAAGATGACAGTGTTTTTATATACTTTAATTTTATTTTGAATCCTGTGGCTCTGTTGAGCTAAATTGCTGTGAGTGCTGCTATCTGTCCTGGGATCCTACCAGATTCCGTATAGGGGGAGAGACACGAAAGCCCAGCTAGTCTAGCTGGCTCGGCGGTCTCAAATGGAGGCCGCTATTTAACGTTTCCAATGTTTGTCACGATTCCTACCGACGGTGGCGCCCCCTCCTGCTCGGGTGGCGCTCGGCGGTCGTCGTCACCGGCCTATTAGCTACCACCGATTCCCTTTTTGTTTTTCCCTTTTTTTATGTTTTCTCACCTGCCCTGAGTTAGGCAATTAAGAGGGCTATTTAGTTCAGCTGGCCCGCACCCTATTGTGCGGGATTGTTTTTCTGTGTGTCGACTGCGTTTGTTCGACTGTGCTTGTCTATTGTATTTTTTCCCTGTTGTTGGGAGACCTTTTATTTTTGTACTGGTGGTTCCATTAAAATTACAACACAGTGTTCGCTGCTTCCTGCGCTTCTTTCCGCCACACTACAGACAAGACGTTACAATGTTGCAGGAGCTGCGTTTACTTTGCTTTGTTCCGGGACAATGTGGACCACGTTGACTTTCAGTGTAGCAACTGCTTGCTTGAGGAGGACTACAGGAGCGAAGTAGCTACTCTTAGCAAGCAAGTAGCAAACCTACATAAGCTACTGGGGAACCCAAGCCCACCTACTTTTTATTTTTCTTCCACCCCAATAGCCGGACGCCGCTCTGGTCTGGTGGAAGTTTCCCAGCCGCATCGGCACAGCCGACTGGCCGGTGTTAGGCAGGGTTCCATCCCCAAAGGGGTCTCCTCCTTCCCTGGAGAACGGCGCTGATCTCGACCCAACCAGCCATGGAGGTACGTCACTCGCCGTAGAAGTCGAAGAAGGTGTCCTCTGGCAACGGGGGTCTCCATGGAGATGTTGAGACACAGACCAAAAACAGCTTTGCCACCCTGGATCCAGAGGTTCCGGCGCCTTTGTCCGTGGTGGCTTCCCAATCAAGATCAGATCCGGAGGTACCTGCGTCTTCATCCTCGGCTCTGTCTCCCTCTCCGGTGGCTTCTACCTCGGGTTCAGATCCTCAGAGCTCCCAGCCTCACCAGACCTTGAGGCTGACTGAGAGACCGGCCCATTCAACATCACCAGCTGTCATCATAGGCAGCTCTATGGTGAGAAGCATCTCGGTCCCCAAGGCAAAAACCGTGTTCCACCCAGGAGCACGAGTACAGAACTTCACAAGGCTGCTTCCGACTGTTCTACCACAGATGCCTAGAGTTGACACGGTTGTAGTCAAACGACATCAGGAGGGCTACCTCGGAACTGATTTTAGCATTAAAAGACTCCAAAAAATGGCCAATAATTTCAGGTCCAGTACCATCGTTGGGCCGCAAGGTGTGAAAGATTCAGCAGACTGCTGGCATTACACATCTGGCTAAAAGACTACTGTAGCTCTGCTGCAGTCATTTGTATAGATAACTTTGACACCTTCTGGAAACAGAAGATACTCTAGAGGAATGACGGAGTCCATCCAAATCATCTTGGCTCCTGGACTCTGTCCACGTATTGCAAGGCTGCGTTGAAACAATGAAACTTAAGGCTAGGCGTCCCATCAGCGGGACACCTGTCGACAACATCCGGTAAAATTGGAGAGTGCGCAATTCAAATAAATAATCATAATATTAAACATTTAGGTACATACAAGTATCTTATATCGATTAAAAGCTTAAATTCTTGTTAATCTAACTGCAATGTCCAATTTACAATAGACTTTACAGCGAAAGCATACCATGCAATTGTTTGAGGACGGCGCCCCACATCAACATATTTTTCAACCAGCACAGGCTTTCTAAAATCACAAATAGCGATTAAATAATCACTTACTTTTTGAAAATCTTCCTCTGTTTGCAATCCCAAGGGTTCCAGCTACAACATGCATGGTCGTTTTGTTAGATAATATCCTTCTTTATATCCCAAAAAGTCTGTTTAGTTGGTTCAATCGATTTCAGTAATCCACTCGTTCAACATGCAGACAAAGGAATCCTAAAAGCTACCGCTAAAATTTGTTAAAACAAGTCAAACTATGTTTCTATTTAATCGTCAGATACCATAAAATGTAAATAAACTATAATATTTCATACGGAAAGAAGTATGTTCAATAGAAAAGTAAAATTAGCAAGTGTGCGTCCTCTTCGTCGTGCACCCACAGACTGATTTCCAACTGTGACTCCTTGTACCAAAACTCAAAATTCTTCCTCGTTTGGGAAGAAACAAGCCTGAAACCTTGAACAAAGACTGTTGACATCCAGTGGAAGCCATAGGAATTGCAATCTGGGAGCTGGAATTGCATAGGACCCATAGCTTTCCATTGTAAGAGCATGGGATCTCAAAATAAATAATTACGGGTGTTTTTTCTTTGGATTCTTTCCTACCAAATCAATTGTGTTATAGTCTCACATTATTTTAACATTTCTACAAAAGTCGGAATGTTTTCTGTCCAATGGTACCAATTATATGCATATCCTGGCTTCTGGGCCTGAGTTAACAGGCAGTTTACTTTGGACACGTCAGTCAGGAGGATATTCTGAAAAAAGGACCCTAGCCCTAACAAGATTTTATAAACTGCCTTGATTTTGCTGGACCCCAGGAAAAGTAGCTGTTACTTTGGCAGGAGCTAATGGGGATCCATAATAAATACAAATACCCCTCTATATCCTCTATATTCTCTATACCCCTCTATATTCTCTATACCCCTATATATCCTCTATACCCCTTTATATCCTCTATACCCCTTTATATCCTCTGTACCCCTCTATCCTCTATACCCCTCTGTCCCCTCTTTACCCACTACACCGCTCTATCACCACTATACCCCTATATATCCTATATATCCTCTATACCCCTTTATATCCCTCTATACTCCTCTATATCCTCTTTACCCCTCTATACCCTTTATGTCCTCTGTACCCTCTATCCCCCACTATCCCCCTATATATCCTCTATACCCTTTATATCCACTATATCCTCTATATCCACTATTCCCCTCTCAGTGCCTTGCAAAAGTATTCATCCGCCTTGGCGTTTCTTCTATTTTTTTACAAATCCAAATTAGTGAAGTGAAATGAAAACAATAACTTGTTTCAAAATATGCTACAAAAAAAAATGATATGGAAAAGTTGTGCGTGCATATGTATTCACCCCCTTTGCTATGAAGCCCCTTAATAAGATCTGGTGCAACCAATTACCTTCAGAAATCACATAATTAGTTAAATAAAGTCCACATGTGTGCAATCTAAGTGGCACATGATTCATCACATGATCTCAGTATATATACACCTGTTCTGAAAGGCCCCAGTCTGCAACACCACTAAGCAAGGGGCACCACCAAGCAAGCACCACCATGAAGACCAAGGAGCTCTCCAAACAGGTCAGGGACAAAGTTGTGGAGAAGTACAGATCAGGGTTGGGTTATAAAAAAATATCAGAAACTTTGAACATCCCACAGAGCACCATTAAATCCATTATTAAACAATTTAAAGAATATGGCACCAGAACAAACTTGCCAAGTGAGGGCCACCCACCAAAATTCACGGACCAGGCAAGGAGGGCATTAATCAGAGAGGCAACAAAGAGACCAACGATTACCCTGAAGGAGCTGCAAAGCTCCACAGCGAGATTGGAGCATCTGTCCATAGGACCACTTTAAGCCACACACTCCACAGAGCTGGGATTTACGGAAGAGTGGCCAGAAAAAAGCCATTGCTTAAAGAAGAAAATAAGCTAACACGTTTGGTGTTCACCAGAATGCACGTGGGAGACTCCTCAAACACATGGAAGAAGGTACTCTGGTCAGATGAGACAAAAATTTAGCTTTTTGGCCATCAAGGAAAATGTCTGGCGCAAACCCAACACCTCTCATTACCCCGAGAACACCATCCCCACATTGAAGCATGGTGGTGGCAGCATCAAGCTGTGGGGATGTTTTTCATTGGTAGGGACTGGGAAACTGGTCAGAATTGAAGAAATGATGGTGCAAAATACAGGGAAATTCTTGAGGGAAACCTGTTTCAGTCTTCCAAAGATTTGAGACTGGGACAGAGGTTCACCTTCCAGCAGGACAATGACCCTAAGCATACTGCTAAAGCAACACTTGAGTGGTTTAAGGGGAAACATTTAACTGTCTTGGAATGGCCTAGTCAAAGCCCAGACCTCAATCCAATTGAGAATCTGTGGTATGACTTAACGGCATCTGCCTGAAAACCTGCCAACCGTACATGAAAACACCTTGCAAACTTACTAAACTGACTCCACTCTTTCCTGATTTGATCATCCGTAATAAATGGAGGCAAATTTGCAACTACCACCCGTGTTGAAGGGGTAGAAAGAGGTGAAACTGTCACCAACACATCCCTTACAAATATTCCACTAGCAATTAGCCTTCCAACCAAAGTTGCTCTTTTCATGAACACAACCACAGCTTTGTTCATTCTGGAAGCGGAATGTATAAATTCAGCTCCTACCTGTTCACCGACTGTGAGCAGAACCTCCTCCACTTTAACTCAATTCTCAGGATCACACCTGAATTCATGCCGTGCTAGGCTGAGAAGCCATCACGCACACCATACCTTCCAAACCCTAACTCTGTCCTCTTCCACCCTAACATTGAAAAAACCTGTGGATACCGCTAAAACAAATAGTGCGTTAACCCTCCACCATAGAAAATAAAATGTAAAGAAAAGACCAAGGACAGAATAATGAAAGTTTGTTAGGACAGAGCCCTCCACACCAAACACTCAAACTCCAAAAAACTCCCAGCATGCACTGCGAGAGAGAGAGAGAGAGAGAGAGAGAGAGAGAGAGATACAGAGCAGAGAGAGATACAGAGCAGAGAGAGATACAGAGCAGAGAGAGAGAGATATAGCGAGAGATACAGAGCAGAGAGAGAGAGAGAGAGAGCGAGAGAGACAGAGAGAGAGCGATACAGAGCAGAGAGAGAGAGAGATGCATAGAGAGAGAGAGATGGCGAGAGCTACAGAGCACAGAGAGAGAGAGAGAGCGAGAGAGACAGAGCATCGAGAGAGAGAGAGAGAGCGGGCATAGAGAGACAGAGCGAGAGAGACAGAGCATCGAGAGAGAGAGAGAGCGGGCATAGAGAGACAGCGAGAGAGACAGAGCATCGAGAGAGAGAGCGGGCATAGAGAGACAGAGCGAGAGAGACAGAGCATCGAGAGAGAGAGCATCGAGAGAGAGAGAGCGGGCATAGAGAGACAGAACGAGAGAGACAGAGCATCGAGAGAGAGAGAGAGAGAGACAGAACGAGAGAGACAGAGCATCGAGAGAGAGAGAGCGGGCATAGAGAGAGAGAGAGAGAGAGAGAGAGAGAGCATCGAGAGAGAGAGAGAGAACATAGAGAGAGAGAGAGAGAGAGAGCATATAGATAGAGAGAGAGAGAGAGCATAGAGAGACAGAGCGAGAGAGAGAGAGAGCATAGAGAGAGAGAGCGGGCATAGAGAGACAGAGCGAGAGAGACCATATAGGCCTAATCCCCAAAGTGACTCCAGATGATGTGTGTGCATATCTTAGAATGTCATGTGTCCAAGTCTAGTAGTTTGTGTGATTCAGCTTCTGTATTGTCGGTCTGAAAGGAGTAAAGACCGTTTTTTTTTTTATCTGAAGCAACAACCATCGTATTAATATCTTGTACTGTACCCACACTCTTCCCACAACCTAATTAAATGTTCTGGGAACCTTGAAAGAACTCAGGTAGGCTGTTCTGTTAAAATTCTTGCAACATCAAAGGAATGTTTTGTGTACCCTGATACAATTATTATCTGAATGTCAGCACAACTGGACAGTTTTATTTTTTGGGAACCTATCTCTTGTTATATCCCCACAATGTTCCCACAACCTAAAGAAATGTTTTTTGGAAATTTCAAATAACATTAAAAAAAAATGTGTCCTGGTAACATTTGTGTAACATTGGGTAAATGTATTTTGTTCCCTACAATAAACATTTTACAATAGTTCGTACAACAGCACTGCTTTTGTGTTTGGGAAAACATATCTTTTGTGATGTTCCCAAAAATGATTCTTCCAGACTGTTCCCACAACCTAATGAAACATTCTGGGAACCTTTAATTAACAGATTAAATGTGTTCTAGGGGGAATAAAGGGGTATGGAGAGGTATAGAGGAGTATAAAGGGGTATAGAGGGTATAGTGAGGAATAGAGGGGTATAGAGGAGTATAAAGGGGTATTGAGGGGAATAGAGGGGTATAGTGGGGAATAGAGGGTATAGAGGGAATAAAGGGGTATGGAGAGGTATAGAGGAGTATAAAGGGGTATAGAGGGTATAGTGGGGAATAGAGGGTATAAAGGGGTATAGAGGGGTATAGAGGAGTATAGGTTCTTCTCTCCATGCATACCTTTGGTTGTTTTGTTGTGGCTTTGGCAGTTGACATCTAATTTACTGACCTTCATGCCTCATCTGATTATTGTTATTATAAACATTGAAAGGAGAGGTTTCAACTTTTTCACTCCGAATGCTTTATCTGGACGTGGTTCGTCAGGACCTCCACCAGCCGAAGCTAAGTAGTAACATTAACATGATGCCTTCTAATTGCAGTCGCTGTACTCATAATATACAGGAGAACAATCGCCTTACGGCGAGGATAGCTGTGCTGCAAGCCCAGCTTCAGACACAATCCTTAGGCAAGGGTAATTTAAGTGTAGGAAAGGATGAAACAGCGTCTGTGGCACCAGTAAGTACAGATGGTAGTATAAATCCCCTCGCACGGTCCCCGCAGCCGGACAACTTTCTCATAGGTTCTGGAGGGAAATGCTGTAGGAATGCTCAACTGGTGTCGCTCATTCAGCCGACAGAAACTTTCAACGGGTTCTCCCCATTAAGCAACGAGTCAGAGTCCGAGCCTTCTCTGGTCTCTACTCCTCCGGTTACGGGGTCTGAGACGCCGAAGCTTCCCACCATTAGCTCTGACAAATTGAAAACCCTAGTCATTGGCGACTCCATTACCTACAGTATTAGACTTAAAATGAATCATCCAGCGATCATACACTGTTTACCAGGGGGCAGGGCTACCGACATTAAGGCTAATCTAAAGACGGTGCTGGCTAAAACTAAAACGGGCGAGTGTAGAGAGTATAGAGATATTGTTATCCACGTCGGCACCAACGATGTTAGGATGAAACAGTCAGAGGTCACCAAGCACAACATAGCTTCAGCGTGTAAATCAGCTAGAAAGATATGTCGGCATCGAGTAATTGTCTCTGGCCCCCTCCCAGTTAGGGGGGGTGATGAGCTCTACAGCAGTCTCACAACTCAATCGCTGGTTGAAAACTGTTTTCTGCCCCTCCCAAAAGATAGAATTTGTAGATAATTGGCCCTCTTTCTGGGACTCACCCACAAACAGGACCAAGCCTGGCATGTTGAGGAGTGACGGACTCCATCCTAGCTGGAGGGGTGCTCTCATCTTATCTACGAACATAGACTGGGCTCTAACTCCTCTAGCTCCACAATGAAATAGTGTGCAGGCCAGGCAGCAGGCTGTTAGCCAGCCTGCCAGCTTAGTGGAGTCTGCCACCAGCACAGTCAGTGTAGTCAGCTCAGCTATCCCCATTGAGACCGTGTCTGTGCCTCGACCTAGGTTGGGCAAAACTAAACATGGCTGTGTTTGCCTCAGCAATCTCACTGGAATAAAGACCTCCTCCATTCCTGCCATTATTGAAAGAGATTGTGATATGTCACATCTCAAAATAGGGCAACTTAATGTTAGATCCCTCACTTCCAAGGCAGTTATAGTCAATGAACTAATCACTGATCATAATCTTGATGTGATTGGCCTGACTGAAACATGGCTTAAGCCTGATGAATTTACTGTGTTAAATGAGGCCTCACCTCCTGGTTACACGAGTGACCATATCCCCCACGCATCCCTCAAAGGCGGAGGTGTTGCTAACATTTATGATTGAAAATTTCCATTTACAAAAATAAAATGACATTTTCGTCTTTTGAGCTTCTAGTCATGAAATCTATGCAGCCTACTCAATCACTTTTTATAGCTAAGGTTTACAGGCCTCCTGGGCCATTCCTCACTGAGTTCCCTGAATTCCTATCGGACTTTGTAGTCATGGCAGATAATATACAATTGTTTAGTGACTTTAATATTCACATGGAATAGTCCACAGACCCACTCCAAAAGGTTTTCGGAGCCATCATCGACTCAGTGAGATTTGTCCAACATGTCTCCGGACCTACTCACTGCCACAGTTATACTCTGGACCTAGTTTTGTCCCGTGGAATAAATGTTGTGGATCTTAATGTTTTTCCTCATAATCCTGGACTATCGGACCACCATTTTATTACATTTGCTATCGAAACAAATAATCTGCTCAAGGATCATCAAAAGTCGTGCTATAAAAAAAATTATATAAAATGCCCTTCCAGACTCCCTGCGCCTACCCAAGGACGTCAGAGTACAAAAGTCAGTTAACCACCTAACTGAGGAACTAGCAAGCTTCCAGAAAATTTGAACAGAAATGGCATTACACCAAACTGGAAGTCTTCCGACTAGCTTGGAAAGACAGTGCCCTGCAGTATCGAAGAGCCCTCACTGCTGCTCGATCATCCTATTTTTTCCAACATAATTGAGGAAAATAAGAACAATCCCAAAAAATGTTTTAATAATGTTTCTAAGCTAACTAAAAAGCAGAATTCCCCAAGAGAGGATGGCTTTCACTTCAGCAGTGATAAATTCATGTACTTCTTTGAGGAAAAGCTCAAGATCATTAGAAAGCAAATTACAGACTCCTCTTTAAATCTGCATATTCCTCCAAAGCTCAGTTATCCTGACTCTGCACAACTCTGCCAGGACCTAGGATCAAGGGAGACACTCATGTTTTTTAGTACTATATCTCTTGACACATTGATGAAAATAATCACGTCCTCTAAACCTTCAAGCTGCATACTGGACCCTATTCCAACTAAACTACTGAAAGAGCTGGTTCCGGTGCTTGGCCCTCCTATGTTGAACATAATAAACATCTCTCTATCCACCGGATGTGTACCAAACTCACGAAAAGTGGCAGTAATAAAGCCTCTCTTGAAAAAGCCAAACCTTGACCCAGAAAATATAAAAAACTATCGGCCTATATCGAATCTCCCATTTCTCTCAAAAAATGTTGAAAAAGCTGTTGCGCAGCAACGCACTACCTCCCTGAAGACAAACAATGTATATGAAACGCTTCAGTTTGATTTTAGACCCCATCATAGCACTGAGACTGCACTTGTGAAGGTGGTAAATTACCTTTTAATGGTGTCAAACCAAGGCTCTGCATCTGTCCTCATACTCCTAGACCTTAGTGCTGCTTTTGATATCATCGATCACCACATTCTTTTGGAGAGATTGGAAACCCAAATTGGTCTACATGGACAAGTTCTGGCCTGGTTTAAATCTTATCTGTTGGAAAGATATTAGTTTGTCTCTGTGGATGGCTTGTCCTCTGACAAATCATCTGTAAATGTTGGTGTTCCTCAAGGCTTCGTTTTAGGACCACTATTTTTTCACTATATATTTTACCTCTTGGTGACGTCATTCAGAAACATAGTTAACTTCCACTGGTATGCAGATGACACACGGCTGTACATTTCGATGAAACATGGTAAAGCCCCAAAATTGCCCTCCCTGGAAGCCTGTGTTTCAGACATAAGGAAGTGGATGGCTGCAAATGTTCTTCTTTTAAACTTGGACAAAACAGGGATGCTTGTTCTAGGTCCCAAGAAACAAAGAGATCTTCTGTTGAATCTGACAATTAATCTTGATGGTTGTACAGTTGTCCCAAATAAAACTGAAAGACCATGGCGTTACTCTGGACCCTGATCTCTCTTTTGACGAACATATCAAGACTGTTTCAAGGACAACTTTTTTCCATCTACGTAACATTGCAAAAATCTGAAACTTTCTGTCCAAAAATGATGCAGAAAAATTTATCCATGTTTGTGTTACTTCTAGATTAGACTACTGCAATGCTCTACTTTCCGGCTACCCGGATAAAGCACTAAATAAGCTTCAGATAGTGCTAAACACGCCTGCTAGAATCTTGACTAGAACCAAAGAATTTGATCATATTACTCCAGTGCTAGCCTCTCTACACTGGCTTCCTGTTAGGCAAGGGCTGATTTCAAGGTTTTACTGCTAACCTACAAAGCATTACATGGGCTTGCTCCTACCTATCTTTCTGATTTGGTCCTGCCGTACATACCTACACATATGCTACGGTCACAAGACGCAGGCCTCCTTATTGTCCCTAGAATGTCTAAGCAAACAGCTGGAGGCAGGGCTTTCTCCAATAGAACTCAATTTTTATGGAATGGTCTGCCTACCCATGTGAGAGACGCAGACTCTGTCTCAACCTTTAAGTCTTTATTAAAGACTAATCTCTTCAGTAGGTCCTATGATTGAGTGTAGTCTGGCCCAGGAGTGTGAAGGTGAACGGAAAGGCAATGGAGCAACGAACTGCCCTTGCTGTCTCTGCCTGGCCGGTTCCCCTCTCTCCACTGGGATTCTCGGCCTCTAACCCTATTACAGGGGCTGAGTCATATCGTGGAAAATTGTCTTAAGAATATAATACTCTTACAAGAACTTGTGGATTCAATATAGGCTTTAATACAGAGTAGCAAAGCCCAGCTGGTCCATGGAGCAACAGACTCTTCTCAGCACTGGCTTTGCTTTTATACACATACAGCATATGGGTATATCCCATATGTAAACACAATTACTCCCCTGAGTCCTTCTGCCACCATTATCTTTTAGTCCGAGTTCTTTGCTTGTGTACGCCCAATAACGCCCATCTCTGCTTCCGATTAGATTATAATGGTGTCATAAAAAGAAAAATACATTTATTGTATACTTATATTTCACCTGTTGGTCATTTTACCACCATCCTCCTTCCTGTGTCCTTCTGTCATTAATATGTCTGACTGTCATAAATGTACTTATGGTCTTGACTTAATGCATTCATTAGTTGTGTCCAGCTGTTATAAATGTACTTATAGCCTCAGCTGATGTATGTCCGGATGCAAACAATGTACTTATTGCCTCAGCCAATGTATGTCCAGATGCAACCAATGTAGACATTGTTCTTGTTTCCTTATCATAGCAGTTGTACCTAGTTATTAACTCCCACAGTCACTGGCTTACTGGTGCTCTTCCATGCTGTCCCTAGGAGGGGTGCGTCATTTGAATGGGTTGAGTAACTGACGTGATCTTTCTGTCTCGGTTGGCGCCCCCCATTGGGTTGTGCCGTGGCGGAGATCTTTGTGGGCTATACTCTGCCTTGTCTCAGGATGTTAAGTTGGTGGTTGAAGATATCCCTGTAGTGGTGTGGGTGCTGTGCTTTGGCAAAGTGGGTGGGGTTATATCCTGCCTGTTTGGCCCTGTCCGGGAGTATCGTCATACGGGACCACAGTGTCTCCCGACCCCTCCTGTTTCAGCCTCCAGCTGCAGTAGTTTATGTGTCGGGGGGCTAGGTTCAGTCTGTTATATCTGGAGTATTTCTCCTGTCTTATCTGGTGTCCTGTGTGAATTTAAGTATGCTCTCTCTAATTCTCCCTAGGACCATGCCTCAGGACTACCTGGACTGATGACTCCTTGCTGTCTCCAGTTCACCTGGCCATGCTGCTGCTCCAGATTCAACTATTCTGCCTGCAGCTATGGAACGCTGACCTGTTCACCGGAAGTGCTACTTGTCCCAGACCTGCTGTTTTCAACTCTCTAGAGACAGCAGGAGCAGTGGAGATACTCTGAATGATCGGCTATGAAAAGCCAACTGACATTTACTCCTGAGCTGCTGACCTGTTGCACCCTCGACAACCACTGTGATTATTATTATTTCACCCTGCTGGTCATTTATGAACATTTGAACATCTTGGCCATGTTCTGTTATAATCTCCACCCGGCACAGCCAAAAGAGGACTGCCAACCCTCATAGCCTGGTTCCTCTCTACGTTTCTTCTTAGGTTCTGGCCTTTCTAGAGAGTTTTTCCTAGCCACCGTGCTTCTACACCTGCACTGCTTGCTGTTTAGGATTTTTGGCTGGGTTTCTGTACAGCACTTCGTGACATCAATTGATATAAGGGCTTCATGAATAAATTTGATTGATTGAAATACATTTGATTGATATATAAAGGGTATAGAGGGTACAGAGGGTATTTTTATTTTTATTTCACCTTTATTTAACTCGGCAAATCACTTATTAAGAAAAAACTCTAATTTACAATGATGGCCTAGGAACAATGCCCCTGCCTTCTTTTGTTCAGGGTCAGAATGACAGATTTTTACCTTGTCGGCTTGGGAATTCAATCTAGCAACCTTTTGGTTACTGGCCCAATGCTCTAACCACTAGGCTACCTGCCGCTCAATGCCCCGCTGTACCCCTACATACCCCTCCATACCCCTCTATACCCCTTTATTCCCCTCTATACCTCTCCATATCCGCTATACCCTTTGAAAAGTGGACAACTACAAATACCTAGGTGTCTGGTTAGACTGTAACTCTCCTTCCAGACTCACATTAAGCATCTCCAATCCAAAATTAAATCTAAAATCTCCTTCCTATTTCACAACAAAGCATCCTTCACTCATGCTGCCAAACATACCCTCGTAAAACTGACCATCCTACCGATCCTCGACTTCGGCGATGTCATTTACAAAATAGCCTCCAACACTCTACTCAACAAATTGGATGCAGTCTATCACAGTGCCATCCGCTTTGTCACCAAAGCACCATATACTACCCACCACTGCGACATTCACGCTCTCGTTTGCTGGCCCTCGCTTCATACTCGTCGCCAAACCAACTGGCTCCAGGTTATCTACAAGTCTGCTAGGTAAAGCCCCGCCTTATCTCAGCTCACTGGTCACCATAGCAGCACCCACTTGTAGCACGGGCTCCAGCAGGTTTATCTCACTGGTCACCCCCAAAGCCAATTCCTCCTTTGGTCGTCTTTCCTTCCAGTTCTCTGCTGCCAATGACTGAAACGAACTGCAAAAATCACTGAAGCTGGAGACATATCTCCCTCACTAGCTTTAAGCACCAGCTGTCAGAGCAGCTCACAGATCTCTGCACCTGTACATAGCCAATCTTTCAATAGCCCATCCAACTACCTCATCCCCCATACTGTATTTATATATTTATTTATTTATCTTGCTCCTTTGCACTCCAGTATCTCTACTTGCACATTCACCTTCTGCACATCTACCATTCCAGTGTTTAATTGCTATATTGTTGTCACGGTTGTTGTCGGTGAATGAGGACCAAAATGCAGCAGGTACGTGACTGCTCATCTTGCTTTTTAATTATCTTTCAAAACGAACATACAAAATAACAAAAACACGAACGATCAACAAAAACAGTCTGGTAAGGCACAAGGCGAAACACAGAACAATCACCCACAAATCACACATACAAACACACCCTAATATATGGAACTCTCAATCAAAGGCAGATAGACAACACCTGCCTTCAACTGAGAGTCCCAACCCCAATCAACCAAACATAGAAACACACAACCTAGACTAACCATAGAATTACTAAACATAAACCAAAACCCGGAATTACTAAATTAAACACCCTTTACACAAACACACCACCCCGAACCACAGAAAACAAATACCCCCTGCCACGCCCTGACCAAACTACAAAACAATTAACCTTATATACTGGCCAGGACGTGACAGTACCCCCCCCTTAAAGGTGCTACCCCAGAAGCACCTTAACAAAAAATAACCCCAAGCAACACCAACAAAAAGTCCCCTTTTCTAAAGGGAGGGAAGGGAGGGTGGCTGCCGTCAACGACGGCACTGTGCTACACCCCCCCTCCCCAACCCACCTATTTCTGGAGGTGGCTCTGGCTCCGGCCGTTCCAGGCTGTCGGGCCACTCTGGCTTCGCCGGGGGGCAGTCGGGCCACTCTGGCTTCGCCGGGGGGCAGTCGGGGCAGTCTGGCAATTCGGGACAGTCTGGGCAGTCTGGCAATTCGGGACAGTCTGGGCAGTCTGGCAATTCGGGACAGTCTGGGCAGTCTGGCAATTCGGGACAGTCTGGGCAGTCTGGCAATTCGGGACAGTCTGGGCAGTCTGGCAATTCGGGACAGTCTGGGCAGTCTGGCAATTCGGGACAGTCTGGGCAGTCTGGCAATTCGGGACAGTCTGGGCAGTCTGGCCACTCCGGCAGTTCAGGGCAGTCTGGCCACTCCGGCAGTTCAGGGCAGTCTGGCCACTCCGGCAGTTCAGGGCAGTCTGGCCACTCTGGCAGTTCAGGGCAGTCTGGCCACTCCGGCAGTTCAGGGCAGTCTGGCCACTCCGGCAGTTCAGGGCAGTCTGGCCACTCCGGCAGTTCAGGGCAGTCTGGCCACTCCGGCAGTTCAGGGCAGTCTGGCCACTCCGGCAGTTCAGGGCAGTCTGGCCACTCCGGCAGTTCAGGGCAGTCTGGCCACTCCGGCAGTTCAGCGCAGTCTGGCCACTCCGGCAGTTCAGCGCAGTCTGGCCACTCCGGCAGTTCAGCGCAGTCTGGCCACTCCGGCAGTTCAGCGCAGTCTGGCCACTCCGGCAGTTCAGCGCAGTCTGGCCACTCCGGCAGTTCAGCGCAGTCTGGCCACTCCGGCAGTTCAGCGCAGTCTGACCACTCCGGCAGTTCAGCGCAGTCTGACCACTCCGGCAGTTCAGCGCAGTCTGACCTCTCTGGCGACTGTTGACTGGCGGGCAGCTCTGACGACTGTTGACTGGCGGGCAGCTCTGACGATGACTGTTGACTGGCGGGCAGCTCTGACGATGACTGTTGACTGGCGGGCAGCTCTGACGATGACTGTTGACTGGCGGGCAGCTCTGATGATGACTGTTGACTGGCGGGCAGCTCTGATGATGACTGTTGACTGGCGGGCAGCTCTGATGAAGACTGTTGACTGGCGAGGCTGGGTTGACGCACTTGTAGCCTGGTGCGTGGTGCTGGTACTGGGATTACCAGATTATGTACACGCACCTCCAGGCTAGTGCGGGGAGCGGGAACAGGACGAGTCGGACTGGGTTGACGCACTTCCGGGTCCGCACGAGAGACAGGAGCTGGAAACCCAGGGCTATGGAGGCGCACAGCCGGTCTAGATCTTACCTCCTGCACAACCCGCCTTGGCTGGATGGAACTAGTAGCCCTGTACGAGCGGGGTGCTCGTACAGGGCAGACTGGGCTGTGCAGGGGCCTGATGGTAGCCGTGCGTAGAGCGGGAGTTGGGTAGCCTGGTCCTCGGAGGCGTACCGGCGACCAGATGCGCTGCGCAGGCATCCTCCTACCAGGCTGGATGCCCGCTCTAGCACGGCACCTGCGAGGGGCTGGAATAACGCGCACCGGACTGTGCGTGCGTATGGGTGAGATAGTGCGCTCCTCAGCGAAACATAGCGCTCTCCACCCCATACGCTCCTCCATATAACCACGAGTAGCTGGCTTCCGGCTCTTCTTACGCCTAGCCAAACTACCCGTGTGCCCCCCCCCAAAATTTTCTTGGGGGTGCCTCTCGTGCTTCTCCTTCAGCGCGTACTTGGCCTCGTACCACCGCCTCTCTGCCTTGGCTGCCTCCATTTCCCCCTGCGGGCGTCGATAATCCCCAGCCTGATGCCAGGGTCCGGCCCCGTCCAGAACTTCCTCCCAAGTCCACTTCTCCCGCCAGTCCAACTCGAACTCCGTCTGCTCCTTCCTCTGCTGCTTGGTCCTTTGGTGGTGGGTGATTCTGTCACGGTTGTTGTCGGTGAATGAGGACCAAAACGCAGCAGGTACGTGAATGCTCATCTTGATTTTTAATTATCTTTCAAAACGAACATACAAAATAACAAAAACACGAACGATCAACAAAAACAGTCTGGTAAGGCACAAGGCGAAACACAGAACAATCACCCACAAATCACACATACAAACACACCCTAATATATGGAACTCTCAATCAAAGGCAGATAGACAACACCTGCCTTCAACTGAGAGTCCCAACCCCAATCAACCAAACATAGAAACACACAACCTAGACTAACCATAGAATTACTAAACATAAACCAAAACCCGGAATTACTAAATTAAACACCCTTTACACAAACACACCACCCCGAACCACAGAAAACAAATACCCCCTGCCACGCCCTGACCAAACTACAAAACAATTAACCTTATATACTGGCCAGGACGTGACAATTGTAATTATTTCGCCACCATGGCCTATTTATTGCCTTAACTCCGTTATCCTACCTCATTTGCACACACTGTATATCGACTTTTCTACTGTATTATTGACTGTATGTTTGTTTATTCCATGTGTAACTGTGTTGTTGAATGTGTCAAACTGCTTTGCTTTATCTTGGCCAGGTCGCAATTGTAAATGAGAACTTGTTCTCAACTAGCCTACCTGGTTAAATAAAGGTGAAATAATGTAGAAAATAAATCAATAGAGGGGTATAGAAGTCAGAGGTGGGACCAAGTCATTGTTGGTCCCACAAGTTACAAGTAAGTCTCAAGTCTTAGCATTCAAGTCCGAGTCAAGTCTCAAGTCCTAAAGTTTGAGTTTCGAGTCCTAAACAAGTCATAATGCGCTCTTCACCAAATGTAATACCATTTCAAATTTTTAACAAGAGTAATAGTATATTACATTTATGCAAATTATGAATGCTTTGAAAATTATCTATATATTCATTATTTTCCAAATAAATGTAATATTTCCATGGAAATTCATGTGTAGACATGAGAAATAGTGATTGACTATTGAGGATCGCTTTGGGGCGCAGTCGGGCAATGTAGGCTTGTACACAATCGCCCAACCTTAACACACACACACACACACACACACTCACTCTGGTTACAGTAGGCTAATGTATGTCAATGGTTTTAGGAACAGCAATAACATCAGGCAGGATTTAACTACCAACTGCCTAGCCAGTTGTAGCTCAATCTTGGGTGCAATGATCACGTTCTCGCACTGACTGACTGTGTGGAGGCTCATTGATTTAACGTTACGTTAGCCTACATGCTACACCAGTAAAGTAATAAAATATATAGCTGTTGGCTATATTAGCCACGACTTAACGTTCTTTGTGCAGCTTCAAATGTCGAACAAAGTTGGAAATTGTTGCGCCTCCGTCTGTAATTTTCTTCCCGCATATTTTGCAAGTTGCAATCCGAATTTTTGTTGATACAGCGTCATCTTTATATCTGAAAGTAATAATTCTGGGTGATAATCATAATCATCTTTCCAAGGGCCCCATCTGAATTCATCCGCCGACGTTCCTCTGTACTGCCACGCACAACTCTTTCTCAGCTGGCACAATTTGATTGGCTGCTGTCCGATTCAAACTGTTATCCGTTAAATGAAGAGTTGATTCCCTGCATACTTTTTTTTAATAGCATAAAAAAAAATTGGGCTTGGGGAGGGTATCAAGTCAGGTCAAGTCATAAGGCTCAAGTCCAAGTCAAGTCACGAGTCATTGGTGTTTAAGTCAAAGTCGAGTTGCAAGTCATCATATTTGTGACTCGAGTCTGACTCGAGTCCAAGTCATGTGACTCGAGTCCACACGTCTGATTGAAGATATACAGTGTCTTGTGAAGGTATTCACCCCTCTTGGCATTTTTCCTGTGTTGTAGCCTTACAACCTGGAATTAAGATAGATTTTTTGAGGGTTTATATCATTTTATTTACACAACATGCCTACAACTTTGAAGATGCAAAACATGTTTTACTGTGAAACAAAAAATAAATTAGACAAACTGAAATCTTGAGCGTGCATAACTATTCACACCCTAAAGTAAATACTTTGTAGAACCACCTTTTGCAGCAATTACAGCTGCAAGTCTCTTGGGGTATGTCTCTATAAGCTTGGCACATTTAGCCACTGGGATGGTTGCCCATTTTTCAAGGCAAAACTGCTCCAGCTCCTTCAAGTTGGATGGGTTCCATTTGTGTACAGCAATCTTTAAGCACATTGTTTCGTTCTGGAGGCAAGAGTTCATGTTTCTAAATAACAATGAGCAACAGTTAAATGTGCATTTTAATGTGAGGCATGGAGAGGGGCTCTATGCAGGGTTTGTCAGCACAGATAGTCTGTGGTGTTTTGATTGTGGGGATTTGTGGCATAAGAGCTTTGTGTGCCCACAAAAAGGCCGTAGACAAGGTGAGGGTACAAGCACCAGTGGGAGTAATCGAGGTTAACATGCAGGGGGCAATGAGACGCAGGCAGCAGAAGCTGGGCATAGTCATGTTATGGATGGTGGTGTAGATGAGGCTGGGTCTAGTCAGGCTATGGATGGTGGTGTAGATGAGGGTGGGTCTAGTCAGGTTATGCTAGTGGATGAGGAGAGTATAGGGGGGAGGGTGTTATGCGGAAGAGGAAAAACGTGGAGAAGAAAGGAGGTGGGAGAGGAGAGGCTGGTGTGGTCAAAGACACCAAGGAACTTTTGCGTGGTGCAGTGGGGGAGGCAACGACTTGAGAGAAAGGGCAGGTAGTCAGGATGGTAGATAGAGATGAGGAGGAGGAAGGTGAGTCTGAGGAAGAGGACGATGAGGAGGCTTTCTTTTTAGACTACTCCGCAGTTTGTCCAGAGCTGACAGCCAGTCAGGCAGAGGGTTCAAAAGTACAGGGAATTGTCAATGTTCCTGAATGAGACTAAAGGGGAAAAAAAAGTTTAATCTTGAATCTTTTTTTACTGTCTGGGAAAGTTTTTAAGATCAGCAAAACACGGTATGTAAAATAAGGGGCATGGTTTCCTCTCACCCAGGAAACGTTTTAGGTTGAGGAAGTGGGTCACAACAGTGCATAAAGGTCGACCTTCAGACGCTGTTTAGATGAATAGTATTTTTGTGGCACTGGGGATTTTCGAGCTTTGCTATTGGTCTCTTTCTTTGCTGGCCTTTCTCCCACTTCTTATGAAGGCTCTTTGGGTAGGCTTGCTCAATATAAATGGCACCAGAGATGAGAGTAAGAGGAGTGTGTTGGGTGAATATGTAAAACAAACAAAGTACAGGTGTTGTTTCTGCAGGAGACACAGTGATGTGGTGAATGAAGTTGATTGGGGGCTCTGGTGGAAAGGGGCAAGTGTGCTGAGCCATGGAACAAATCTTAGTGCAGGAGTCCTTTTTGAACCGGGTCTGGCCGTAAAAATGTGCCTTCTCAAAAGGAGGTGTGTAGGGGTAGACTGCTTGTTTTAAAAGCAGAAATTAATAACAGGGGTTTTGTCCATATAAATGTGTATGTGCCTAAAACAGGGAGAAAGAGAGAGCGGGGGCTTCTATTTCGGTGTCTTAGACAGGAACTCTCACGGGTAGCACCTGAGGAGACGCTGGTGGTCAGCGGGGACTGTACATTGGATTTTACGAAAGACAGAAATGGGGAGGAGCCTCATTCAGGCTCAGTGGGGGTGTTAAGGGACATCATTAATCAGTTCGACCTAGTGGATGTTTGGAGAACTAAACATCCCAACACAAGACAGTATACATGGGTCATAGGGTGTACAAGGTCTTTGGGGCTAGGGGTGTGTGCAGCTCGATTCGATCGGTTTTGCATGTCCGGGAATCAGAGAAAAAGGCTGTTGGGCGCTACCATTCTCACGGTGGGGTTTTCGGTTTTCGGATCACCACATAACCATGGTTCGGCTGTCTATTTCACCAGGGCCTCGGCAGGCATCCTATTGGAAGTTTAATGTAAAGCTCTTACAAGATGCCACTTTTTGCTCAGTTTTCCAGATTATTTAGGAAAGGTGGGAGCAGCGAAGACGGGAGTATGAGTCTCTGAGTCAATGGTGGGATGTGGGGAAAGTCCAAATTCGGCTTAGCTGTCAACAGTATAAAGCTCTCTCATCCTCAGAGGCTAGGAGAGTATTGAGGGAACCAGAGCATAGTATTAGTGAGGTTGAGATAGATCTGGTGGGGCAAGGCAATGTTGGCCTCCGGGCTAATTTAGCTGAATTACGTAGGGACCTGGGTAGTTTTTTCCAGGTTAAAGCTAAGGGAGCAATTGTAAGAGCTCCTTCTTCTCTGGTTTGGAAAGACAGAGCGGTGAAGCCAAGGGTATACATTGTCTACGGCTGTCTGATGGGCGGGTGACTTCTGTGGTGGGAGAGATGCGGGAGCGAACTGTGGAGTTTTATACTGAGTTATATAGGGCAGAAGTGTGTGATCCTATGTGTGCTCAGGTCTTGTTCGCAGAACTCCCTAAGCTCTCTCTGGCACAGAGGGATGAAATGGACATTCCTCTGTTGTCCCATGAACTGGCATAGGCCGTAACCCAGATGTCCCCCGGTCGTGCACCGGGGGTCGATGGACTCCCAGTGGAGTTTTATAAAAAATTCTGTGGAATAATTGGACTGGACTTCTTTAGCATGTTGCGTGAATGCGTCGGGGTAGGAGTGTTGCCGATGAGCTGCCGTCGGGCGGCTCTGACTCTCCTGCCCAAAACAGGGGACTTGTGTGAACTTAAGAACTGGAGGCCTGTGGCATTACTCTGTGCGGACTACAGATATTTACCAAGGTCCTCTCTAACAGGCTGAAGTCCCATTTGGACTCGACAGTACATAAGGACCAAACATATTGTGTACTGGGACGCTCAATCACGGACAACTTGTTCTTTATCAGGGACATGTTGGACTTGTTGAGAGGTTCTAATGTGAACTTTGCACTGATCTCTTTAGATCAAAAGAAGGCTTTTGATAGGGTGGAACATGAGTATCTGTTTAATGTGATTTTTGGGTTTGGGAATATTTTTTTGCCCCGTGTGAAGCTGTTGTATGCTGGGGTGTCATGTATGGTCAAGGTGGGAAAGGGGCTCAGTAGGCCAGTCTGGGTGAGACGGGGCATTAGACAAGGATGCCCTCTATCGGGGCAGTTATATACACTAGCATTGACCCTTTTTTGGGCCTGCCATGCAGGAGAATGCAGGGAGAGGGCTGGACAGGCATTGGTGTGGTGACAGGTATAGCAGTGTCAGCGTATGCAGATTATGTTTCTGTGATGGTCAGGGATGGTCAGGATATGCAGGCACTATAGACCAGTCTGAAGGTGTACGGGGGAGCTTCATCAGCTAAGGTAAACTGGAGGCAAGAGCAAAGCTCTGTTATGTGGGGCATTCGGGGATAGGGCCCCTCCTCTGCTTCCGGGGGGTTTGCAGTGGGGTTGTGAAGGGCTTAAAATGTTGGGGGTGTACCTGGGCTCGGAGAGGTGGGTCAGGAAGAACTGGGAGGGGCTGTCACAGGCAATGGTGTCAAGACTGGCCAGGTGGAGGTTTCTCCTGTCCCAAGTGTCATATAGAGGGAGGGTGCTGATAATCAACAACCTGGTGGCATCTTCCCTGTGGCATAAACTGGCTGCGCAGAGAGTATGGTGGGTTTTAGATGGAGGGGGCTCTTCAAACCCCCAGTACCAAAGAGGTCAGGGGACCTCCAGTGGAGGGTTCTACATGGAGCCCTGGCCACTAACAGCTGGTTGTTACGGGTTGAACCGAGAGTCGGGCAGGAGTGTCCTTTCTGTGTTATGAGAGAAACTGTGATTCATGTTTCTGTGTGCACCAGGTTAATGCCATTAATGTCTCTGTTGGAATGTCTGTGTGAGAGGTTGGGGGTGGTTTTTACTGTTGGGATGTTTATAATAGGGTACAGGTATTCAAATAAGGAAAAAGGCCAAATGTGTTTTGTTGAATTTTCTGTTTGCTCAGGCAAAGTTGGCTATTTGTCTAACAAGGAGGAACAGGGTCAAAGGTGGGGGGATAACAGACCCTTTACTAGTGTTTAATGGGATGGTCTCTGCGCGCCTTAGGGTGGAATTTGAGTTCTATAGAATGATAAAAAGTGTGGAGATGTTTCAGGAGATTTGGTGTGTTTGGGGGGGCTGTCTGTATAGCTGGGGAAGATGTTTTGGATATACGGTTGTAGAAGTGAGTGTTTTGGGGGGTTATTGTGATGTGTGGTGTTTTGTATCGTGTGGTAGAGGGAAAGGTGAGTATGGTACATGTATGCAGTACATTATATATTTTGGTGTTTTATTTTAGGTGAGGTTTTAATGAAATGAGAATGTTTCATTAAAGAAAGACAAAGTAAAAAAAGTATCTCTCTGCTCTGTATCTCTCTCTCTCTGCATCTCTCTCTCTCTCTCTGCATCTCTCTCTCTCTCTCTGCATCTCTCTCTCTCTCTCTGCATCTCTCTCTCTCTCTGCATCTCTCTCTCTCTCTCTCTGCATCTCTCTCTCTCTCTCTCTCTCTCTCTCTCTCTCGCTGTCTAATGCACACACACAGCATGCCCTCTGAGTGTTCTCACAGGTGCTAACGATGGCACTAGCCTGTGGTGGACCGCAACATCACTTTCACACACACACACACACCACACACACACACACACACACACACACACACACACACACACACACACACACACACACACACACACACACACACACACCGAAGGCAGTGTCACTTCCGCAGGCTCAAGGCAACGCAACGCATGTTCGTTTCTCAGATTGATTTTGTGTGAATTCATTCAACGCCACATTGATGCCAAAGGATATGTCCCAAATGGCACCCTATTCCCTATGGGCCCTGGTTTAAAGTAGTGCACTATGTAGGGAACAGGAATGGGATGTACACTAAGACTTAAAGCTGTTGAGACGTCAGTAACAGGATCCAATTAGATGTCTCATTCTCACCCTGTAAGGCGTTTTTGTTTTTGTTTTTTAATGCCTGAGCTGCTCTGAATGTAGTAGATTTGGTACAACTACAGTTGGATTGTGCTGGACTGGTCGTTCACTCCAGTCTTATCATTTTAGCTCCAATGGTCCAATGCCTTGGAGAATCCTACGGTGACACTGAAGGTATAAAAGTTGCCACTATTCACAGATCTAAGATCAGAATACCCACAATCATATCTCTAAATATTAGGAAGATTAAATAATATTTGTTAGTTAGGTGCAACTTCAATCCAGCACTACCTCATCACCGATGAGGTTTCAGCACCATGGACAGTACTACCTCATCACCGATGAGGTTTCAGTACCGCGGACAGTACTACCTCATTACCCTGTGGTTTCAGGACCATGGACAGTACTACCTCATTACCCTGAGGTTTCAGTACCGCGGACAGTACTACCTCATTACCCTGTGGTTTCAGGACCATGGACAGTACTACCTCATTACCCTGAGGTTTCAGTACCGCGGACAGTACTACCTCATTACCCTGTGGTTTCAGGGCCATGGACAGTACTACCTCATCACCTTAAGGTTTCAGCAGCTTGGACAGTACTACTTGCCCTAAAACTCAACTCTGGACCTCAATGCTATTTCAACTGATTTAGACTTGGCACACCAGGTTGGGTGCAATTAAAGTTTCTCATATATATCTTTGGTACTATTTGTACAAGTATGTGGTACATTTTCACAACTCTTAGTGCAAAAATCCAAACGGGTCAACTTTTTATGCAGCCAGTATTTCATTCAAAACCTGTCATTCATTCGGATATAAAACATCTCTCATCACACAACTGTTGATTCAAAATAACTTTATTGTGAAATGTAATGAGAAAATTGGTTTAAATCACCAAAACGATATTTTAAATTTAGTCATTTTAACTAGTCAATAGCAAACAATGCAAGATACACATTTCAAATCTCCCTTAAAGTGCTGATCGTGACATGCTACAGTAGATTACACAGTAAATTACAGTAGACATTAGGCAATACACTTACATTACCCAACAAAATGGACAGAAAATCTCTTATTTCCATAATATCTATCCAATATGTAATCTAAGGTGTGATCAATGAAGACATCCTCTACAATCATTAATCCCCCCCCAAAAATTGGAAAAAATCTGATATAATTGCAACATACTATAGGTGTACTGTCTGTAATCAAATGTAAGAAATGAAATTTAACAAATGAAAGTAAATAAAACATAACATTTAGTATTAATTAGCATCAAGCCTGTTGAGCATTTGACCATAAATTCTCATCCACATCCACAGTGAATGTTCTCATTGTTCATGCATCGTGGGAAAACCTTTTGGCATGGAGAATCCAAGCTTGACACTGGTCTGCATTTATGTCATTGCATGCCTCACCCTAACCAGAAGGAGGGTGGCATGCTCATGGCAGGACAACAGCTGGAGACCATGTGGACGGTACTGTAGCTCAGTTGGTAGAGCATGGTGTTTGCAACACCAGGGTTGTGGGTTCGATTCCCACGGGGGGCCAGCACAGGAAAAAAAATAAAAAAAATAAATAAAATTATGTATGAAAATGAAATGTATTCATTAACTACTGTAAGTCGCTCTGGATAAGAGCGTCTGCTAAATGACTAAAATGTAAATGTAAATGTACTTTGGGAGAGGTGAGTGCAGAGAGAGGAGCCGCCAGGGTACTGTAGCCTCGAATTAAATGGCGGTAGAAGTTACCAAACCCAGGAAACGTTGTAACTGCACCCTGGACGTAGGTTGAGGCCAATCCACCACTGCTTTCACCTTTCCAGGATCCCATCTGGACATTACCCTCAGCAATGACATATCCCAGAAAGGGGATTGTTGAGTGCTGGAACTCACACTTCTCGGCTTTCACAAACAATTGGTTCTCCAGGAAGCGCTGAAGTACCTGTCTGACATGAAGAACATGTTCTTGGGCAGACTGGGAAAAAAGCCAGGATGTCGTCAAGGTAGACGAACACAAAATGGTTTAGGATGTCTCATAGCACATCGTTAAACAGAGCCTGGAAGACAGTGGAGGCATTTGTGAGCCCAAATGACCTGGTACTCATAATGTCTGCTGGCTGTGTTGAATGCTGTCTTCCACTCATATCCTTCGTGTATCCGAAACCAGGTGGTAGGCATTCCAAAGGTCCAGCTTGGGAAAAAAGGGTGGACCCCTGGAGAGGAGTTGTAGGGGGTAACGATTCTTAATCGTAATGTCATACAGACCCCGGTAGTCAATGCACGGATGCTGGGTCTTGTCCTTCTTCTCCACAAAGAAAAACCCTGCGCCGGCAGGAGATGCAGACGGATGGACGCCCCCAATAGCCAGAGAGTTCTCTATGTATTCCTCCATGGCCTTGGTCTGCGGGCCGGATAGGGAATATAGACGACCACGAGGTGGTGTGGTGCCTGGGAGGAGATCAATGGCACAACAATAAGGGCGGTGCGGGGGAAGGGAAGTAGAACGTGTCTTACTGAACACTTCCAGGACGTCATGGTATTATGTGGGAATAGCAGAGACATCCACCGTCTAGCTAACATCCTGACGAGGATGACTTGGGGAAGGCTGTGCTGCTTGAAGGCAGTCGGAATGGCAGACACATCCACCGTCTAGCTAACATCCTGAGGAGGACGACTTGGGGAAGGCTGTTCTGCTTGAAGGCAGTAGGAATGGCAGAGACATCCACCGTCTAGCTAACATCCTGAGGAGGACGACCTGGGGAAGGCTGTTCTGCTTGAAGGAAGTAGGAATGGCAAAATGGGCTCCAACCCAGGATGGAGCTCGTGGTCCAGTCAATAACAGGGTTGTGTTTTTGGAGCCAGGAAAATCCCAAGACAACCGGAACATGGGGAGATGCAATGAGGAGGTCTCACTGTGGTTTCCTGAAACCTGTATATGAACGAGCACTATACTATGGGTGACTCTTCCAATTGAGCGGCCGTCCAGTGCCCTTGCATCCATGGGGACAGAGAGAGGTTGAGTGGGAATACCAAGTTCAGAAACAATAGTAGAATCCATAAAACTTTCATCAGCCCCAGAGTCAATGAGCACTCGGAGAGACTTAGATTGGTCTCCCCACAGCAAAAGCACAAAAAAAACAAGTGCGGGTGAGGGGAATTAGGGAATTCCCAGTCTGGCTCACCAGAGTACTTGTACCCACCAGAGACAGTACAGTACAGACAATAGTTTGAACTCAGTCTACGTGAGCGTTCCCCAACTGATAACCTAGCTCTTCCCAGTTGCATAGGCTCAGGAGTATCCAACTCACCTGCCGTTGATGATTCTCAGGGAACCTCGGGTGTCTTCGGCTCTCCTTGGAAATGCACACGTCGGGGATTTCGGGATTCCTTAGGACGAGTGCCATCAGATGAACGAGTGTTCCCGAGGCCCGACCTCCTCTCACGCAGGCGTTCTCTTAGGCGACCATCAATCCTAATCGAAAGGGCGATAAGGGAATCGAGGTCCAGTGTGAGCTCATCCTTTATCCACTCCGACAGTCCATGGAGGAAGGTGCCGAACAGAGCCTCCGGAATCCAGGAACTCTCGGTGGCCAATGTGCGAAAATATACTACGTAATCTTCCACAGTATGGGAGATCTGATGTACCTGCAGTAGTTTTCGAGCCGCCTCCATCCCGGGCACCAGAGAATCGAATACCGTCCTCACTTCTGCCATGAATTCATCCAAGCTCTGGCATACAGCAGATTGCTGCTCCCCCACAGATGTTGCCCAGGAGAACGCCCATCCAGACATTAGCGTGATTATATACGCTATCTTCGATCGGTCCGACGGGAATAACCAGGTGGCGAATCGCATCTCTGCATGTCTGGCAGACATATCAGTGTGGATGACGGATCACCACCTCAAGCTGAACCTCGGCAAGACGGATCTGCTCTTCCTCCCGGGGAAGGACTGCCCGTTCCATGATCTCGCCATCACGGTTGACAACTCCTTTGTGTCCTCCTCCCAGAGTGCTAAGAGCCTCGGCGTGACCCTGGACAACACCCTGTCGTTCTCCACTAACATCAAGGCGGTGACCCGATCCTGTAGGTTCATGCTCTACAACATTCGCAGAGTACGACCCTGCCTCACACAGGAAGCGGCGCAGGTCCTAATCCAGGCACTTGTCATCTCCCGTCTGGATTACTGCAACTCGCTGTTGGCTGGGCTCACTGCCTGTGCCATTAAACCCCTACAACTCATCCAGAACGCCGCAGCCCGTCTGGTGTTCAACCTTCCCAAGTTCTCTCACGTCACCCCGCTCCTCCGCTCTCTCCACTGGCTTCCAGTCCAAGCTCGCATCCGCTACAAGACCATGGTGCTTGCCTACGGAGCTGTGAGGGGAACGGCACCTCCGTACCTTCAGGCTCTGATCAGGCCCTACACCCAAACAAGGGCACTGCGTTCATCCACCTCTGGCCTGCTCGCCTGCTTCTAACCCCCCTTAAAAGATTTAGATGCACTATTGTAAGTGGTTGTTCCACTGGATATTATAAGGTGAATGCACCAATTTGTAAGTCGCTCTGGATAAGAGCGTCTGCTAAATTACTTAAATGTAAATGTAATAAAAAGGGCTGGAGTTCGAAGACGAGAGAACACTGGGAAAGGAACGCCTGTCAGGTACCAGAAGCATAATGTTCCGGAGGAGGTAAATCGAGGCTCTCGGGGAGCCGGGGTCGGTCGAACAGATCCACCACTAGTGGGGAAGGTTACTGAGTGGTTGGGATGTGTCACAGATGTGACGTGCTGCCTATGAGCTAATTCACTGACTTGCTCCATTAAAATGGCCTTGAACCCTTGGTCGTGGCGTTCCGTCAGGGAACGAAGCCCTTCCAAAAAGGTCCCAAAGTAGATTCTTCATGCCTCCAAATGGTGGCTCCATGCAGGGAGACAGTGTGGCGGAGCAGATCTAAGTCTGCTTGGTCAGTCATGGCCAGTTTGTACTATAAAAGGAACAAGGCGAGACCCAAATGCAGACACAGGAGGCAGATGGTTGAGCTCTGATATTTATTATAACAAAGGGAGTAGGCAAAGGCAGGTCGGGGACAGGCGAGAGTTCATAAACCAGGTCAGAGTCCAAACCATACCAGATGATAGGCAGTCTCGAGGTCAGGCCAGGCAGGGGTCAGAAACCAGATCCAAGTCCAGGGGATAGGCAGGCTGGTAGTCAGAACAGGCAGAGTGGTCAGGCAGGCGGGTTCGGAGTCAGGACAGGTAAGGGTCGAAACGAGGAGGTCTAGAAACAAACAGAGACTGGGAAAAATAGGAGCAAGGAAAAACTGATTGACTTGGCAAACAAGACGAATTGGCACAGAGAGACAGGAAACACAGGGATATATACACCGGGATTGTCTCCACCTGGAGGGGGTGGAGACAATCACAAGGACAGGTGCACCAGATCAAGGTGTGACAAGTTCTCAAAATCCGTAGATAGTAGAAAAACCAGTTTAAAATCTTTAGGTTTACCAAACGGTTAAGTGATTAACCATTAAGCGCAGTTGGATTAAGTGATGGTCAAATGTTTTTAAACTAAATCGAAGAGAATAATATGAAAAGTATTGTGAGCATTGCTTTGTGAAAGCCAATAACTTTATATGAAAGGTATTTCTAGATGAAACACTGATTAGGTTTGGTGAAAAAGTTACTTTGTGATTTTGTGTGTTGTACTTAGTCAATTGAAAATATGCTAAAAGTTTTCAAAGAACAGCCTTCTTGATGATCTGTTTTGAGTTTTGTACTAAGAGTTATGACATTTTACCACATACTTGTGAAAATAGTACCAAAGCGATAAAAAAGCGTCCGGACCTCGTAGGGTCGGAGTTGAATACCCTGCTCTAGACTAAGAAGGGAAAGGTGTCATTCCAATGCTGTGTTCTAGTGTGCATTGATCTATGTGCAATTGAACATAACATGCCTAACTGCAATGCTAACACGTAGCCTTCCAGGCTTTAGCAGCAGCCTAACTGCAATGCTAACACGTAGCCTTCCAGGCTTTAGCAGCAGCCTAACTGAAATGCTAACACGTAGCCTTCCAGGCTTTAGCTGCAGCCTAACTGCAATGCTAACATGTAGCCTTGCAGGCTTTCTGCATTATAGTATGCAAACATATCTAGCTGTACATGCGGTCACCTCCACCCTTGCATACATTACCCTTAGCATCTCTATAGGGGACAATGGAACTACACATGCAAACCCCTGTGATGCACACTATGCCCATAAAGCCTTCTCTCTCTGCTCTCTACTACACTCGTTACTGTGTGTCAGTAGGAGGAAGTTATTAAACGCTGATCTTAGATCAGTTTTTTGTAATTTTCCTGACAATGGATAAGGTTAACTGATCCTAGATGTGTGCCTAAGGAAAACTTCTACCTTCAGTATCGGGTTCCCTAATAGCGTTGTCCCCTTCACGCAAGGCTCTCTCACGATCAGTCGAACCTCGGACGCTAGCTACATCTTGGAATATCATAGCGCCTAACATGCTAATACCCTGCTCCCCTCTCTACCTCACACAGACACTGCTGCTGCTTCCCTCTCTACCTCACACAGATACTTCTGCTGCTTCCTTCTCTACCTCACACAGATACTGCTACTGCTTCCCTCTCTACCTCACACAGATACTTCCTGCTGGTTCCCTCTCTACCTCACACAGATACTGCTGCTGCTTCCCTCTCTACCTCACACAGACACTTCTGCTGCTTCCCTCTCTACCTCACACAGATACTTCTGCTGCTTCCCTCACTCACTCACACAGACACTGCTGCTACTCCCTTTCTACCTCACACAGATACTTCCTTCTGCTTCCCTCTCTACCTCACACAGACACTGCTGCTGCTTCCCTCTCTACCTCACACAGATACTTCTGCTGCTTCCCTCTCTACCTCACACAGACACTTCTGCTGCTTCCCTCTCTACCTCACACAGATACTGCTGCTGCTTCCCTCACTCACACAGACACTGCTGCTACTCCCTTTCTACCTCACACAGATACTTCCTGCTGCTTCCCTCTCTACCTCACACAGATACTGCTGCTGCTTCCCTCACTCACACAGACACTGCTGCTACTCCCTTTCTACCTCACACAGATACTTCCTGCTGCTTCCCTCTCTACCTCACACAGATACTGCTGCTGCTTCCCTCTCTACCTCACACAGACACTTCTGCTGCTTCCCTCTCTACCTCACACAGATACTGCTGCTACTCCCTCTCTACCTCACACAGACACTTCTGCTGCTTCCCTCTCTACCTCACACAGATACTGCTGCTGCTTCCCTCACTCACACAGACACGGCTGCTGCTTCCCTCTCTACCTCACACAGATACTTCTGCTGCTTCCCTCTCTACCTCACACAGACACTCCTGCTGCTTCCCTCTCTACCTCACACAGATACTTCTGCTGCTTCCCTCACTCACACAGACACTGCTGCTACTCCCTCTCTACCTCACACAGATACTTCCTGCTGCTTCCCTCTCTACCTCACACAGATACTGCTGCTGCTTCCCTCTCTACCTCACACAGACACTTCTGCTGCTTCCCTCTCTACCTCACACAGACACTGCTGCTACTCCCTCTCTACCTCACACAGACACTTCTGCTGCTTCCCTCTCTCACATAGACACTGCTGCTGCTTCCCTCTGTCACACAGACACTGCTGCTGCTTCCCTCATAAAATTATGTTTAACCAAAGTGGAATAGACATCTGTACCCAGTGGGTTGCCTTCAAGCTCTAGCTCAGGTGTGATGTGTCCACATCATCAGTGAAAATCTTCTGGGTCTATTCTCACTATCGTGTTTATGACAAAGAAACAGAAAGATCCACGGGATCCTCTGACTGAATCTGTTGATCCACTGGATCCCCTGACTGAATCTGTTGATCCACTGGATCCCCTGACTGAATCTGTTGATCCACTGGATCCCCTGACTGAATCTGTTGATCCACTGGATCCCCTGACTGAATCTGTTGATCCACTGGATCCCCTGACTGAATCTGTTGATCCACTGGATCCCCTGACTGAATCTGTTGATCCACTGGATCCCCTGACTGAATCTGTTGATCCACTGGATCCCCTGACTGAATCTGTTGCACATTCAGTTTTCTGGTACCTCCTAAATGGCATCATATCCCCTATAGTTGAACGTAGTGCATTACATAGGTAATAGGGTGCTATTTGGGACACACACTAATCTTCAAAGCGTCATTGCATTGCTGTCAGCGGAGCATTCTTTATCCTTTGCATGTTTGTGACAACTGAAGGTAGTTATAGGTTACAGAGCTACTTCTAGGCCCAGTGACAATATAATGACCTTCTAGGCCCAGTGACAATATAATGACCTTCTAGGCCCAGTGACAATATAATGACCTTCTAGGCCCAGTGACACCAGAATGACCTTCTAGGCCCAGTGACACCAGAATGACCTTCTAGGCCCAGTGACACCAGAATGACCTTCTAGGCCCAGTGACACCAGAATGACCTTCTAGGCCCAGTGACACCAGAATGAACTTCTAGGCCCAGTGACACCAGAATGACCTTCTAGGCCCAGTGACACCAGAATGACCTTCTAGGCCCAGTGACACCAGAATGACCTTCTAGGCCCAGTGACAATATAATGACCTTCTAGGCCCAGTGACACCAGAATGACCTTCTAGGCCCAGTGACACCAGAATGAACTTCTAGGCCCAGTGACACCAGAATGACCTTCTAGGCCCAGTGACACCAGAATGACCTTCTAGGCCCAGTGACACCAGAATGACCTTCTAGGCCCAGTGACAATATAATGACCTTCTAGGCCCAGTGTCACCAGAATGACCTTCTAGGCCCAGTGACACCAGAATGACCTTCTAGGCCCAGTGACAATATAATGACCTTCTAGGCCCAGTGACACCAGAATGACCTTCTAGGCCCAGTGACACCAGAATGAACTTCTAGGCCCAGTGACACCAGAATGACCTTCTAGGCCCAGTGACACCAGAATGACCTTCTAGGCCCAGTGACAATATAATGACCTTCTAGGCCCAGTGACACCAGAATGTCCTTCTAGGCCCAGTGACACCAGCATGTCCTTCTAGGCCCAGTGACACCAGAATGACCTTCTAGGCCCAGTGACACCAGAATGACCTTCTAGGCCCAGTGACACCAGAATGACCTTCTAGGCCCAGTGACACCAGAATGACCTTCTAGGCCCAGTGACACCAGAATGACCTTCTAGGCCCAGTGACAATATAATGACCTTCTAGGCCCAGTGACACCAGAATGACCTTCTAGGCCCAGTGACACCAGAATGTCCTTCTAGGCCCAGTGACACCAGAATGACCTTCTAGGCCCAGTGACACCAGAATGACCTTCTAGGCCCAGTGACACCAGAATGACCTTCTAGGCCCAGTGACACCAGAATGACCTTCTAGGCCCAGTGACACCAGAATGACCTTCTAGGCCCAGTGTTACAAGAAACACCACTTACAGAGCTACTTCTAGGCCCAGTGACACCAAAAATATGACTTTCTGTCTTTTTAAGTGCTTGTGTGACAACATGGGCTATATAGTCCCTATGGGCCCTGGTGAAAAGTAGTTTACTATTAATGGAATAGGGTGCCATTTGGGATGCCACTCACTTGTAGAAGTGTTTGCGTGACAACTCTGTTAACATTCAGACTCTCAGAGCTCCATTGTCGCAGATCTGCTAACAGTTGACGAGTGTCCTCAGGGTTTAGACACATGATGCTGCTCGCTAATTCACCTCCTTTAATATAGCTGTCATCAGCTGCCAATGGCTGCCTTTCATAGTGTCGCTCTGAGTTCAACCAGATCAATCTGGTACTGTCAGGACCTGTCCTCACTGGAACTAGGCTGAGGGGAGGGGAGGGGAGGGGAGGGGAGGGGAGAGGAGAGGAGAGGAGAGGAGAGGAGAGGAGAGGAGAGGAGAGGAGAGGAGAGGAGAGGAGAGGAGAGGAGAGGAGAGGAGAGGAGAGGAGAGGAGAGGATTTCAGTGCTGCATTGACAGAAATAGAAACATTGTTTTGTATGTAATGTATGTCAACCTGCCCATCAAAACCAGCAGGGTGTGTGTGTGTGTGTGTGTGTGTGTGTGTGTGTGTGTGTGTGTGTGTGTGTGTGTGTGTGTGTGTGTGTGTGTGTGTGTGTGTGTGTGTGTGTGTGTGTGTGTGTGTGTGTGTGTGTGTGCCTAAACCCAGTCACAGAGGAGGATTCAGGACGGTACTCCTGTGTTTTAAAAGGCTTCGGGGATTTCCGCTCTTCTTCAGTGTGTCTCCTGGATAACTGCTTGGATATTCTCACAAGACATTCTGACTGGATCATCAACGGTCTTAAAATATGTGACTGTGACTTTACCCCCCACATACATGTACAAATTACCTCGACTAACCTGTACCTCCGCACATTGACTCAGTACCGGTACACCCTGTGTATAGCCTCGTTATAGTTATTTTGTTGTATTACATTTTTTACTTTAGTAAATCTTTTCTTAACTCTTCTTGAACTGCACTGTTGGTTAAGGGCTTGTAAAGTAAGCATTTTCACGGTAAAGTCTACACATGTATTCGGAGCATGTGGCTAATAAAGTTTGATTTGATTTTAATTTTATGAGGCTCATGGAATGTACCTTGGATATGAAGGTGAAAAACTGCACCCCTGGCTACTTCTGAATGGTGCAGCAGTCTAAGGCACTGCATCGCAGCACTAGAGGCGTCACTACAGACCCGGATTCGATCCCGGGCTGTATTACAACTGGCTGTGATTGAGAGTCCCATAGGGCGGCGCACAATTGGCTCAGCGTCGTCCGCGTTATGGGGAGGGTTTAGCCGGGGGGGGCTTTACTTGACTCATCGCTCTCTAGTGACTCCTTGTGGTGGGCCGGGCAACTGCAGGCTGACCTCGTTGTCAGTTGAACAGTGTTTCCTCCGACACATTGATGCGGCTGGCTTCTGGCTTAAGCCGGTGGGTGTTAAGAAGTGCGGTTTGGCCGGTCATGTTTCAGAGAACGCATGACTCAACCTTCGCCTCCCGAACCTGTTGGGGAGTTGCAGTGATGAGACAAGATCGAAATTGAGGAGAAAAAAAGAAAAAATGTAAGTACATGAATGCATCCTAAGATTCACAGATCTAGGAGTGAGTGGCTCAGGCAAGTACACATTGATGTTTGAAACACCAAACGGGACGTATTGTAGTCCATCGTAGTCCATCAATCTATTAGTCCCAGAAGTACATGGAGAGGTTTATCCTAATTTCCTGACATCACTACAGAGGGAGACAGAGGGAGACAGAATCAGCACGTCCTGTATTATTCCAGCTGACTTCATATTTTTTAATTAAGAATGGAAAACCTGTCCCGGGTAGACGCGGGGTAATCTATATACTCTCATTCAACAGTAAGGATATGGGCACCTATTGCTGTGCTTTGGTTGGCCACAAGCACCTCCCCACATTGAAAGTACACTTACTGTGAAATATGCTCCAAGGTGACTATAAGTCCCTCTGGTGAAACAGTGGAGGGCAGTTTGATGACTCTGACCTGCAGTAGTGATGCCATCCCACCAGTGGAGAAAGATGGGTTCACCTGGTACAAAAGGAATGGAAATGAAGTGTGTCAAACAGAGAGGTGCAGGAACTTAATTTATCTCCAGCGCAGTCCTGGAAACTTTGGGGTTAAGAATGAGAACGATGCTCAGAACTCTACTGACGTAGACCTCAAAACTGATGGACTAGTGTTTTTCTTCTCTTCTGGACTGGGGATGGGGGCTTTCCTGGCTACTGGACTGGGGTTGGGGGCTTTCCTGGCTACTGTACTGGGGATGGTGGCTTTCCTGGCTACTGGGCTGGGGATGGGGGCTTTCCTGGCTACTGGAATGGGGATGGGGGCTTTCCTAGCCACTGTACTGATGCTGGGGGCTTTCCTGGCTACTGTACTGGAGATGAGGGCTTTCCTAGCCACTGTACTGAAGCTGGGGTCTTTCCTGGCTACTGAACTGGGGATGGGAGCTTTCCTGGCTACTGTAATAAAGATAGAGCTCTGTCTATGAAACCATTAATGAACCTGACGATATGTACGTAGACCCTGATGAGGATAACAACATACAGGACGAGGATGGCAACACAGGCCTTCAGAGAAACTCTCACCACTCAGTGTATATCACCATCTCTCACACCTCTATTCTCATGTTTGCATATTGATCCATCTGCCATATCTTGCAGGATATTGAGATTTACAGCAGCATACCTGGCACCATCCCAGCATCCCACTACTGGCTTTCTTCTAAAGCTAATCAGGTTCGGTCCCTGGATGGAAGACCAGATGCTGCTTGTCACGACTTTCACCGAAGGTGGTTCCTCTCCCTGTTCGGGCGGCGCTCGGCGGTCGTCGTCGCAGGTCTACTAGCTGCCACCGATCCATTTTTCCTTTTCGTTTGTGTCTGTCTGTTTTATCACACTTGTGTTCATTTAATTGATTTCGATGGGTTTATTTACACCCCGCTGCCTGTTAGTCTTTGTGCGGGATTGTTCAGTGTTACGTTGTTAGGAGTTTGTGTATGCACCACGGGGGTTTTCTTTGCTCACGGTAATGTTACCGTTTTGATTTATTCGTCTAGGAGTAGAGGTTTCTCCTCCGTGTGTTGCGTTTCTTCCCCTGTGTGTGGCGACTTCGTTTTAGCGTGTTTTCCCACATGTTGTTGTTTGTTTGGAACTCCTTGAATAAACGATTGTGCCACTGGGACTTCCTTGCTCTCCTGCTCCTGATTCCTGCACCTCCCTCCTACTAGGAGGTACGTAACACTGCTGGAAGAGATGTTGGAGGGCATGTTTCTGCACACAACCACAAATTGTTTATAGGAGAATAGGTCACCATTTTGGACATGGCTTATCAATTTAGCCGGCTTTCATAAACTTTCTGCTGTCCACATACACACACACACACACACACACACATACACACACATAACCTGCCCTGCTAGACTAAATGCAGCTCCTTTTGGGTCATCCACATATTGACACTTTTTAAGGCTCGGCACTGATTGGAGAAGTTTGTGAGGAGATGTTAAGTTGTCAACGTTCGGTCGTGTCGCTACTAGCCACCAAAATAGCTTCAAAGCGAGAGTGGGAAGGACGAATAGCCGTTAAGGGCCCGGTGTACGGAGCGTCAGTGTGTGTCGTAATGTAATCACAGGGCCCGGTGTACGGAGCGTCAGTGTGTGTCGTAATGTAATCACAGGGCCTGATGGCATAGCATCTGCTAAGAACAGAATCTCATTCTAGTTCTACATGGAACAATAAAACTAGAATCTCATTCTGGTTCTAAATGGAACAATAAAAATAGAATCTCATTCTGGTTCTACATGGAACAATAAAACTAGAATCTCATTCTGGTTCTACATGGAACAATAAAAATAGAATCTCATTCTAGTTCTGCATGGAACTCATGCATCAGTGAATATTAATGATGTGTTCTTGCGAACCTTTATGTCACCATGACCGTGTCAAAGAAACAGATCATTAACAGTGGGCCAATATTCCCTTAAACATACCCAGCTCACACCTTTCTGGTTGAAATAAAGAAGTAAGGATCATCTATAGCTATGAAAGAGCCTCTTTATGTCTGTCTGTCTGTCTGTCTGTCTGTCTGTCTGTCTGTCTGTCTGTCTGTCTGTCTGTCTGTCTGTCTGTCTGTCTGTCTGTCTGTCAATTAAATTCAAAGGGATTTAATGGAAATTGAGACATTTGTTTACATTGCCAAAGCAAGTGAAATAGATAATAAACAAAAGTGAAATAAACAATATAAATTGTTCAGTAAACATTACACTCACAAAAGTTCCAAAATAAGAGAGACATTTCAAGTGTCATTATGTCTATATACAGTGTTGTAACGATGTGCAAATACCTAAAGTACAAAAGGGAAACTAAATAAACATAAATATGGGTTGTATTTACAATGGTGTTCGTTCTTCGCTGGTTGCCCTTTTCTTGTGGCAACAGGTCATAAATCTTGCTGCTGTAATGGCACACTGGAATTTCACCCAGTAGATATGGGAGTTTATCAACGTTAAAGTTATTTTCTAATTCTTTGTGGATCTGTGTAATCTGAAGGAAATATGTCTCTAATATTGTCATACATTTGGCAGGAGGTTAGGAATTCTGTCTCTTTCTCTGTCTGTCTGTCTGTCTGTCTGTCTGTCTGTCTGTCTGTCTGTCTGTCTGTCTGTCTGTCTGTCTGTCTGTCTGTCTGTCTGTCTGTCTGTCTGTCTGTCTGTCTGTCTGTCTGTCTGTCTGTCTGTCTGTCTGTCTGTCTCTGTCTCTGTCTCTGTCTCTGTTGTTCTCTCGTTCTCTCGTTCTCTCTATCTGTGCCTGTCTCCTTCTCGCATCCCCTGTAACACACACACACACACACACATCAAATCAAATTTTATTTGTCACATACACCTTACACTGAAATGCTTACTTACAGGCCCTTAACCAACAATGCCGTTTTAAGAAAATATCCCCCAAAAAAGTAAGGGATAAGAAAAACAAATATTTAAAGAGCAGCAGTAAATAACAATGTGGAGGCTATATACAGGAGGTACCGGAATAGAGTCAATGTGGAGGCTATATACAGGAGGTACCGGAATAGAGTCAATGTGGAGGCTATATACAGGAGGTACCGGAATAGAGTCAATGTGGAGGCTATATACAGGAGGTACCGGAATAGAGTCAATGTGGAGGCTATATACAGGAGGTACCGGAATAGAGTCAATGTGGAGGCTATATACAGGAGGTACCGGAATAGAGTCAATGTGGAGGCTATATACAGGAGGTACCGGAATAGAGTCAATGTGGAGGCTATATACAGGAGGTACCGGAATAGAGTCAATGTGGAGGCTATATACAGGGGGTACCGGTACAGAGTCAATGTGGAGGCTATATACAGGGGGTTACGGTACAGAGTCAATGTGGAGGCTATATACAGGGGGTACCGGTACAGAGTCAATGTGGAGGCTATATACAGGGGGTACCGGTACAGAGTCAATGTGGAGGCTATATACAGGGTGTTACGGTACAGAGTCAATGTGGAGGCTATATACAGGAGGTACCGGAATAGAGTCAATGTGGAGGCTATATACAGGAGGTACCAGTACAGAGTCAATGTGGAGGCTGTATACAGGAGGTACCGGTACAGAGTCAATGTGGAGGCTATATACAGGGTGTTACGGTACAGAGTCAATGTGGAGGCTATATACAGGGGGTACCGGAATAGAGTCAATGTGGAGGCTATATACAGGAGGTACCAGTACAGAGTCAATGTGGAGGCTGTATACAGGAGGTACCGGTACAGAGTCAATGTGGAGGCTATATACAGGGTGTTACGGTACAGAGTCAATGTGGAGGCTATATACAGGGTGTTACAGTACAGAGTCAATGTGGAGGCTATATACAGGAGGTACCGGAATAGAGTCAATGTGGAGGCTATATACAGGGTGTTACGGTACAGAGTCAATGTGGAGGCTATATACAGGAGGTACCGGAATAGAGTCAATGTGGAGGCTATATACAGGGTGTTACGGTACAGAGTCAATGTGGAGGCTATATACAGGGTGTTACGGTACAGAGTCAATGTGGAGGCTATATACAGGAGGTACCGGAATAGAGTCAATGTGGAGGCTATATACAGGGTGTTACGGTACAGAGTCAATGTGGAGGCTATATACAGGAGGTACCGGAATAGAGTCAATGTGGAGGCTATATACAGGAGGTACCGGAATAGAGTCAATGTGGAGGCTATATACAGGAGGTACCGGAATAGAGTCAATGTGGAGGCTATATACAGGAGGTACCGGAATAGAGTCAATGTGGAGGCTATATACAGGAGGTACCGGTACAGAGTCAATGTGGAGGTTATATACAGGGTGTTATGGTACAGAGTCAATGTGGAGGCTATATACAGGGGCTACCGGTACAGAGTCAATGTGGAGGCTATATACAGGGGGTACCGGTACAGAGTCAATGTGGAGGCTATATACAGGAGGTACCGGAATAGAGTCAATGTGGAGGCTATATACAGGAGGTACCGGTACAGAGTCAATGTGGAGGCTATATACAGGAGGTACCGGAATAGAGTCAATGTGGAGGCTATATACAGGAGGTACCGGAATAGAGTCAATGTGGAGGCTATATACAGGAGGTACCGGAATAGAGTCAATGTGGAGGCTATATACAGGAGGTACCGGAATAGAGTCAATGTGGAGGCTATATACAGGGGGTACCGGTACAGAGTCAATACGGAGGCTATATACAGGGGTACCGGTACAGAGTCAATGTGGAGGCTATATACAGGGTGGTACCGGTACAGAGTCAATGTGGAGGCTATATACAGGAGGTACCGGAATAGAGTCAATGTGGAGGCTATATACAGGGGGTACCGGTACAGAGTCAATATGGAGGCTATATACAGGGGGTACCGGTACAGAGTCAATGTGGAGGCTATATACAGGGTGGTACCGGTACAGAGTCAATGTGGAGGCTATATACAGGGTGTTACGGTACAGAGTCAATGTGGAGGCTATATACAGGGGGTACTGGTACAGAGTCAATGTGGAGGCTATATACAGGGTGTTACGGTACAGAGTCAATGTGGAGGCTATATACAGGGGGTACCGGTACAGAGTCAATGTGGAGGCTATATACAGGGGGTACCGGTACAGAGTCAATGTGGAGGCTATATACAGGGGGTACCGGTACAGAGTCAATGTGGAGGCTATATACAGGGGGTACCGGTACAGAGTCAATATGGAGGCTATATACAGGGGGTACCGGTACAGAGTCAATGTGGAGGCTATATACAGGGTGGTACCGGTACAGAGTCAATGTGGAGGCTATATACAGGAGGTACCGGAATAGAGTCAATGTGGAGGCTATATACAGGGGGTACCGGTACAGAGTCAATATGGAGGCTATATACAGGGGGTACCGGTACAGAGTCAATGTGGAGGCTATATACAGGGTGGTACCGGTACAGAGTCAATGTGGAGGCTATATACAGGGTGTTACGGTACAGAGTCAATGTGGAGGCTATATACAGGGGGTACTGGTACAGAGTCAATGTGGAGGCTATATACAGGGTGTTACGGTACAGAGTCAATGTGGAGGCTATATACAGGGGGTACCGGTACAGAGTCAATGTGGAGGCTATATACAGGGGGTACCGGTACAGAGTCAATGTGGAGGCTATATACAGGTAGTACTGGTCCAGAGTCAATGTGGAGGCTATATACAGGGTATTACGGTACAGAGTCAATGTGTCAATGTGCAGGGGCACCGGTGTCGAGGTAATTGAGGTAATTATGTACATGTAGGTAAAGTTATTAAAGTGACTATGCATAGATAATAACAGAGAGTTTGTCTTGGTCACGTTGAGAAAGAGGTTGTTGTCCTGGTACCACATGGTCAGGTCTCTGACCTTGTCCCTACACGCTCTCATCATTGTCGGTGATCAGGCCTACCACTGTTGCGTCATCAGCAAACTTAACCTGTTAGGGCTAGGGGGCAGTATTGACACGGCTGGATAAAAAACATACCCGATTTAATCTGGTTACCACTCCTACCCAGTAACTAGAATATGCATATACTTATTACATATGGATAGAAAACACCCTACATTTTCTAAAACTGTTTGAATGGTGTCTGTGAGTATAACAGAACTCAAATGGCAGGTCAAAACCTGAGAGATTCCTTTACAGGAAGTGGCCTGTCTGACCATTTCTTGAACTTCTTTTCCATCTCTATCATTTACTAAGGATCTCTGCTCTAACGTGACACTTCCCACGTCGTCCATAGGCGCTCAGAGCCCGGGAAAAAACAGAATGTCGTCATTCCAGCCCCAGGCTGAAACACATTATCGCCTTTCTCAAGTGGCCGATCAAGGGACACTGGGCTTAGGCGCGTGACCCGACTGCGCCCGCCTTTGGGATTTTTTCCTCTGTTTGCCGAAAGGAGATTCCCTGTCGGAATATTATCGCTTTTCTACGAGAAAAATGTCGTAAAAATTGATTTTAAACAGCGGTTGACATGCTTCGAAGTACGGTAATGGAATACTTAGAATTTTATTGTCACGAATTGCGCCATGCGCGCGACACTTCTTTACTAAGCTTTGCAAGCGTCCCACCTAGCCCATAGAGGTTAATGATGGTGTTGGAGTCATGCCTGGCCATGCAGTCATGAGTGAACAGGGAGTACAGGAGGGGACTGAGCACGCACCCCTGAGGGGCCCCCGTGTTGAGGATCAGTGTGGAGGATGTGTTGTTACCTACCCTCACCACCTGGGGGCGGCCCGTCAGGAAGTCCAGGATCCAGTTGCAGAGGGATGTGTTTAGTCCCAAGGTCCTTAGCTTAGTGATGAGCTTTGAGGGCACTATGGTGTTAAACGCTGAGCTGTAGTCAATGAATAGCATTCTCACGTAGGTGTTCCTTTTATCCAGGTGGGAAAGGGCAGTGTGGAGTGCAGTAGAGATTGCATCATCTGTTGATCTGTTGGGGCGGTATCCAAATTGGAGTGGGTCTAGGGTTTCTGGGATAATGGTGTTGATGTGAGCCATGACCAGCCTTTCAAAGCATTTCATGGCTACAGACGTGAGTGCTACGGGTCGGCAGTCATTTAGGCAGGTTACCTTAGTGTTCTTGGGCACAACGACTATGGTGATCTGCTTGAAACATGTTGGTATTACAGACTCAGACAGGGAGAGGTAGAAAATGTCAGTGAAGACACTTGCCAGTTGGTCCACGCATGCTCTGAGTACACGTCCTGGTAATTTGTCTGTGAATGGTGACCTGTTTAAAGGTCTTACTCACATCGGCTGCGGAGAGCATGATCAGACAGTGGTCCGGAACAGATGATGCTTTCATGCATGTTTCAGTGTTACTGGCCTCGAAGCAAGCATAGAAGTTATTTAGCTCGTCTGGTATGCTCGTGTCACTGAGCAGTTCTCGGCTGTGCTTCCCTTTGTAGTATGTAATAGTTTGCAAGCCCTGCCACATCCAACAAGCGTCAGAGCCGGTGTAGTACGAATCGATCTTAGTCCTGTATTGACACTTTGCCTGTTTGATGGTTCGTTGGAGGGCATAGCGGGATTTCTTATAAGCTACTGACTTAGAGTCCTGCTCCTTGAAAGCGGCAGCTCTACACTTTAGCTCAGTGCGAATGTTGCCTTTTATCCATGGCTTCTGGTTCGGGATATGTACGTACAGTCACTGTGGGGACGACGTCCTCGATGCACTTATTGATAAAGCCAGTGACTGATGTGGTGTACTCCTCAATGTCATCGGAAGAATCCCGGAACATATTCCAGTCTGTAGCAAAGCAGTCCTGTAGTTTAGCATCTGCTTCAACTGACCACTTTTTTTATAGACCGAGTCACTGGTGCTTCCTGCTTTAATTTTTGCTTGGACGCAGGAATCAGGAGGATAGAATTATGGTCATACAAACACACACACACACACACCACACACACACACACACACACACACACACACACACACACACACACACACACACACACACACACACACACACACACACACACACACACACACCACACACACACACCCTTCGTTTCAGACAACCACATTAGCCACACTATAATTAATGGCATAATATTGTCGTTTAGAATATAAGGCATTCACGAATTGCACCCTATTCTCCATGTAGTGCACTACATTTGACCAGTACCCTGGTTAAAACTACATAGGTTGCCATTTACGACCCTGTTTATTTCTCTGTCTGGTCAAAGCCAACACCCACAGTAGCCTAATGGGGTGAAAGCATCGCATCTCCAGAACATTGGGAATTGTGCTTTCTATTCATTCACTTCGAGACTGATGTTACATAAAGCACCAGGTCAGTTGTTCAATGTGTTATTAGGCCCTTTCTGCCTTTTCCCCTCCTGTTTCTAAGTGCTGAATTAGGTGTACAGTCAGCCAGCCAGCCAGTAAGCCAGCCAGTCAGCCAGCCCGTCAGCCAGCCAGCCAGTCACAAAGCGCTGTAGCGGCTATTTTTATTTAATCATCAATTAGGTAATCGTCTAGGCATCTCACGATTCCATTTCTCTGCTCCCTCTCTCTCTTTTCAATTCGGCTGTAGGGCGTAAAGAATCTTTAGAAATACAACTCTGCATCACGCGCTTGACTGGTCCTTATCATTGGCAAAGGAAATGTTGCCATCCCTCATGGCTGGAATTCATTACGCTTAGATTCATTATACCATACATACAACACCAATCGTGTTGGTTAAGGTTGATCATTCTTTGTAGTCAACTTGCAATTGACCATGGGGTTTGTAGTTTTTTTTTGCGATATTACATACACAAAGGGAAAGCTAGGCCTTGTCTCCATTTGGTCTTCAGCCAATTCCTAATTTGCTAGGTTTACATCTACATATTTAAAACAATTCCTAATTTGCTAGGTTTACATCTATATATTTAAAACAATTCCTAATTTGCTAGGTTTACATCTACATATTTAAAACAATTCCTAATTTGCTAGGTTTACATCTACATATTTAAAACAATTCCTAATTTGATAGGTTTACATCTACATATTTAAAACATTTCCTAATTTGATAGGTTTACATCTACATATTTAAAACAATTCCTAATTTGATAGGTTTACATCTACATATTTAAAACAATTCCTAATTTGATAGGTTTACATCTACATATTTCAAACAATTCCTAATTTGATAGGTTTACATCTACATATTTAAAACTTTTTTGATAAATGGATGTTTAGAGTGTAGAAAGACAAAATATTTAGTGATGACTTGCATTAGGGCTAAAGTTGGCTGTGGGACCAATCACTAAAACATTGATTTATTTAAATTTGATGCTGACAAGGAGACACTTCCAATAATTTAGATTAAATCAGTCTTAAAGAATAGATCAATATCTTGAGACAGAGGACAATGTTCTATCATTGATGCTGGTAAGATATTGGACTATTATGTGCTCATTAAACAACGCCAACGGAGTGGTAGTAGTAAAAACTTTGAACACACTCATTCCAGGATTTTTCTTTCTTTTTACTATTTTCTACATTGTAGAATAGTAGTGAAGACATCAAAACTATGAAATAACGCACATGGAATCATGTAGTAGCCAAAAAAAAGTGTTAAACAAATCAAAATATATTTTAGATTTTAGATTCTTTGAAGTAGACACACTTTGCGTTGATGACAGCTTTGTACACTCTTGGCATTCTCTCAACCAGCTTCATTTGGTAGTCACCTGGAATGTATTTCAATTAACAGGTGTAACTTGTTAAAAGTTCATTTGTGGAATTTGGGCAGGAGCGTTTGAGCTAATCAGTTGTGTTTTGACAAGGTAGGGTTGATATACAGAATATAGTCCTATTTGGTAAAAGACCCAAGTCCACATTATGGCAAGAACAGCTCAAATAAGCAAAGAGAAATGACAGTTCATCATTACTTTAAGACATGAAAGTCAGTCAATATGGAACATTTCAAGAACTTTGAAAGTGTCTTCAAGTGCAGTCGCAAAAACCATCAAGCGCTATGATGAAACTGGCTCTTATGAGGACCTCCACAGGAAAGGGAGACCCAGAGTTACCTCTGCTGCAGAGGATAAGTCCATTAGAGTTACCATCCTCACAAATTGCAGCCCAAATAAATTCTTCACAGAGTTCAAGTAACAGACACATCTCAACATCAACTGTTCAGAGGAGACTGTGTGAATCAGGCCTTCATGGTCGAAGAAGAAACCACTACTAAAGGACACCAATAAGAAGAACAGACTTGCTTGGGCCAAGAAACACGAGCAATGGACATTAGACCGGTGGAAATCTGTCCTTTGGTCTGATGAGTCCAAATTTGAGATTTTTGGTTCCAACCACTGTGTCTTTGTGAGATGCAAGAGTGCCAAGAGTGTGCAAAGCTGTCATCAAGGCAAAGTGTGTCTACTTCAAGAATCTATAATCTAAAATATATTTTGATTTGTTTAACACTTTTTTGGTTAACTACATGATTCCATATGTGTTATTTCATAGTTTTGATGTCTTCACTATTATTCTACAATGTAGAAAATAGTAAAAATAAAGAAAAATCCTTGAATGATTAGGTGTGTCCAAACGTTTGACTGCAACATATTATTAAAAAAATGTTGCTGCCTCTTGGGCCCCCCACGGGCCTGGGCCCAGGGGCTTCAACACCGACAGGCCCCTGCATTAAACCGGCCCTGGTCATACAATCCGCTGGGGCTTCATACACTGTTGGTGCGTCATAGAGTTTCTTCTCGGAAAAACGGTGACTGGCGCCATTGTGTGGCTTTACGGAAAATAACACCAAAAGAGTTGAAAACTCTAATTCATTGGTATCGAATCAATCAGCAAACTTAAACGACAATAAATTCCATTTTTAGGCTACGTGTTAAATCTACTGTTGAACTGATCGTATTGACATCTTAATTCACACCTTTATGGTTACGCACAAGTTGACAATTAGGCTATAGACTTCACTTTCTACACCGATTGGTCAACTTTAATACGATATGCCTTCAAGTTGATAACTTTGGCACTTTCACTTATTCTAGTTAATAGCCTACTTAGGGTTAACAAATCCTTCATTATCGACAGTCCATCTCTGAAATCGCTGGCGTTGCACAGCGCAGAGAACAGTTCTATAGAACTATTTTTTAGAATTCATCCATCCCCTTTCCTGGACCAATTTCCTTTAGAAAGACCAATAAAAAGCATGGGAAAATTCTCCCCACTTTTTCCGATTACAGGGCAGGTTATTAAAGAAAGCACACCCGACTGCGTGCCGAACATAACCGCAGAGTAGAACGAAGGAGTGCTGAGGAGAGAAGTCAACCAACAGAAGAACCCAACTTTACGACTAACAGGTAAGGATTTTATTTTATCTTAAACCGAGCTTCTTCTTTTTTTAATGTAGGCTATTCTTATGACATATTGGTCGCCCATAAATTTTACTTTTCTTCTTCGTAGAATTATCTGTGAGTTACGACTGTGATGCTGAAAGCATAACATACAAAAGTGATGCATACGTATGGCATTGTAAATGGCGTTGTATAGCAAGGTTAAAATTACAGAGTCAATTAACATTAGGGTTTGCTTACATTTTAAGAGTATATGAAATAGTTTGCCCCAACTGACAACAGTTGAAAAGTCCTTCAAGTTCAGTCAAACGTGTCTCAAGAAAATAACGTTTTATTCGAATTATTGGGGGAAAATAAGAAACAAACTCTTGATAGTATCAGTGTTTATTAACACGCTTTTACGTATCGATCACACAGCCTTCGTCATACGGAACTATTGGGAAATATATTTAATACTTTTGGATGGTAAATAGGCCTGCACATACAGGAAAAATATATATGTTTCTGAAATGGCGTTACACTACAACAAAGAAACATATGGTGTAACACAGGATGGATACAAAAGTGGATGGATGGACAGAAGGACAGGGTCACAGGTGGACGGATGGACAGAAGGACAGGTGACACAGGTGGATGGATGGACAGAAGGACAGGTGACACAGGTGGACGGATGGACAGAGAGACAGGGAAATAGGTGGACGGATGGACAGGGAGACAGGGAAATAGGTGGACGGATGGACAGGGAGACAGGGAAATAGGTGGACGGATGGACAGGGAGACAGGGAAATAGGTGGACGGATGGACAGAGAGACAGGGAAATAGGTGGACGGATGGACAGGGAGACAGGGAAATAGGTGGACGGATGGACAGGGAGACAGGGAAATAGGTGGACGGATGGACAGAGAGACAGGGAAATAAGTGGACGGATGGACAGGGAGACAGGGAAATAGGTGGACGGATGGACAGGGAGACAGGGAAATAGGTGGACGGATGGACAGGGAGACAGGGAAATAGGTGGACGGATGGACAGAGAGACAGGGAAATAGGTGGACGGATGGACAGGGAGACAGGGAAATAGGTGGACGGATGGACAGGGAGACAGGGAAATAGGTGGACGGATGGACAGAGAGACAGTGTTATTAGTTCTGGTCTCACATACCATTGTTTTAACAGAGGATTGTTAGCGTGCTGTAGTGATTGAGGAGGGGGGGGGGGGGGGGGGGCTGTGGTCCGCTTACAGTACATGCAGCAGTGGTTCCCAACCCTGGTCCTCCAGTAACCCCAACAGAACACCCTGAACAAGCCCCCCCATTTAACTTGTCAACTAATCATCAAGCCCTGAATGAGTTGAATGGAGTGTGTTTGTCAAGGACAGCAATGAATCTGTGTACTGTTGTGGGTACTGTAGGATAAGGGTGGGGAAACACTAACATACAGTATACAGCTAAACAGGACTGGCCTTTTTGTATGTGTGTGTGTGAAATGATATGTCAGTATTTGTATTCATTATGTATCCCTGTTAGTTCCTGCCAAGGCAGCAGCTACTCTTCCTGGGGTTTATTATGGATCCCCATTAGTTCCTGCCAAGGCAGCAGCTACTCTTCCTGGGGTTTATTATGGATCCCCGTTAGTTCCTGCCAAGGCAGCAGCTACTCTTCCTGGGGTTTATTATGGATCCCCGTTAGTTCCTGCCAAGGCAGCAGCTACTCTTCCTGGGGTTTATTATGGATCCCCGTTAGTTCCTGCCAAGGCAGCAGCTACTCTTCCTGGGGTTTATTATGGATCCCCATTAGTTCCTGCCAAGGGAGCAGCTACTCTTCCTGGGGTTTATTATGGATCCCCATTAGTTCCTGCCAAGGCAGCGGCTACTCTTCCTGGGGTTTATTATGGATCCCCATTAGTTCCTGCCAAGGCAGCGGCTACTCTTCCTGGGGTTTATTATGGATCCCCATTAGTTCCTGCCAAGGCAGCAGCTACTCTTCCTGGGGTTTATTATGTATCCCTGTTAGTTCCTGTCAAGGCAGCAGCTACTCTTCCTGGGGTTTATTATGGATCCCCGTTAGTTCCTGCCAAGGCAGCAGCTACTCTTCCTGGGGTTTATTATGGATCGTCCTGGGATCTGGCAAAATGAAGGCAGTTATAGATTTATTTTTAAATAGTAAAATACATTCACTACAGATTTCACAACATATTTAAGTGTGTTCCCTCAGGCCCCTACTCCACCACTACCACATATCTACAGTACTAAATCCATGTGTGTGTATAGTGTGTGTGTTATCATGTGTGTGTGTGTGTGCGCGTGTGTGTGTGTTGTGTGTGTGCCTATGTTTGTGTTGCTTCACAGTCTGCGCTGTTCCATAAGGTGTATTTTTATCTGTTTTTAAATCTGATTTTACTGCTTGTGTCAGTTACCTGATGTGGAATAGAGTTCCATGTAGTCATGGCTCTATGTAGTACTGTGCGCCTCCCATAGTCTGTTCTGGACTTGGGGACTGTGAAGAGACCTCTGGTGGCATGTCTTGTGGGGTATGGATGGGTGTTTGAGCTGTGTGCCAGTAGTTTAAACAGACAGCTCAGTGCATTCAACATGTCAATACCTCTCACAAATACAAGTAGTGATGAAGTCAATCTCTCCTCCACTTTCAGCCAGGAGAGATTGACATGTATATTATTAATGTTAGCTCTCTGTGTACATCCAAGGGCCAGTCGTGCTGCCCTGTTCTGAGACAATTGAACATTTCCTAAGTCCCTCTTTGTGGCACCTGACCACGCGACTTTACAGAAGTCCAGGTGAGACAAAACTTGCAAAAGAGAGAGTGATCGTAAAATAGAGAGTGAGAAAGAGTGATAGTAAAAGAGAGTGATAGTAAAAGAGAGAGTGATAGTAAAAGAGAGAGTGAGAGTAAGAGAGAGTGAGAGAGAGTGATAGTAAAAGAGAGTGAGAGAGAGTGAGAGTGATAGTAAAAGAGAGAGTGAGAGAGAGGGAGAGTAAGAGAGAGTGAGAGAGAGTGATAGTAAAAGAGAGTGAGAGAGAGGGAGAGTGATAGTAAAAGAGAGAGTGAGAGAGAGTGATAGTAAAAGAGAGAGTGAGAGAGAGTGATAGTAAAAGAGAGAGTGAGAGTAAGAGAGAGAGAGTGATAGTAAAAGAGAGTGAGAGAGAGGGAGAGTGATAGTAAAAGAGAGAGTGAGAGAGAGTGAAAGTGATAGTAAAAGAGAGAGTGAGAGTAAAAGAGAGAGTGAGAGTAAAAGAGAGAGTGAGAGAGAGTGAAAGTGATAGTAAAAGAGAGAGTGAGAGTAAAAGAGAGAGTGAGAGTAAAAGAGAGAGTGAGAGTAAAAGAGAGAGTGAGAGAGAGTGAAAGTGATAGTAAAAGAGAGAGTGATAGTAAAAGAGAGAGTGAGAGAGAGTGAAAGTGAGAGTAAAAGAGAGGAGAGATAACCAACAGATAAAAGTCAAGAGTTGGCCCAGTTCACAGGATGTTTATTTACGGGAATGTGTGTGCGTGTGTGTGTGTGTGTGTGTGAGAGAGAATCATGTGGACATTTCAGGGTAGAGCATAACAACAGTCCCCCAGGGGAACTTAGACTGGAAGAGACACAGTATTGTACGTCACTGAGACAGACAAAAACAGTTTCAGAGAAACATGAATCTCATTCTGAACATTGCATAAGTCTAATCAAATCAACATCATATAACACTCGTGAAGTACGCTGAGAACGACAACAGTGTTGCGTAATATGATGCAGACAAAAAAAGCCTAAAATTACTTTATTTGTAATACTATTCCTAGGTTTTCATTGTTTATTTTATGAAATCTGATCTTAAAACCAAAACATGAAGGTGGAAAAAACCCTAAGCACTGGTTTGGGCTCATGGAAACAGAAAGAGGGTTATTCATTAGGGGTGTTATGTTGTGTTCTGCCACACATGATCTCTAGTAAAAGGATCTATTATTCTAGAAAACATCCAGGAGCATGTTTCACCTAGTTTCACCAGTGTGTGTGAGAGAGAGAGAGAGAGAGAGTCTCTGTGTGTGTGTGTGTGTGTGTGTGTGTGTGTGTGTGTGTGTGTGTGTGTGTGTGTGTGTGTGTGTGTGTGTGTGTGTGTGTGTGTGTGTGTGTGTGTGTGTGTGTGTGTGTGTGAGAGAGAGAGTGTGTGAGAGAGAGAGATTGTGTGTGTGTGTGTGTGTGTGTGTGTGTGAGAGAGAGAGATTGTGTGTGTGTGTGTGTGTGTGTGTGTGTGTGTGAGAGAGAGAGAGAGATTGTGTGTGTGTGTGTGTGTGTGTGTGTGTGTGTGTGTGTGTGTGTGTGTGTGTGTGTGTGTGTGTGTGTGTGTGTGTGTGTGTGTGTGTGTGTGAGAGACATTGTGTGTGTGTGCTGATATACAGTACATTACCTAATGTTTTTAACGTTGTGTTAACATGAATGTATTCACCTGTCTCCCGCTGTAGGTGACAGAGGATGTCCAGAGCTGACTGGTCCTTCCTGGAGCACCTGTTGGAGGAGGGGCAGGAGTATAGCACCGGGGTGGGCCGCGTCTGGCTAACTGTCCTCTTCCTGTTCCGCATGTTAGTCCTGGGCACTGCCGCAGAGTCAGCCTGGGACGACGAACAGGTCGACTTCGTCTGTAATACCAAGCAACCTGGATGTACCGCGGTGTGTTACGACAAAGCGTTCCCCATATCACATTACCGCTATTTTGTCCTCCAGGTGATTTTTGTTTCCACACCGACTATTTTTTACTTCGGATATGTGGCCATGGGGGCTGCAAAGGAGAAAAAAAAAAAGGAGGAAGATGAGGAGGAGAGGACGGTGGAGGGTGGGGGCGGTGAGGGACGAGAGAGGGGAGGAGTAAAGAAGAACGGAGAGAAGAAGAGGGAGGTGAGAAAGGGGGATGAGATAGAAGAACTAGAGGAGGAGAAAAGAGGGAGGAAGGAGGTGACAGCTCTCCCGGAGGTTCCTAAGCTAAAGGGCCGTCTCCTCTGCGCCTACGCCGCCAGCATCCTCCTCAAGGTCCTCCTGGAGGTGGGCTTCATCGTGGGGCTGTGGTGCCTCTACGGCTTCGTGATCCCGGCCCGGTTCGAGTGCGTCCGGGACCCCTGTCCTCACACGGTGGACTGCTTCGTCTCCAGACCCACGGAAAAGACCATCTTCACCATCTACACCCAGGCCATCGCTGGAGTCTCTCTCCTTCTCAACTTAGCAGAGCTCCTCCACCTCCTTCAGCTGGCCATCACCCACCGCCTAGAAAAACGTTATGCACAGGAGCAGTACACCTTTCCTGGCATAGCCGTGGTTCCAATCCGGCCTGGTGCTCCAAGCCTGGAGATGGAGATGCAGCAAGCTCTGCCTTATCAGGAGAAGAGCCATCTGTATTTACCCATGGGGGAGGCCGGCTACGCCAAGCCCAGTGAGAGTTATCTGGACCTGGGGTCCAGAGAAGGGATGGACCCTGGTGGTGACATTCTCCCCAGTTATTTGAACTGTATGGGGGCGATAAGGACTACACACTCTTCAGGGAGAACTCACCCTAAGAAATACAACACACAACACACACACAGTAAGGGTGCCCAGAAGGGACACAGTAACAAACACACTAAGCATTATGTATGAGGAAACCAGAGAGGTTTGGTTCTGTGAATAGGAATAAGCCATGTGTCCACTACAGACTGATACAGGCACCTTCGGGGGGGGGGTTGGAATGCACAAGAATAAGGAAACACTTTACTTGACACCCTGCGTCATAACACTGTCATAACCATGTCATAATATGTCATAACAGCTGACAAAACTTGTCATAACCTGTTATAATATGGTCATAACACTGTCATAATATGTCGTAACAGCTGACATAACTTGTCATAACCTGTTATAACATGGTCATAACACTGCCATATTGTCATAACAGCTGATATAACTCATCATAACCTGTTATAATATGGTCATAACACTGTCATAATATGTTATAACAGCTGACATAACTTGTCATAACCTGTTATAATATGGTCATAACACTGTCATAACACATTTAGACCTGTTGTGACATTGTGTATATTGTGTTATTTTTATGGCTGGTTATGACACCTACATAAGAGTGTCAAAACACACCACACAAGGCAAAACATTCCATTACATCATAGCCTACTTATCAACAGTATGTTTATGTTAATATAACATAGATTATTTTTTTTTGAATTGACCATATTAAATTATCATTGTAATTGCACACACATTGATGTCAGACATGCACCTGCCCCAATGCTCTGTTTCTGATGACTGGGATGAATGTAAGAGCAGATTTCAGGAGCAGGACTAGACACCCTCTATTAGACTGATGACTGACGTAAGGGCATGTACGTCATAGGACTATCTACCTGATATGATTATGATGGTCATAACGCTTCATGACAGTGTCATAAAGTGTATTTTCTACAAGTTGTTTAAAATATGATGAACAAAACATGACTGTAAAGAATTCATTACAACAACAACAAAGGACTTAAGAAACAAACTTTCAAACAAAAAGGAAACTTCTTGGAAAAACATTATTTGAATAAATGTGGGTTTTATAACCAGCCATAAAATAACACACTATATGTCACAACAGGTGTAAATATATGGGTCATGACAGTGTTATAACCATATTATGACAGGTTATGACCGTGTTATTACATGTTACTGATTGTATTGTGCAACATATACCTTGAAGGCAAAGACTATGTAGTGGAGACTAGATTAGATCTTCCTCATTCAAATGGGAACCAGAGAACCTCCCTCAAAGGAGGAGAATGAGAACCAGAGAACCTCCCTCAAAGGAGGAGAATGGGAACCAGAGAAGGCAAAACCTTGATCATGGAACACCAGAGAATGGGAACCAGAGAAGGTAAAACCTTGATCATGGAACACCAGAGAATGGGAACCAGAGAAGGCAAAACCTTGATCATGGAACACCAGAGAATGGGAACCAGAGAAGGTAAAACCTTGATCATGGAACACCAGAGAATGGGAACCAGAGAAGGCAAAACCTTGATCATGGATCACTGGAGAATGGGAAACGAGGAAAAATGGAACAGTGAAAGGATGTAGTATAATACAGCCATTTTGACTTCAGGAATCCTTCTATTCCAATGGGAATGAGATAAACTTATGCACTGGCTGAATGTGACAATGGAAAAACTTGGCTTGGGATTCCACAGGGAAAACAGCCTACAGGGCCCATGCAGTACAGTGAGGCCTTGTGAGAAAGCATGGGGGGGGGGGGGTGTATGTCTGTGTCCCAAATGGCACCCTATGCCCTACATAGTGCACTACTTTAGACCAGAGCCTCATGTACCCTAGTCAACTGTAGCGCACTATCTAGGGAATAGGGTGCCATTTGGGAGGTCTCCTTTATGTTCTGAATTAAGCATGTTCCCTAAGGGATTACTGTGACCTCAAAATGCTGCTAGAGCCAGTGGAATGTTCTGGACTATTCTGCCTAACCCGGAGACTAGTGTACTGGGATCTCTGGACTATTCTGCCTAACCCGGAGACTGGTGGCCAAACACACAGGCAATCATGCACACAAAGGCACACACATCAGCAGGCATGCACACACACACACACACACATACACACACACACACACACACACACACACACACACACACACACACACACACACACACACACACACACACACACACACACACACACACACACACACACACATATACACACACACACACACACACACACACTTACACACACACACACACACACACACACACACATACACACACACACACACACACACACACACACACACACACATACACACACACACATATAGGCAAACACATAAACTACATGCACTCTTATCCCCTTTCCAACGTTGGCTTGGAGTCAGGAGAGGGGAGCCAGAACCATGGTGTGCTGGGATGTTCGCCAGTATCCAAAATATGAAGAATGAGGGATGGAGAGAAAGAGACTGGGGGAGGGAGGGAGGGGGTATGGGGAGAGGGAGAGAGAGAGGGAGAGAGGGAGTGGGGTATGGGGAGAGGGAGAGAGAGAGGGAGAGAGGGAGTGGGTATGGGGAGAGGGAGAGAGAGAGGGAGTGGGTATGGGGAGAGGGAGGGAGAGAGGGAGTGGGGTATGGGGAGAGAGAGAGGGAGAGAGGGAGTGGGTATGGGGAGAGGGAGAGAGAGAGGGAGAGAGGGAGTGGGTATGGGGAGAGGGAGAGAGAGAGGGAGAGAGGGAGTGGGTATGGGGAGAGGGAGAGAGAGAGGGAGTGGGTATGGGGAGAGGGAGAGAGAGAGGGAGGGGGTATGGGGAGAGGGAGGGAGAGAGGGAGTGGGGTATGGGGAGAGGGAGAGAGAGAGGGAGAGAGGGAGTGGGTATGGGGAGAGGGAGAGAGAGAGAGAGAGGGAGTGGGGTATGGGGAGAGGGAGAGAGAGAGGGAGAGAGGGAGTGGGTATGGGGAGAGGGAGTGGGGTATGGGGAGAGGGAGAAAGAGAGGGAGAGAGGGAGTGGGGTATGGGGAGAGGGAGAGAGAGAGGGAGTGGGTATGGGGAGAGAGAGGGAGAGGGTATGGGGAGAGAGAGAGGGAGTGGGTATGGGGAGAGGGAGAGAGAGAGAGGGAGAGGGTATGGGGAGAGGGAGGGAGAGAGGGAGTGGGTATGGGGAGAGCGATGGAAATAGAGAAAGGGAGTGGGTATGGGGAGAGAGAGGGAAATAGAGAAAGGGAGTGGGTATGGGGAGAGCGATGGAAATAGAGAAAGGGAGTGGGTATGGGGAGAGCGATGGAAATAGAGAAAGGGAGTGGGTATGGGGAGAGCGATGGAAATAGAGAAAGGGAGTGGGTATGGGGAGAGAGAGGGAAATAGAGAAAGGGAGAGGGTATGGGGAGAGCGATGGAAATAGAGAGAGGGAGTGGGTATGGGGAGAGAGAGGGAGGGAGTGGGTATGGGGAGAGCGATGGAAATAGAGAGAGGGAGTGGGTATGGGGAGAGAGAGGGAGGGAGTGGGTATGGGGAGAGCGATTGAAATAGAGAAAGGGAGTGGGTATGGGGAGAGCGAGGGAGTGGGTATGGGGAGAGCGAGGGAGTGGGTATGGGGAGAGCGATGGAAATAGAGAGAGGGAGTGGGTATGGGGAGAGAGAGGGAGGGAGTGGGTATGGGGAGAGCAATGGAAATAGAGAAAGGGAGTGGGTATGGGGAGAGGGAGAGCGAGGGAGTGGGTATGGGGAGAGCGATGGAAATAGAGAAAGGGAGTGGGTATGGGGAGAGCGAGGGAGAGGGTATGGGGAGAGCGATGGAAATAGAGAAAGGGAGTGGGTATGGGGAGAGCGAGGGAGAGGGTATGGGGAGAGCGATGGAAATAGAGAAAGGGAGTGGGTATGGGGAGAGCGAGGGAGTGGGTATGGGGAGAGCGATGGAAATAGAGAAAGGGAGAGGGTATGGGGAGAGCGATGGAAATAGAGAAAGGGAGTGGGTATGGGGAGAGCGAGGGAGTGGGTATGGGGAGAGCGATGGAAATAGAGAAAGGGAGAGGGTATGGGGAGAGCGATGGAAATAGAGAAAGGGAGTGGGTATGGGGAGAGCGAGAGAGGGAGGGAGAGGGTATGGGGAGAGCAAGAGAGGGAGGGAGAGGGTATGGGGAGAGCGAGGGAAATAGAGAAAGGGTATGTTCAATGAAAGTGACTGTTTCTGAATGTTTTTAAATGAATCCCCTGGGAATGAAAAGTCATTACACATTTGATGTAGAATGTGAGTGGTACAGCTGAATTAGTTATCGATGAGAAAGTTATTCCTTTAATAACAAAGGAGAGTACTTCAATAATATGTATTTAATTTGTTTTTTTTTTGTACAGAGATTGTCAATGTTTATATTTAGTAGTTACGTGTTAATAAAGCTCTATATTTTAATCTGTTTTAATTAGGCGATTATGTCCTCTTTATTTACCCACTTCATTGACTACAGCTGTGAATTGATGGCTTCCACAGTTGTGGCTAGATGGAGTACAGCATTTTAGCCTAATTCTCCTAACATTAACCTAATTCTCCTAACCTGCTATATTAATTCTCCTAACATTAACCTAATTCTCCTAACCTGCTGTGTTAATTCTCCTAACATTAACCTAATTCTCCTAACCTGCTGTGTTAATTCTCCTAACCTGCTATGTTGATTCTCCTAACCTGCTATATTAATTCTCCTAACATTAACCTAATTCTCCTAACCTGCTATATTAATTCTCCTAACATTAACCTAATTCTCCTAACCTGCTGTGTTAATTCTCCTAACCTGCTACGTTGATTCTCCTAACCTGCTATATTAATTCTCCTAACATTAACCTAATTCTCCTAACCTGCTGTGTTAATTCTCCTAACCTGCTACGTTGATTCTCCTAACCTGCTGTGTTAATTCTCCTAACCTGCTACGTTGATTCTCCTAACCTGCTGTGTTAATTCTCCTAACCTGCTGTGTTAATTCTCCTAACCTGCTACGTTGATTCTCCTAACCTGCTGTGTTAATTCTCCTAACCTGCTACGTTGATTCTCCTAACCTGCTATGTTAATTCTCCTAACCTGCTGTGTTAATTCTCCTAACCTGCTACGTTGATTCTCCTAACCTGCTATATTAATTCTCCTAACATTAACCTAATTCTCCTAACCTGCTGTGTTAATTCTCCTAACCTGCTACGTTGATTCTCCTAACCTGCTATATTAATTCTCCTAACATTAACCTAATTCTCCTAACCTGCTACGTTGATTCTCCTAACCTGCTATATTAATTCTCCTAACATTAACCTAATTCTCCTAACCTGCTATATTAATTCTCCTAACATTAACCTAATTCTCCTAACCTGCTATGTTAATTCTCCTAACCAAGACGATTTTTGTTGGGGGGGGGGAGGGGCGGGTGTTATAGGCTGCCCAAGCAGAATGCATTCTATGAAGGTCTTGAAATTGTGTTGTCAAACTGTAACGATTCCCTGTTGAAGGAAATCATTTTGTTAGGGGATTTCAATACTGATGTCTGCAAAAAGTGTAGCCCAACCCGCAATGTATTTAATAGACTTTTGTAGATCACTTGCTCTAACCCAAATGATAAAAGATCCCACCAGGACATGCAAAATACAATTGACTTAATATAAATCTAAAATATCGCAGAGTGGAGTAATAGTGTATGGAATCAGTGATCATTTTATTACATTTTGCACAAGGAGGATATTTAAAGATATGTTTACAGTTGAAGTCAGAAGATTACATACACTTATGTGGGATGTCATTAAAACTCGTTTTTCAACCACTCCACAAATGTCTTGTTAACAAACTATAGTTTTGGCAAGTCGGTTCGGACATCTACTTTGTGCATGACACAAGTAATTTTTCCAACAATTGTTTACAGACAGATTATTTCACTTATCATTTACTGTATCACAATTCCAGTGTGTCAGAAGTTTACATACACTAAGTTGACTGTGTCTCAAAACAGCTTGGAAAATTCCAGAAAATGATATCATGGCTTTAGAAGCTTCTGATAGGCTAATTGACATCATTTAAGTCAATTGGAGGTGTACCTGTGGATGTATTTAAAGGCCTACCTTCAAACTCAATTCCTCTTTGCTTGACATCATGGGAAAATCAAAAGAAATCAGCCAAGACCTCAGAATAAAAACGTTAGACCTCCACATGTCTGGTTCACCCTTGGGAGCAATTTCCAAACACCTGAAGGTACCATGTTCATCTGTACAAACAATAGTACGCAAGTATAAACACCATGGGACCACGCAGCCGTCATACCGCTCAGGAAGGAGACGTGTTCTGTCTCCTAGAGATTAACGTACTTTGGTGCGAAAAGTGCAAATCAATCCCAGAACAACAGCAGAGGACCTTTTGAAGATGCTGGAGGAAACAGGTACGAAAGTATCTATATCCACAGTAAAACGAGTCCTATATCAACATAACCTGAAAGGCCCCTTAGCAAGGAAGAAGCCACTGCTCCAAAACCGCCATAAAAAAGCCAGACTACGGTTTGCAACTGCACATGGGGACAAGAAGATTGTACTTTTTGGAGAAATGTCCTCTGGTCTGATGAAACAAAAATAGAACTGTTTGGCCATAATGACCATCGTTATGTTTGGAGGAAAAAAGGGGGAGGCTTGCAAGCCGAAGAACACCAACCCAACCATGAAGCACGAGGGTGGCAGCATCATGTTGTGGGGGAGCTTTGCTGCAGGAGGGACTGGTGCACTTCACAAAATAGATGGCATCATGACAAAGGAAAATTATGTGAATATATTGAAGCAACATCTCAAGACATCAGTCAGGAAGTTAAAGCTTGGTCGCAAATGGTTCTTCCAAATGGACAATGACCCCAAGCATACTTCCAAAGTTGCGGCAAAATGGACAACAAAGTCAAGGTATTGGAGTGGCCATCACAAAGCCCTGACCTCAATCCTATAGACAATTTGTGGGAGGAACTGAAATTGCGTGTGGCCTACAAACCTGACTGTAAGTTTCACAAAACCATTAGAATCAGAGGACTCAAAAAATGCAGTGTTGAAAAGTTTAGGGAGGAAGTGGGTAAGATTGACTGGTCACCTGTGCTAGATAGTGTAGGGGTAGACTTTAAGGGCCCTGTGTGTAGCTGGTGTAGAGAGTCACGGGCAGGACAGCAGAGATGAGTAATCAACGTTCTTTTACTCAAAAAGACAAATATACGAAGTAACATACCGAGCCCACAAAGACGGACCGAATTACAAACAATCACTCACAAACACAACATGGGGAACAGAGGGTTAAATAATAATAAATAAGTAATTGGTTGAGTGAAGCCAGGTGTGTAAGACAAAGACAGAACAAATGGAAAATGAAAAGTGGATCGGCGTTGGATAGAAAGCCGGTGACGTCGACCGCCGAACGCCGCCTTCCCTGTGGCTCAGTTGGTAGAGCATGGTGTGTGCAACACCAGGGTTGTGGGTTCGATTTCCACGGGGGGCCAGTACAAAAAAATAAAAAATGCATGAAATGAAATGTATGTATTCACTACTGTAAGTCGCTCTGGATAAAAGCGTCTGCTAAATGACTAAAATGTAAATGTAAAAAATGTATATGAAAAAAAACTCTTTTTTTTTACTTCTGTTGCCAGCAAGCTGGTTAGCAAGCTGCCCACCAGTTCTGGTTTGTATGGAAGCAACCAAGTCAAGAAGTATTATGTGGAGTTAGGGGTTCAGCCAAACTCTTTTTCTTTTGCAAAGGTAGCAACAGCCAACATAGTCAGTATGCTGGCAGAGTTTAAACGCTCCAAAGCCACAGGCCTGGATAATAATCCTGCAAGGTTTCTTATAGATTCTGCTGAGTAAATTGGCTCTTGTATTACGCACATCGTTAATCTCTCTCTTGAACAAGGCACCTTTCCCAGGGACATGAAACAAGCTAAAGTTATACCTCTGTATAAGAAGGGGATAAAGTCTGACCCTGGGGATTATGGGCCTGTATCTATCCTAAGTATAACATCAAATATCCTGGAGAGAATTGTACATGAGCAAATGTATGAATATGTTAACAAACAGGGTCTAATGTATGATTTTCAGTCGGGTTTTTAGAAAAACATACTCCACTGATTCATGTCTACTTTACTTGACTGACTTCATCAGGAAAGAGATTGATGAGGGAAATCTGTATGGAATGGTATTGCTTGACCTACAGAAGGCCTTTGATACAGTTAACCACTGTCTCCTCATCTCCAAACTGGAGGCACTGGGGTTGAGCAGTATCCCTCTAGGCTGGGTAAAGTCCTATTTATCAGGAAGGGAGCAAGTAGTAGAGGCTAATGGTTCACTGTCTCAGGCAAAAACCAATGAGTTGTGGCGTTCCGCAGGGGAGCGTGCTTGGGCCTCTGCTGTTTTTATTGTATATTAACGATATGAAAGATGCTTGTTCTTGCCGTCTTTTTTCTTTATGCGGATGACTCTACACTTCTGGTGTCTCACAAAAATAAAACTATGTTGGAGAGCATACTTAGCACAGAGCTTACTAACATTAGCCAATGGCTTGGAGATAATAAGCTATCTCTGCACTGAAGTGATTATTTTTGGATCCAGACCTAAATTGTGTAGTTCGTCTGAAATCAGAGTGAAGTTAGGGAGTGAGGGAGTGAGGTGCTGACTACTAAAACCTCTGTTAGCTACTTGGGATGTATCCTTGGGAGGTGTGAGCATGGGAGGTGTGAGCATGGCCAATAAGGTGCTAGGGAAGGTTAATGCCAGGACTAAGTTTTTGGTTAGAAAGTCCAAGCTGCTTTATAAGGACTCCATGAAAGTTCTAGCTACTGCCCTCATTCAATGCTATTTTGACTATGCTAGTACTTCCTGGTTTGGGGGCTTATCTAAACTTATGAAGGGGAAGCTCCAGATAGCCCAGAATAAGCAGATCAGGGTAGTATTAAAGGTGAGTCCACGTACTCACATAGGCAGGAGCTGCTTTCAGGAACTAAACTGGCTGCCTGTTGAGGCTAGGTTGTCCCAGATTAGACTAGGTTTGGTTTACAGGAGTATTTATGATCCTGCGCCCAGATATCTAAGTGATTACTTTCCTCATGTTACTGGATGCACACAATCACAGCACCAGATCAGGTGTTGCTGATGTGTGCTTATACAGGTTCAGGAGTAATGCTGGGAAAGGTACTTTCTTGTAAACTGGAGCCTCAGAATGGAATGAGTTGCCTCTGCCCATAAAAACAACGTCCTCTCTGGGCAGCTTTAAAAAATAAAGTAAAAATATGTTTTGATGTCTTCTGTGCCCATATGAATAACCCCTATGATGTAACTGGAATGATGAGATAGATGTTCTTCTTCTCTGTTTTTGTTTTAATATTTCACTGCCATAATGTGTTGGATCTTGTCCAGCCATCTTGTCTCAAGAGGACCACAATGGAAATAAGTCCCAGACTTCATAGTGTTTTATCCTCCATGATTTTATTCATGTGCATGTATGGCCTTTTTCAAGTTTTATGTGTGCTTGTTTTTTTTAAATGGTCGAATTAATAAACTAAACTGAACTAAAAAACCTGCTACATTGATTCTCCTAACCTGCTACATTAATTCTCCTAACCTGCGGTGTTAATTCTCCTAACCTGCTACATTAATTCTCCTAACCTGCGGTGTTAATTCTCCTAACCTGCTACATTAATTCTCCTAACCTGCGGTGTTAATTCTCCTAACCTGCTACATTAATTCTCCTAACCTGCTATGTTAATTCTCCTAACCTGCTATGTTAATTCTCCTAACCTGCTATGTTAATTCTCCTAACCTGCTACGTTAATTCTCCTAACCTGCTATGTTAATTCTCCTAACCTGCTACATTAATTCTCCTAACCTGCTATGTTAATTCTCCTAACCTGCTACATTAATTCTCCTAACCTGCGGTGTTAATTCTCCTAACCTGCTACATTAATTCTCCTAACCTGCTATGTTAATTCTCCTAACCTGCTATGTTAATTCTTCTAACCTGCTACGTTAATTCTCCTAACCTGCTATGTTAATTCTCCTAACCTGCTATATTAATTCTCCTAACCTGCTATGTTAATTCTCCTATCTTGTATGTTAATTTTCCTAACCTGCTAAGAATAACAGAACAGAATAATATAACTACGTTAAAGGATATTATATTCTGCTAACATCCCTCACAAGAAAAATCGCAGGAAAATAACTATGATTTAGTGCCCTGCTTTGACTCTGTCTCGGGGTGTAGAGGGCTAGCAGCAATATTAATATGACAGTAAAAATTGATATGAGGTGGAAAAGCACTTTACACTTTTGCCGTATGTCATATCGTTATGGGGGATATGGACCATGAAAACGGTGAGCTGCTGGGTACTGATAAAAACCCAGAACTCTGCACACTACACACAGGGACATGCCCTGGATCATTTTCCCATTGTGTGTGTGTGTGTGTGTGTGTGTGTGTGTGTGTGTGTGTGTGTGTGTGTGTGTGTGTGTGTGTGTGTGTGTGTGTGTGTGTGTGTGTGTGTGTGTGTGTGTGTGTGTGACGGTGTGTGAAGGTGCTAGCCTCAGTGCACTCTACACAGAGACAGTTCATTTCCAGCAATTTAGGGAACTGTCTCCTCGACGATAAGCAGTTATCTGTGGCAAGAAATAGTGCCTGATGGGTAATTGTCTAGAAAACACACATCCTATCTAACCCTAGGGGACCTCAAAACAAACAACAAATAACCGGGGATGAAAGAAAATGATTGATATCACTGACTTCTCTCGCTGAAGCTTTTTAAATGAAAACAACATCTTATAAATGAAAACAGGTTATAAATGAAAACAGGTTTTTAAATGAATTCAACAAGTTTTTAATGAATTCAACAGGTTTTTAAACAAATTCAACAGGTTTTAAATGAAATCAACAGGTTTTAAATGAATCAACAGGTTTTAAATGAATCAACAGGTTTTAAGTGAAAACAACAGGTTTGAAATTAAACAACAGATTTGAAGTGAAACAACATGTTTTAAGTAAAAACAACAGGTTTGAAATTAAACAACAGGTTTTAAATTAAACAACAGGTTTTAAATTAAACAACAGGTTTTAGGTTTTATTTATTTAATAAAAGAGGAAGCCATTCCTTGACCGTGTTAATGGACAGTGTGTTTTGGTTATGAGCTGTCTGTTCACTGCAACCCTCACTGAAAGATGAGCTGGCAGCAGGTACTTGAAGTGAGTACCAAATGGCAACCTATTCCCTATATAGTACACTACTTTTGACCAAGGCCCATAAGGTATAGATCTACATGTAGTGCAGTAGTGCACTATGCAGTAAATAGGGTTCCATTTGGTGTGTGAAGTGGCTAAGCAGGGCCCGATGAGGCTGCCCAATGCAGTGCCTGTTCTGAAGCACCTGGGACAGTAGTCTCACTCTGTTATGTTATCTCAGGCCAGCAAGTGTGTATGTGGTTTGTATGTGGTGTGTGTGTGTGTGTGTGTGTGTGTGTGTGTGTGTGTGTGTGTGTGTGTGTGTGTGTGTGTGTGTGTGTGTGTGTGTGTGTGTGTGTGTGTGTGTGTGTGTGTGTGTGTGTGTGTGTGTGTGAGAGAGAGAGTGTGTGTGTGTGTGGAGGGAGGTGGCACGCTAACTAAACGTTGGGGTCATGGAACAGCTTGAGAGGGGAGTGGTGAGGGTGACAGTAGAGGGGTGACCTACTTCGGCCATGATCTCTCACAACCAAAACCTACGGGAGCAGAAAACTGGTCTGGGCCTGTATAGTCCGACCGCATGCAGGAGCTGCCTCCACTAACCCCTCTACTATAGACAGAGCCAGCAGCCTACACTAACCCCTCTACTGTAGACAGAGCCAGCAGCCTACACTAACCCCTCTACTGTAGACAGAGACAGCAGCCTACACTAACCCCTCTACTGTAGACAGAGACAGCAGCCTACACTAACCCCTCTACTGTAGACAGAGCCAGCAGCCTACACTAACCCCTCTACTGTAGACAGAGCCAGCAGCCTACACTAACCCCTCTACTATAGACAGAGCCAGCAGCCTACACTAACCCCTCTACTGTAGACAGAGCCAGCAGCCTACACTAACCCCTCTACTATAGACAGAGCCAGCAGCCTCCACTAACCCCTCTACTATAGACAGAGCCAGCTGCCTACACTAACCCCTCTACTATAGACAGAGCCAGCAGCCTACACTAACCCCTCTACTATAGACAGAGCCAGCAGCCTACACTAACCCCCCTACTGTAGACAGAGCCAGCAGCCTACACTAACCCCTCTACTATAGACAGAGCCAGCAGCCTCCACTAACCCCTCTACTATAGACAGAGCCAGCAGCCTACACTAACCCCTCTACTGTAGACAGAGCCAGCAGCCTCCACTAACCCCTCTACTGTAGACAGAGCCAGCAGCCTACACTAACCCCTCTACTATAGACAGAGCCAGCAGCCTACACTAACCCCCCCTAATGTAGACAGAGCCAGCAGCCTACACTAACCCCTCTACTATAGACAGAGCCAGCAGCCTCCACTAACCCCTCTACTATAGACAGAGCCAGCAGCCTACACTAACCCCTCTACTGTAGACAGAGCCAGCAGCCTACACTAACCCCTCTACTATAGACAGAGCCAGCAGCCTCCACTAACACCTCTACTATAGACAGAGCCAGCAGCCTACACTAACCCCTCTACTATAGACAGAGCCAGCAGCCTACACTAACCCCTCTACTATAGACAGAGCCAGCAGCCTACACTAACCCCTCTACTATAGACAGAGCCAGCAGCCTCCACTAACCCCTCTACTATAGACAGAGCCAGCAGCCTACACTAACCCCTCTACTATAGACAGAGCCAGCAGCCTCCACTAACCCCCCCTAATGTAGACAGAGCCAGCAGCCGACACTAACCCCCCCTAATGTAGACAGAGCCAGCAGCCGACACTAACCCCCCCTAATGTAGACAGAGCCAGCAGCCTACACTAACCCCCCCTAATGTAGACAGAGCCAGCAGCCTACACTAACCCCCCCTAATGTAGACAGAGCCAGCAGCCGACACTAACCCCCCCTAATGTAGACAGAGCCAGCAGCCTACACTAACCCCTCTACTGTAGACAGAGCCAGCAGCCGACACTAACCCCCCCTAATGTAGACAGAGCCAGCAGCCTCCACTAACCCCCCCTAATGTAGACAGAGCCAGCAGCCTACACTAACCCCCCCTAATGTAGACAGAGCCAGCAGCCTCCACTAACCCCCCCTAATGTAGACAGAGCCAGCAGCCTCCACTAACCCCCCCTAATGTAGACAGAGCCAGCAGCCTCCACTAACCCCCCCTAATGTAGACAGAGCCAGCAGCCTCCACTAACCCCCCCTAATGTAGACAGAGCCAGCAGCCTCCACTAACCCCCCCTAATGTAGACAGAGCCAGCAGCCTCCACTAACCCCTCTACTATAGACAGAGCCAGCAGCCTCCACTAACCCCTCTACTGTAGACAGAGCCAGCAGCCTCCACTAACCCCTCTACTATAGACAGAGCCAGCAGCCTCCACTAACCCCTCTACTATAGACAGAGCCAGCAGCCTCCACTAACCCCTCTACTATAGACAGAGCCAGCAGCCTCCACTAACCCCTCTACTATAGACAGAGCCAGCAGCCTCCACTAACCCCTCTACTGTAGACAGAGCCAGCAGCCTCCACTAACCCCTCTACTATAGACAGAGCCAGCAGCCTACACTAACCCCTCTACTATAGACAGAGACAGCAGCCTACACTAACCCCTCTACTGTAGACAGAGCCAGCAGCCTACACTAACCCCTCTACTGTAGACAGAGCCAGCAGCCTACACTAACCCCTCTACTGTAGACAGAGCCAGCAGCCTACACTAACCCCTCTACTGTAGACAGAGACAGCAGCCTACACTAACCCCTCTACTGTAGACAGAGCCAGCAGCCTACACTAACCCCTCTACTGTAGACAGAGCCAGCAGCCTACACTAACCCCTCTACTGTAGACAGAGCCAGCAGCCTACACTAACCCCTCTACTGTAGACAGAGACAGCAGCCTACACTAACCCCTCTACTGTAGACAGAGCCAGCAGCCTACACTAACCCCTCTACTGTAGACAGAGCCAGCAGCCTACACTAACCCCTCTACTATAGACAGAGCCAGCAGCCTACACTAACCCCTCTACTGTAGACAGAGCCAGCAGCCTACACTAACCCCTCTACTATAGACAGAGCCAGCAGCCTCCACTAACCCCTCTACTATAGACAGAGCCAGCTGCCTACACTAACCCCTCTACTATAGACAGAGCCAGCAGCCTACACTAACCCCTCTACTATAGACAGAGCCAGCAGCCTACACTAACCCCCCTACTGTAGACAGAGCCAGCAGCCTACACTAACCCCTCTACTATAGACAGAGCCAGCAGCCTCCACTAACCCCTCTACTATAGACAGAGCCAGCAGCCTACACTAACCCCTCTACTGTAGACAGAGCCAGCTGCCTCCACTAACCCCTCTACTATAGACAGAGCCAGCAGTCTACACTAACCCCTCTACTGTAGACAGAGCCAGCAGCCTACACTAACCCCTCTACTATAGACAGAGCCAGCAGCCTACACTAACCCCTCTACTGTAGACAGAGCCAGCAGCCTCCACTAACCCCTCTACTATAGACAGAGCCAGCAGTCTCCACTAACCCCTCTACTATAGACAGAGCCAGCAGTCTACACTAACCCCTCTACTATAGACAGAGCCAGCAGCCTACACTAACCCCTCTACTGTAGACAGAGCCAGCAGCCTACACTAACCCCTCTACTGTAGACAGAGCCAGCAGCCTCCACTAACCCCTCTACTATAGACAGAGCCAGCAGCCTACACTAACCCCTCTACTATAGACAGAGCCAGCAGCCTCCACTAACCCCTCTACTATAGACAGAGCCAGCAGTCTACACTAACCCCTCTACTATAGACAGAGCCAGCAGCCTCCACTAACCCCTCTACTATAGACAGAGCCAGCAGCCTACACTAACCCCTCTACTGTAGACAGAGCCAGCAGCCTACACTAACCCCTCTACTGTAGACAGAGCCAGCAGCCTACACTAACCCCCCCCTAATGTAGACAGAGCCTGCAGCCTCCACTAACCCCTCTACTATAGACAGAGCCAGCAGTCTACACTAACCCCTCTGCTATAGACAGAGCCAGCAGCCTACACTAACCCCTCTACTGTAGACAGAGCCAGCAGCCTACACTAACCCCCCCTTAATGTAGACAGAGCCAGCAGCCTACACTAACCCCTCTACTGTAGACAGAGCCAGCAGCCTACACTATCCCCTCTACTATAGACAGAGCCAGCAGCCTACACTAACCCCTCTACTGTAGACAGAGCCAGCAGCCTACACTAACCCCTCTACTGTAGACAGAGCCAGCAGCCTACACTAACCCCTCTACTGTAGACAGAGCCAGCAGCCTACACTAACCCCTCTACTGTAGACAGAGCCAGCAGCCTACACTAACCCCTCTACTGTAGACAGAGCCAGCAGCCTACACTAACCCCTCTACTGTAGACAGAGCCAGCTGCCTACACTAACCCCTCTACTATAGACAGAGCCAGCAGCCTACACTAACCCCTCTACTGTAGACAGAGCCAGCAGCCTACACTAACCCCTCTACTGTAGACAGAGCCAGCAGCCTACACTAACCCCTCTACTGTAGACAGAGCCAGCAGCCTACACTAACCCCTCTACTGTAGACAGAGCCAGCAGCCTACACTAACCCCTCTACTGTAGACAGAGCCAGCAGCCTACACTAACCCCCCCCTAATGTAGACAGAGCCTGCAGCCTCCACTAACCCCTCTACTATAGACAGAGCCAGCAGTCTACACTAACCCCTCTACTATAGACAGAGCCAGCAGCCTACACTAACCCCTCTACTGTAGACAGAGCCAGCAGCCTACACTAACCCCCCCCTAATGTAGACAGAGCCAGCAGCCTACACTAACCCCTCTACTGTAGACAGAGCCAGCAGCCTACACTAACCCCTCTACTATAGACAGAGCCAGCAGCCTACACTAACCCCTCTACTGTAGACAGAGCCAGCAGCCTACACTAACCCCTCTACTGTAGACAGAGCCAGCAGCCTACACTAACCCCTCTACTGTAGACAGAGCCAGCAGCCTACACTAACCCCTCTACTGTAGACAGAGCCAGCAGCCTACACTAACCCCCCTACTGTAGACAGAGCCAGCAGCCTACACTAACCCCTCTACTGTAGACAGAGCCAGCAGCCTACACTAACCCCTCTACTGTAGACAGAGCCAGCAGCCTACACTAACCCCTCTACTGTAGACAGAGCCAGCAGCCTACACTAACCCCCCCCCCCCCCTCTACTGTAGATAGAGCCAGCTGCCTACACTAACCCCTCTACTGTAGACAGAGCCAGCAGCCTACACTAACCCCTCTACTGTAGACAGAGCCAGCAGCCTACACTAACCCCTCTACTGTAGACAGAGCCAGCAGCCTACACTAACCCCCCTACTGTAGACAGAGCCAGCAGCCTACACTAACCCCTCTACTGTAGACAGAGCCAGCAGCCTACACTAACCCCCCCCCCCTCTACTGTAGATAGAGCCAGCTGCCTACACTAACCCCTCTACTGTAGACAGAGACAGCAGCCTACACTAACCCCTCTACTGTAGACAGAGCCAGCAGCCGACACTAACCCCCCCTAATGTAGACAGAGCCAGCAGCCTACACTAACCCCTCTACTGTAGACAGAGCAAGCTGCCTACACTAACCCCTCTTCTGTAGACAGAGCCAGCTCCCTACACTAACCCCTCTTCTGTAGACAGAGCCAGCTGCCTACACTAACCCCTCTACTGTAGACAGAGCCAGCAGCCTACACTAACCCCCCCTAATGTAGACAGACAGCAGCCTACACTAACCCCTCTACTGTAGACAGAGCCAGCAGCCTACACTAACCCCTCTACTGTAGACAGAGCCAGCAGCCTACACTAACCCCTCTACTGTAGACAGAGCCAGCAGCCTACACTAACCCCCCTACTGTAGACAGAGCCAGCAGCCTACACTAACCCCTCTACTGTAGACAGAGCCAGCAGCCTACACTAACCCCTCTACTGTAGACAGAGACAGCAGCCTACACTAACCCCTCTACTGTAGACAGAGCCAGCAGCCTACACTAACCCCCCCCTAATGTAGACAGAGCCAGCAGCCTACACTAACCCCTCTACTGTAGACAGAGCCAGCAGCCTACACTAACCCCTCTACTGTAGACAGAGCCAGCAGCCTACACTAACCCCTCTACTGTAGACAGAGCCAGCAGCCTACACTAACCCCTCTACTGTAGACAGAGCCAGCAGCCTACACTAACCCCTCTACTGTAGACAGAGCCAGCTGCCTACACTAACCCCCCCTACTGTAGACAGAGCCAGCAGCCTACACTAACCCCTCTACTGTAGACAGAGCCAGCAGCCTACACTAACCCCTCTAGTGTAGACAGAGACAGCAGCCTACACTAAACCCCTCTACTGTAGACAGAGCCAGCAGCCTACACTAACCCCTCTACTGTAGATAGAGCCTGCAGCCTACACTAACCCCTCTACTGTAGACAGAGCCAGCAGCCTACACTAACCCCTCTACTGTAGACAGAGCCAGCAGCCTACACTAACCCCTCTACTGTAGACAGAGCCAGCAGCCTACACTAACCCCTCTACTGTAGACAGAGCCAGCAGCCTACACTAACCCCTCTACTGTAGACAGAGCCAGCAGCCTACACTAACCCCCCTACTGTAGACAGAGCCAGCAGCCTGTCTACAGTAGAGGGGTTCAGCCACACACACTGACTGGATTACAGGAAGGAACTGTCAGACTCCTGGATTACAGGAAGGACCTGTCAGACTCCTGGATTACAGGAAGGCAATGTCAGACTTCTGGATTACAGGAAGGAACTGTCAGACTCCTGGATTACAGGAAGGTACTGTCAGACTCCTGGATTACAGGAAGGTATTGTCAGACTCCCGGTGTACAGGAAGGCAATGTCAGATTCCTGGATTACAGGAATGAACTGTCAGACTTCTTGTCAGCCGTTGATAATAGTCTGATTGAAACAAAAGATTACAATCTGCACCTACATACAGCATCTTCTCACTCTTACAGGCTGACTACAGCACTCGCGTCTCGTGCGCGAGCGTTGCAAAATATATTTAGAAATCTATATTATTCAATTATTACACCCACACTGCTCGCGTGCGTCAACGAGCGTCTGTGTTGCCAAGGGCTATAATAGAAGTCAGTTCTATTTCTGACGCAGATCGCGCTGCAAATCCTGCCTCTCCCATCTCTTCTTTTGTTTATAGAAGCAGGTACCCACGTGCCGTCTCCTCATTGGTTATACCCACGTGGGTGACTGAAAGACGAACGAGGTCGGTGGCGGTAATGCACCTAATTTATGAAATACATTTATGCACGATGGCGCTCGCTCACAGCCAGTTTGGGTTCCATGTTAGACAAGCCAAGAAGAAGTGACATATTTACTGCTGGACCAACAGTTACCTAGGAGATGTTAGGAAGGTGACGATGTCATATTGAGAGACAACTAGTGGTGTGTAATCAGACTATCTGACGAAATGACCTCACATTTTGTAGTATATGCCATTTATCAGACACCTTTGTCCAAAGCAGGTAGGTAGGTAGGGGTAAAGGATAGATAATAGACACGCACGCACACACGCACACCCACACACACACACACACACACACACACACACACACACACACACACACACACACACACACACACACACACACACACACACACACACACACACACACACACACACACACACACACCACACACACACACACAGCAACTCAACATCACCCTAGTTCAAGGTCTGCAGCACACTCTCAGTCAGTCACCCAACAGGGGCAGAACTGTGCCAGGGTAAGCAGGCCAGGGTAAGCAGGCCATGGTTAAGCAGGCCAGGGTAAGCAGGCCAGGGTAAGCAGGCCAGACTTGAGCCAAGTACGCTGTGCATTGTTGAATATGTCCCAAATGGCACCCCTATTCCCTACATAGTGCACTACTTTTAACCATAGCCTTATGGGCAGTGGTCGAAATTAGTGCACTACGTAGGGAATAGGGTGCCATTTGGGACATAGAGGTCGTCTTGTTTCCTGCCAGCTGTAGTGCTGAGAGGCTGAGAGACCTGTCCTTCCCTAGGGCTGCTGACATAACAGTCACAGCTACACAAACACTCACAGGCTGAGGGAATTAAAATAAGGACCAACAAATAAAACTGCTCGACTCATTTGAGTCCTGTTTTTAGACCAAGATTCAAAACATTTTAGAAAGCAGGGACTCTCTTTGACTTACGTGGACTCATAAGTCCATGCAAAGAGAGTCAATGCAAAGATAGTTAATGCAAAGATAGTCCATGCAAAGAGAGTCCATACAAAGAGAGTCCATACAAAGAAAGTTAAAATACATTTAATTGAATTCAAAATGATTCATTTTAAACATGTCTAAATGTAGAACGCTGTACAGGAAGTGGGTCTGTTTCTGCTTCCTGTTCCCCCCATTGTTGTTCCCCTGGGACTGGCGGTCCGGCAGGGTGGCGATGTGGGAGGGAGGGATTGTCCACCCTGACAATGGATGAAGCACGGGCTAACAGGGGTAGGCATTGTTACATTGTTAAGGCATCAGAGTCCCATGAGCACCTCAACCCATCTAAGCCATATAACTGCTATATAATATGTAAAATAGTTAACCAATAGCTACACGCATTGAAATATTTTGACTCATCACATACGCTGCCGCTACTGTGTATTATCTATCCTGTTGCCTAGTCACTTTACCCATACCTACAGTATACTGCTGTTACTGTCTATTATCTATCCTTTACCCCTACCTACAGTATACTGCTGTTACTGTCTATTATCTATCCTTTACCCCTACCTACAGTATACTGCTGTTACTGTCTATTATCTATCCTTTACCCCTACCTACAGTATACTGCTGTTACTGTCTATTATCTATCATTTACCCCCTACCTACAGTATACTGCTGTTACTGTCTATTATCTATCCTTTACCCCCTACCTACAGTATACTGCTGCTACTGTCTATTATCTATCCTTTACCCCTACCTACAGTATACTGCTGTTACTGTCTATTATCTATCCTTTACCCCTACCTACAGTATACTGCTGTTACTGTCTATTATCTATCCTTTACCCCCTACCTACAGTATACTGCTGCTACTGTCTATTATCTATACTTTACCCCTACCTACAGTATACTGCTGTTACTGTCTATTATCTATCCTTTACCCCTACCTACAGTATACTGCTGTTACTGTCTATTATCTATCCTTTACCCCTACCTACAGTATACTGCTGTTACTGTCTATTATCTATCCTTTACCCATACCCCAGTCTTTTGAACGGTAGTGTAAGTCACTGGCTTCATCAGTAAGTGCATCGATGACGTTGTCCCCACAGTTACCATACGTACATACCCCAACCAGAAGCCAAGGATTACAGGCAACATCTCTAACCCGGACGCTTATAACAAATCCCACTATGCCCTCCGATGAACCATCAAACAGGCAACACAGGACTAAGATTAAATCGTACTACCCCAACTCCGATGCTCGTCGGATGTGGCAGGACTTTTACGGACTACAAAGGGAAGAACAGCTGCGAGCTGCCCAGTGACACTAGCCTATCAGACGAGCTTAATGACTTCTATGCTCGCTTCGAGGCAAGCAACACTAAAGCATGCAGGAGAGCATCAGCTGTTCCGGACGACTGTGTGATAACGCTCTCCGTAGCTGATGTGAGTAAGACCTTTAAACAGCTCAACATTCACAGGCTGCAGGGCCAGACGGATTACCAGGATGTCAACTGGAAAGTGTCTTCACAAAAATGTTCAACCTGTCTCTGACCGAGTCTGTAATACCAACATGTTTCAAGCAGACCACCATAGTCCTTGTGCCTAAGAAGGTCACATGCCTAAATGACTACTGACCTTGAGCACTCACGTCTGTAGCCATGAATTGGTCTTGGCTCACATCAACACCATTATCCCAGAAACCCTAGACTCACTCTAATTTGCATAACGCCCCAACAGATCCACAGATGATGCAATCTCTATTGCACTCCACACTTCCCTTTCCCAACTGGACAAAAGGAACACCTATGTGAGAATGCTGTTCATTGACTACAGCTCAGTGTTCAACACCATAGTGCCCTCAAAGCTCATCACTAAGCTAAGGACCCTGGGACTAAACACCTCCCTCTGCAACTGGATGCTGGACTTCCTGACAGACCGCCCCCAGGTGGTAAGGATAGGTAACAACACATCTGCCACGCTGATCCTCAACACGGGGGCCCCTCAGGGGTAGGTGCTTAGTCCCATCCTGTACTCCCTGTTCACCTATGAATGCATGGCCAAGTATGACTACAACACATTCATTAAGTTTGCAGACGACACAACGGTGGTAGGCTTGAATACTGACAATGATGAGACAGCCTATAGGGAGACCTGGCAGTGTGGTGCCAGGATAACCTCTCTGGGGTATGTGGGACGCTCGTCAACAGCCAGTGAAATAGCAGGGCGCCAAATTCAAAACAACAAAAATCTCATAATTCAAATTTTTCAAACATACAACTATTATATCCCATTTTAAAGATACACTTCTCGTTAATCCAACCACATTGTCCAATTTCAAAAAGGCTTTACGGCGAAAGCATAACATTAGATTATGTTAGGACAGCGCCTAGACAAGAAAAACCACACAGCCATTTTCCAAGCAAGGAGAGGCGTCACAAAAACCAGAAATACAGCTAAAATTAATCACTGACCTTTGATGGTCTTCATCAGATAGCACTCATAGGACTTCATGTTACACAATACATGTATGTTTTGCTCGATAAAGTTCATATTTATATAAAAAAAAAAACATTTTACATTGGCGTGTAATGTTCAGAAATGTTTTGCCTCCCAAAACTTCCAGTGAATGAGCACATCAATTTACAGAAATACTCATCATAAACGTTGATAAAATATACAACTGTTATTCAAAGAATTATAGATACACTTCTCCTTAATGCAACCGCTGTGTCAGATTTCAAAAAAGCTTTACGGCGAAAGCAAACTTTGCAATAATCTGAGTACAGCGCTCAGACATCAGAACAAGCCATACAGATACCCGCCATTTTGGAGTCAACAGAAGTCACAAATATCATTATAAATATTCACTTACCTTTGATGATCTTCATCGTAATGCACTCCCAGGAATCCCAGGTCCACAATAAATGTTTGTTTTGTTCGATAAAGTTCATCTTTATGTCCAAATACCTCCATTTTGTTTGCGCGTTCAGTCGAGTAATCCAAATGCACTGTGCTCGCGCAGTAAGTTCAGACGAAAAGTCAAAAAAGTTATATTACAGTTCGTAGAAACATGTCAAATGATGTATAGAATCAATCTTTAGGATGTTTTTATCATAAATCTTCCATAATATTCCAACCGGATGATTCCTTTGTCTTCAGAAATGTAAAGGAACACAGCTAACTCTCACGTGAGCACGCGTGATTGAGCTCATGTCATTTTCTCAGTCATCTGATTCCAAGCGCTCTTATTCTCTCCCCATTCACAGTAGAAGCATGAAACAACGTTCTAAAGACTGTTGACATCTAGTGGAAGCCTTAGGAAGTGCAAAATGACCCCAAAGACACTGTATATTGGATAGGGAATCACTTGAAAAACTATAAACCTCAGATTTCCACACTTCCTGGTTGGATTTTTTCTCAGGTTTTTGCCTGCCATGTGAGTTCTGTTACACTCACAGACATCATTCAAACCGTTTTAGAAACTTCAGAGTGTTTTCTATCCAAATCTAACTAATGATACGCATATCCTACCTTCTGGGCTGAGTAGCATGCAGTTTACTACGGGCACGCTTTTCATCCGGACGTCAAAATACTGCCCCCTACCCAAGAGAGGATAACAACCTCTCTCTCAACGTGATCAAGACAAATGAGATGATTGTGGACTACAGGAAAAGGAGGATCGAGCACGTCCCCTTTCTCATCGACGGGGCTGTAGTGGAGCAGGTTGAGATCCTCAAGTTCCTTGGCATCCTCATCACCAACAAACACACCAAGACAGTAGTGAAGAGGGCACGTCAATGCCTATTCCCCCTCAGGAGACTGAAAAGATTTGGCATAGGTCATCAGAATCTGAAAAAAAGTTCTACAGCTGCACCATCGAGAGCATCCTGACTGGTTGCATCACCTGCTCGGCCTCCGACCGCAAGGCACTACAGAGGGTAGTGCGTATGGCCCAGTCCATCACTGGGGCCAAGCTTCCTGCCATCCAGGACCTCTATACAATGTGGTGTCAGAGGAAGGCCTTAAACATTGCCAAAAAATTGAAAAAAAAACTTGAAAAATGCCAAAGACTCCGATATGCTTCTTAACAGCTTCTACCCCCAAGATATTATACTCCTTGACATCAAATGACTACCCAGACTATTTGCATGTCCCCCCCCCCCCCATTTTTACGCTGCTGCTACTCTCTGTTTATTATCTATGCATAGCCACTTTACCTCTACCGACATGTACATATTACCTCAATTACCTCGACTAACCGGTGCCCCCGCACGTTGACTCTGTACCGGTACCCCCTGTATATAGCCTCCACATTGACTCTGTAACGGTACCCCCTGTATATAGCCTCCACATTGACTCTGTACCGGTACCCCCTGTATATAGCCTCCACATTGACTCTGTACCGTAACACCCTGTATATAGCCTCCACATTGACTCAGTACCGTAACACCCTGTATATAGCCTCCACATTGACTCTGTACCGTAACCCCCTGTATATAGCCTCCACATTGACTCTGTACCGGTACCCCCTGTATATAGCCTCCACATTGACTCTGTACCGGTACCCCCTGTATATAGCCTCCACATTGACTCTGTACCGTAACACCCTGTATATAGCCTCCACATTGACTCTGTACCGGTACCTCCTGTATATAGCCTCCACATTGACTCTGTACCGGTACCCCCTGTATATAGCCTCCACATTGACTCTGTATCGTAATACCCTGTATATAGCCTCCACATTGACTCTGTACCGGTACCCCCTGTATATAGCCTCCACATTGACTCTGTACCGTAACACCCTGTATATAGCCTCCACATTGACTCAGTACCGTAACACCCTGTATATAGCCTCCACATTGACTCTGTACCGTAACCCCCTGTATATAGCCTCCACATTGACTCTGTACCGGTACCCCCTGTATATAGCCTCCACATTGACTCTGTACCGGTACCCCCTGTATATAGCCTCCACATTGACTCTGTACCGTAACACCCTGTATATAGCCTCCACATTGACTCTGTACCGGTACCCCCTGTATATAGCCTCCACATTGACTCTGTACCGTAACACCC
>NC_138304.1:105176097-105251097 GCF_965601325.2 Salmo salar
GAAGCTCGCATCCGCTACAAGACCATGGTGCTTGCCTATGGAGCTGTGAGGGGAACGGCACCTCCGTACCTTCAGGCTCTGATCAGGCCCTACACCCAAACAAGGGCACTGCGTTCATCCACCTCTGGCCTGCTCGCCTCCCTACATCTGAGGAAGCACAGTTCCCGCTCAGCCCAGTCAAAACTGTTCGCTGCTCTGGCACCCCAATGGTGGAACAAGCTCCCTCACGACGCCAGGACAGCGGAGTCAATCACCACCTTCCGGAGACACCTGAAAACCCACCTCTTTAAGGAATACCTGGGATAGGATAAAGTAATCCTTCTAACCCCCCCTTAAAAGATCTAGATGCACTATTGTAAAGTGGTTGTTCAACTGGTGAATGCACCAATTTGTAAATCGCTCTGGATAAGAGCGTCTGCTAAATGACTTAAATGTAAATGTTAAGAGTTAGCTCCATTAGCTACATTAAGAGTTAGCTCAATTAATAGTTAGCTCCATTAAGAGTTAGCTTCATTAAGAGTTAGCTCCATTAACAGTTAGCTCCATTAAGAGTTAGCTCCATTAAGAGTTAGTTCCATTAAGAGTTAGCTCCATTAAGAGTTAGCTCCATTAAGAGTTAGCTCCATTAAGAGTTAAGAGTTAGCTCCATTGAGAGTTAGCTCCATTAAGAGTTAGCTCCATTAAGAGTTAGCTCCATTAATAGTTAGCTCCATTAGCTCCTTTAAGAGTTAGCTCCATTAAGAGTTAGCTCCATTAAGAGTTAGCTCCATTAGCTCCATTAGGAGTTAGCTCCATAAAGAGTTAGCTTCATTAAGAGTTAGCATCATTAAGAGTTAGCTATATTAAGAGTTAGCTCCATTAGCTCCATTAAGAGTTAGCTCCATCAAGAGTTAGCTCCATTAAGATTTCGCTCCATTAGCTCCATTAAGACTTTGCTCCTCTAAGAGTTAGCTCAATTAAGAGTTATCTCCATTAGCTCCATTAAGAGTTAGCTCCATTAAGAGTTAGCTCCATTAATAGTTAGCTTCATTAAGAGTTAGCTCCATTCAGAGTTAGCTTCATAAGAGTTAGCTCCATCAAGAGTTAGCTCCATTAAGAGTTAGCTCCATTAAGAGTTAGCTTCATTAAGAGTTAGCTCAATTATGAGTTAACTTCATTAAGAGTTAGCTCCATTAACAGTTAGCTCCACTAAGAGTTAGCTCCATTAAGAGTTAGCTCCATTAAGAGTTAGCTCCATTAGCTCCATTAAGAGTTAAGAGGTAGCTCCACTAAGAGTTAGCTTCATTAAGAGTTAGCTCAATTAAGAGTTAGCTCCACTAAGAGTTCGCTCCATTACGAGTTAGCTTAATTAAGAGTTAGCTCCATTAAGAGTTAGCTCCACTTAGAGTTAGCTCCATTAAGAGTTAGCTCCATTAAGAGTTAGCTCCATTAAGAGTTAAGAGTTAGCTTCATTAAGAGTTAAGGGTTAGCTCCATTAAGAGTTAGCTCCATTAAGAGTTAAGAGTTAGCTTCAATAAGAGTTAAGGGTTAGCTCCATTACGAGTTAGCTTAATTAAGAGTTAGCTCCATTAAGAGTTAGCTCCACTAAGAGTTAGCTCCATTACGAGTTAGCTCCATTGAGAGTTAGCTCCATTAAGAGTTAGCTCCATTAAGAGTTAGCTTCATTAAGAGTTAGCTCCATTAACAGTTAGCTCCACTAAGAGTTAGCTCCATTAAGAGTTAGCTTCATTAAGAGTTAGTTCCATTAAGAGTTAGTTCCATTAAGAGTTAGCTCCATTAAGAGTTAGCTCCATTAAGAGTTAAGAGTAAGCTCCATTAAGAGTTAGCTCCACTAAGAGTTAGCTCCATTGAGAGTTAGCTCCATTAAGAGTTAGCGCCATTAAGAGTTAGCTCCATTAAGAGTTAGCTCCATTAATAGTTAGCTCCATTAGCTCCATTAAGAGTTAGCTCCATTAAGAGTTAGCTCCATTAAGAGTTAGCTCCATTAGCGCCATTAAGAGTAAGCTCCATTAAGAGTTAGCTTCATTAAGAGTTAGCTCCATTAAGAGTTAGCTCCATTAAGAGTTAGTTCCATTAAGAGTTAGCTCCATTAAGAGTTAGCTCTATTGAGAGTTAGCTCCATTAAGAGTTAGCTCCATTAATAGTTAGCTCCATTAGCTCCATTAAGAGTTAGCTCCATTAAGAGTTAGCTCCATTAAGAGTTATCTCCATTAGCTCCATTAAGAGTTAGCTCCTTTAAGAGTTAGCTTCATTAAGAGTTAGCTCCATTAAGAGTTTGCTCCATTAAGAGTTAGCTCCATTAGCTCCATTAAGAGTTAGCTCCATTAAGATGTCGCTCCATTAGCTCCATTAAGACTTTGCTCCTCTAAGAGTTAGCTCCATTAAGAGTTAGCTCCATTAGCTCCATTAAGAGTTAGCTCCATTAAGAGTTAGCTCCATTAAGAGTTAGCTTCATTAAGAGTTAGCTTCATTAAGAGTTAGCTCCATTAAGAGTTAGCTTCATTAAGAGTTAAATCCATTAACTGTTAGCTCCATTAAGAGTTAGCTTCATTAAGAGTTAGCTCAATTAAGAGTTAGCTCCATTAAGAGTTAGCTTCGAAATATTCCATTACCATACTCCATTAAGAGTTAGCTCCATTAGCTCCATTAGCTCTGTTAGCTCCATTAAGAGTTAGCTCCATTAAGTGTTAGCTCCATTAAGAGTTAGCTCCATTAACTCCATTAAGAGTTAGCTCCATTAGCTCCATTAAGAGTTAGCTCCATTAAGAGTTAGCTCCATTAAGAGTTAGCTCCACTAAGAGTTAGCTCCATTAAGAGTTAGCTCCACTTAGAGTTAGCTCGTTAGCTTCATTAAGAGTTAGCTCCATTAAGAGTTAGCTCGTTAGCTTTATTAAAATGTCTAAATATTCCATTACCGTACTCCATTAAGAGTTAGCTCCATTAGCTCCATTAGCTCTGTTAGCTCCATTAAGAGTTAGCTCCATTAAGTGTTAGCTCCATTAAGAGTTAGCTCCATTAACTCCATTAAGAGTTAGCTCCATTAGCTCCATTAAGAGTTAGCTCCATTAAGAGTTAGCTCCATTAAGAGTTAGCTCCATTAAGAGTTATCTCCATTAAGAGTTAGCTCCATTAAGAGTTAGCTCCACTAAGAGTAAGCTACATTAAGAGTTAGCTCCACTAAAAGTTAGCTCCACTAAGAGTTAGCTCCACTAAAAGTTAGCTCCACTAAGAGTTAGCTCCACTAAGAGTAAGCTACATTAAGAGTTAGCTCCACTAAGAGTTAGCTCCACTAAGAGTTAGCTCCATTAAGAGTTAGCTCCACTAAGAGTTAGCTCCATTAAGAGTTAGCTCCATTAAGAGTTAGCTCCACTAAGAGTTAGCTCCATTAAGAGTTAGCTCCATTAAGAGTTAGCTCCATTAGCTCCATTAAGAGTTAGCTCCATTAAGAGTTAGCTCCACTAAGAGTTAGCTCCATTAAGAGTTAGCTCCACTTAGAGTTAGCTCGTTAGCTTCATTAAGAGTTAGCTCCATTAAGAGTTAGCTCGTTAGCTTTATTAAAATGTCTAAATATTCCATTACCGTACTCCATTAAGAGTTAGCTCCATTAGCTCCATTAGCTCCATTAACTCCATTAAGAGTTAGCTCCATTAGCTCCATTAAGAGTTAGCTCCATTAAGAGTTAGCTCCACTAAGAGTTAGCTCCATTAAGAGTTAGCTCCACTAAGAGTTAGCTCCATTAAGAGTAAGCTAAATTAAGACTGGTCCTCAGGTGCTGGAGAGATTTGTCTCTCTCTCTCGTTCCCTATTAACCACAGGAAGTGTTTTAGGAGTGGAGGTAAAGTGTAAAGTGTAAGTAGGTGTTTAGGTTATTATTGAGGTAATGGAGGTAAAGTGTAGGTAGGTGTGTAGGTTATTATTGAGGTAGTGGAGGTAAAGTGTAGGTAGGTGTTTAGGTTATTATTGAGGTAGTGGAGGTAAAGTGTAGGTAGGTGTGTAGGTTATTATTGAGGTAGTCGAGGTAAAGTGTAAAGTGTAGGTAGGTGTGTAGGTTATTATTGAGGTAGTGGAAGTAAAGTGTAGGTTGGTGTGTATGGTATTATTGAGGTAGTGGAGGTAAAGTGTAAAGTGTAGGTAGGTGTGTAGGTTATTATTGAGGTAGTGGAGGTAAAGTGTAGGTAGGTGTGTAGGTTATTATTGAGGTAGTGGAGGTAAAGTGTAGGTAGGTGTGTAGGTTATTATTGAGGTAGTGGAGGTAAAGTGTAGGTAGGTGTGTAGGTTGTTATTGAGGTAGTGGAGGTAAAGTGTAGGTAGGTGTGTAGGTTATTATTGAGGTAGTGGAGGTAAAGTGTAGGTAGGTGTGTAGGTTATTATTGAGGTAGTGGAGGTAAAGTGTAGGTAGGTGTGTAGGTTGTTATTGAGGTAGTGGAGGTAAAGTGTAGGTAGGTGTGTAGGTTATTATTGAGGTAGTGGAGGTAAAGTGTAGGTAGGTGTGTAGGTTATTATTGAGGTAGTGGAGGTAAAGTGTGTGGTAGAGAGAGGTTATGGTTATTATAAAGGCTTCTCATAGTGGTCTGTTAGGGGATGAAATTACAAAAGATGAGTTTAGTTGTTTAAAAACACCCCGTGGTGAACTGATTTCTAAACAACATCAATTAACTTTTACCTGAAGCATTTGATTGAAAAGATATGAATGAGCAGAGCCAGAAGTTTCTCTTGATCTGGAAAACCTACTGCAATGTGTTTCTGACCTTCAACACAAATGCACATAGGCTGTTAGTTTTCTGCTCTACTCTTCCCAGTCTTCCAATGACCAACTCAGAAAGCAAACGTTAGAAACGTCTGAATCAGGATGAGATTGTCCACCACTTTTTTTCTATTGGCGTGATTTGACAATTCCATGCAATTAACATTGCTGATTAAATCACAGATAGAACATTTAATATGCAGTCACGCAGTCAGACCTAAAAGGAAAGGACCTGGTATTAAAGGAGAGGACCTGGTATTAAAGGAGAGGACCTGGAATTAAAGGAGAGGACCTGGTATTAAAGGACAGGACCTAGCGTTAAAGGAGAGGACCTGGTATTAAAGGAGAGGACCTGGCATTAAAGGAGAAGACCTGGTATTAAAGGAGAGGACGTGGTATTAAAGGAGAGGACCTGGTATTAAAGGAGAGGACCTGGTATGAGAGGACCTGGTATTAAAGGAGAGAACCTGGTGTTAAAGGAGAGGACCTGGCATTAAATGAGAGGACCCGGTATTAAAGGAGAGGACCTAGTGTTAAAGGAGAGGACCTGATCATCATCCTTGAAGTAGTTTGTGGTGAAGAGGGGCACGAGGGTTTTGGACAAAATCACCAGCGATTGAATCTTCTCTAACCAATCAGAGTATCAAAACATATGAGGAATTTTTAAACCTGCACCTTTACCATGTGTGTTCTGGCTCAACACATCGGGTATTTGGACCAAACAGACAGCCCAAATGTTTTTCGCATTCGGGTGAAGGGTCGCGGAGGTACTCAGAACCAGACTCATTGTGGAAAAGAAATGAACGTCCGTGGGCGTGGTGTAGCGTTGGGCCGAAGCAAGGAGTCTGGGAAGCCAGGTCAGTATCTAGAGGCAGCTTCATCCTAACCCTAGAAAGAGCTGAATCATGTGACACATGAATAGAAAAGGAGAGGAATGGGTATTTTTTTTCTCGTCAAGAATGGAATGTCTTTTCTCTTTGTGCTGGCAGCCGTTTCACCTGCCTGGGAAATCTCATTTCCTGTTAGGAAGAGAGCAGGCTGTGTCATCACTTCCCTGTCCCATGGCATGAATGGGCCCAGTCCAACAACAACAAAAAAACAAGACTTTCCCATGACCTACCATAACTTGTAAACAAGTCCTTCATCAATCCGATAATAGTGTTATTTCTCTAGTTCTGGTAGGATATCTGTCTTATTTATATGATTGTATACTTTAAATAAGGTGTGTTGTTGATCTCCAAGGAACACAGACCATGGATGACGACTCCTCTCCATCATCCTTTGTTCTGGGCTGTCTACTCCCACTCGCTTCCCATTTCAGATCTTTTTTTGGGGGGGGGGGGGGTCTGTCGACGTTGTCGTGTTACGGAAATACAATATCAATGGTTGTGAGAGACATTACATCTTTATTATATTTTATAACATACAATCATGTTACAGCAGTAACTTAGAACATGCAATGACCGGATCGTACGCGGCGACAGACTGTCACATTTTATATCTTCCATCCAAATCCTAAAATATATTTTAATCCATGAAACACATGAACCAGTGTACCTTCGCAGACTTTCTAAATGAAAGCATACCAGGTAAATGAAAGACAGAAAAAGACCAGTTTTGAGTTCTCTAATAGAGCACTCAGATTTAGTCTTTCTTGGTATTGAATCCAAGTAACGGAAACGAGAAGGCATCAAAGCAAAGAGGTAAAAAGACCAGATGAGAGCAAACACTCCTCCCTTCCGTCAATGCTTGCTGACTGGAACCCATTTTAATTTCTGGAGAACGGAGGAGGGATAAAAAGAGTAGCTTGTTTCTGTGCTTCTGTGTTATTCTACCGCGGCACTCGTTCATTCAAACTGAATACAGTTATTATGTTGTTGACACCGTCTTGTCTTTCATGACATTTTAAAATATGAAAACACATTGAAAGTCTCTCACACACACACACAATAAGGCCCTTTGTTCTGTCATCTGTCTTGTGAGCATCTGAGGAGCAGAAGATGATCAATGCCTTATCAGGAGTTACCCCAGTGGTAGTCATCAGATCGAGTGCCCAGGGACTTATATACTAAGCTTGGAAAATACAGACCAACATTCTCCAATGGTTTATGTGGTGAACCTGATCACAACTATGAAAACTGAATAACCAGTACATTTGTGTGTATATATATATATATGAGAGAGAGCGAGACAATCACAAATCATTAATGATGTGCATGGATATTCAGCACCCTAAAACAAAAGACTCCATTTCCCATGATCCTCCAGTCTCAAACAGAACAGTGCCACCACAGGTGCCCAAGCCAATGATGTCCAAGTACAGTATGATACCAGTGCTTTGGGCGTACAAGTGACAACGGTTGGACAATGATTTATATACACACACACACACACTAGATGACTGACAGGGGGCGCTGTTCCTCCACCATTGTAAAAAAAATATTTTGGTTGCTATAGAAATGCCTTTATTGTCTACATTTGTTTTTGACACATGTATTCTATTACAGACACCTTAATGCATACTCTTAAATTATGTGAACTAAACAAAATAAAAAAATAAACACTTTTCTTAAAGTATATATATATTTTTTTAAGTTGTAAAGTTACTGTCCCCACCACAACAACAAAATAATTAAATGTTTTCACGTTTCTCCTTGAAAAAGGTCATTGAAATACTGTAGAATTCCATTCATTCCTATGGTGGACTGCTTCTTCTGGGGAGTGACAATATGGCCGACCAGTGGCTTCAAAGGCTCTCATTGGCCAATACATAGCATCAGGAAACCAGGGTTTATATCCATCATTCCACTCCCTTCACCCCTTGATCCAGGACTAGGGGGAGGGGGGGGGGGGTGGTGGACACCAGTCAGCTTAACCCCAGGCACAGTTAGCTCTTCTCGGGTCGGTTGCGGTCCAGCGCTGCCCGGGGGGTAAACTCCAGCTTCTCTTTGAGACTGAGGACCTGGGTGCTGTCCCGTCCTGCCCCCTCTTCCAGCTTCCTATCCTCCCTCAGCTCCACAATGCTCTTCTCCTCACCAGGTTTAGCGGTGGTGTCCCCCCTAATGAACCACTCCAGGTGGTACCCCACCGCCCCCACCACGAAGGCCACCGGGAAGGTTATGTAGGGGGCGTAGGTCCGCATGGACATCCATAACACTGGCCACATAATGACTGGGACGGGCTCACTGGAGCCGGGGTGCTGGTGCAGTGTCAGCTCAGCTGGGGAGTGAAATAGAGAGAGAGAAAAGAAAGAGAAAGAGGTGGGTGGGGTTTAGTAGCTGTTGTGGTAATTCAGGTTTACAAAAAGGAAACAAACTGAGGGTGCCAGTGGCCACAACAGTTTTTAATTTGTTCATTCAAGGATCTAGAAAGGCCACTGCACAGTGACAGGATGTGCAGGTGTTCGGCCTGGGAGACAACACACAGAGAGGGTTCAAACTAAGGAGTTTTTAAATACCTGGGTCTTCCATTCCCTGTAGTACGAGGAGAGACAGCATGGTACCACAGGTTTTACATATCAAGACAGACTGTTGACCTTTTATTGAAACTAAATTATTTGTTGGTGAATGGCACAAGTTAAAAACAAAAATCAGACATGACATCAAATGAAACTGCACAATAAAACTGGGGCTAACTATATATATGCAAGTTACTTAACTAGTTAATAGCCTGGAGATCCGAGGATGAATTACATTGGATTCAACATCAGGAATAAATGAGCTTTTGGATCAGGAAGGTTTCACATTCCTACCTGAGAAAAGGACCAAACACACATACAACTGCTAAAGTGAGTTAAAATATCATTATATTAAACATTCTGCCTTGTAAACGGTCCTGAGAGGAAACGTTCCTGATCCAAAACGTTAATTTTATGCCCGACATAGAAATTCAAGGTCGGGTTTCCAGCCTAGCTAGTTAGCTAACGACTCGACTTGAGTCACAACCACACGTAGGCCTCAATAGCTAGTTAATAGTAGCTTGTTAGAAACTTCTGATTACATCGTTTTTATATGAGCCGACTGGTTACATAGCTTAACTACATAACAGTTTAAAAAATCCTGGGGTCATCCAGAAGGCAAAAAGGGTAGTGGAATCAACCAATGGACCTAGCTAGCTAACGTTAGCTGTAAACTACAGCTTGTACAAAAACTACGCTTTATTTTCCTTTTGAAGCTCACACTTCATTCACTGGTAAAACAGTAACTACTGCGCACATAAAATTACAATGTTCACGTTGTGATTCTTGTTAAAAAAATATATAATAATAATACTACATTGTTCAACAACTCGGGATTGACTCACCTTCGAAAACGTGAAATGCGCAGTAACTTCCGTGTGGCTTGATAATCGCGCCTCCAAATGATTTTTGATTGGATATGAGGTACCCGTGTTGAGCCAATCCTAAACTCGCAATCACTTATGTGTTCCTCTGAGCTGGGAACAACATTCAGAGGTCATAGAGACAATCATCAGCAGTGGGGGAAAAAAACTGTCCAACATTTTATTGCAGAAAGCCTTGCAATATGAATATGATATTGATTTTACGGTATTTAGCCTCAACAACAACAACAACAAAAAAAGCAATGTTTATATGACCCTCGTACAAACAGGTCCATTTTAACCACATTCTTGACCGCGTACACCATATCTCACATGCGCACGGCGGGGACAAGTGGTAGTCGTGCGAAGATGTGGGTGGGCTTCTATTTTTAATAAACCCATTAATAAAATAGAAATACATTGTTCATTCATTTAGGCAGGTCCTAAGAAACATTATGACTAACAAAGTAATTGTGAAAAGAATAGCATATTTTGTAGTTGAATTAGGCCTATGTTATGGATCTGTGCAGCCATAGCTGTACCATCCAAATGAAATCAATAGTTCATTTTTTGTTGTTCATTAAGATATAAACAAGACTCATCTACCCACTAGTAGTCAACACAAAGTATTTTATAGTAAGAATACTTTGTGTTGACTACTAGTGGGTAGATGAGTCTTGTTTATATCTTAATGAACAAAAAAAATGAACTATTGATTTAATTTGGATGGTACACCCACACAACTTGTCACTGGAACGTCAAAAAAACTAAAAAAGTTATTTCAAAACAGAGCCCAGGCCGATGCTTATATTTGTATTATCCATGTTTCATCTCTTTCCAATCCTCACTCCACTTTGTTAGGGAGCAGGCATCGGGTCTTACCTTCATCATAATAATATTAAAAAATATATATATATTATTATATATACACACATATATATATATATATACTCAATCCTATTTTTAAAAACGTGTCCCGCTTCATATTTCACAACCTTAGCAGGCGTTTGGAGTTGCCTATATGCGATGGCACAAAAATATGCCTACACTTGATTTAGGCTACAATATAGCATGCTAACTGTTTCTGAGCAATGCTAGATGAGAAAAACAAATAAATGAGCCAACACTACCACCATGTATTAGCCCAGACAGAATACTTTTTTTGTTTGCCTATACAGAGATTCACTCAAACAAAATCACTTGATTATCAGACAAGTCAGCGTTTTGGTCGGGAGTAGGCTTCGGCTACTAAGCGACAGAAGAGAAAAAAAATAATCCCCTTGTTAAAAACTACATAACGTGTAATTAATGAACCAACCAGACAAGATGATCATGAACAGCACTCACCTCAAGTTAGCTAACATTTCTACAGCCTTTTTAATTGTAGCCTAAACAAACAAAAAATCTGACATTGTATTGATTTATCAAAAGGAGTCCCCCCCCCCCAACGCTTGTCTCAAAGCAGCGCAATGACGATGTCCCAAGTAAAAGGTGCTGAAATTATCTATACTGAACAAAAAATAAAACATGCCACATTTAAGATTTTACTGAGTTACAGTTCATATAAGGAAATCAATCAATTGAAATTAATTAATTAGGCCCTGATCTATGGATTTTTACATGACTGGGAATACAGATATGCATCTGTTGGTCACAGTAAGGGCGTGGATCAGAAAACCAGTCAGCATCTGGTGTGACCACCATTTGCTTGATGCAGTGAACCATCTCCTTCGCATAGAGTTGATCAGGCTGTTGATTGTGGCCTGTGGAATGTTCTCCCACTCCTCTTCAATGGCTGTGAGAAGTTGCGGGATATTGACGGGAACTGGAACACGCTGTTGTACATGTTGATCCAGAGCATCCCAAACATGATCAACGGGTGACATGTCTGGTGAGTATGCAGGCTATGGAAGAACTGGGGCATTTTCAGCTTCCAGGAGAAATTAACATTCACTTCTCTAGCAACAGCTCTGGTGGACATTCCTGCAGTTAGCATGCCAATTGCACGACACCTCAAAACTTGAGACATCTGTAGCATTGATTTGTGACAAAACTGCACACTAGAGTGCCTTTTGACTCCAGCACAAGGTGCACCTGTGTAATGACCATGCTGTTTAATCAGCTTCTTGATATGCCACACCTGTCAGGTGGATGGATTATCTTGGCAAAGGAGAAATGCTCACTAAGAGGGATGTAAACAAATTTGTGCACAACATTTTAGAGAAAAGCATTCTGTTAGTATAGAACATTTCTGGGATCTTTTATTTCAGCTCATAAAACATGGGGCCAAAACATAACTTTTTTTGCGTTTTATATTTTTGTTCAGTGTAGTTGACCACACGCAGATAGACTATTGCTTCAGATTTATTACAAAAGACTGAATGACATTTGATACATGTCTTCAACTGCATTAGCCTACTTTATTCCAATATTTGTGTCATTCAGAAAACAGTGCATCCTTAGTGGTGAAACAAAATGGGCAAAGTGACTTGCAACGTTCGGAACTGGCAGGAGGATGGTTAATGGGCGCTGCCTAGCAACCATCAAGAGTTTTAAGCGCATAGTGAGTGCCGTAGCATTATGGCTACGTTTCATACTAAGCCGTAGGAGGAAAGAGGGGGAAAAAAGTAGTAATACAAAAAGGGATTTCATTAAATGGTGCCTTAGCGCGAAAGGGGTTTCATAAAAAAGCTGGCATTTCAAGTTTTGAAAACTTTAATAGAATACAATTTCAAGTTATGGCAGTAAACAATACATTTGATTTAAAAAAAAAAAATTAAAAGATTGGTCCTGAACTATCCAATGGCTGAAATATAACTGTGCGACAATGTGCAACGGCGATCATCAACAGTCATAACCATCACAGCTACCAGCAGATAAGGTAGTGGTTTGGAGTAAAGCTATGTTGTCAATTATTAAAAATTGGCTTTTGCGCATTGTTCGAGTGTACCGAGTGTCATACATGCAATGTAACTGTTAACCAGCTATACTTTGAGCTGGTTTCCCAGACCAAGATTAAAGAGTTCCCCCTGGACTAAAAAGCATTGTCAATTGGGAATCGCTACTGAAAATGCTTTCTAGTCCAGGACGAGGCTTAATCTTAGTTCAGGAAACTGGCCCGATGAGATTGACACTACACATGAGGTTGAACTGGCACATCAAGTTCCACCATGCAAATCAAGTCCTGTAGTTTACATATTAAGGATGCTGGCGAGCAGGTTTACAGTAGGCATATATATATATATATATATATATATACACTCCATACCCTTTGTGTGTGTGTGTGTGTGTATATATGTACACACACACACACTAGAGACAAAGAGTGATTAATCATGTCTCCTCCATTTCCTCATCCTCAGTTTGACTCATTCGTCCTCCATCACACCATCTTGATTTCAGGGTGTTTGGCTTTAGGTGGACCTTTTTGCCTATTACTGGTGGTTGGCACCGGAGGCTGGTGAAGGGAGGACAGCTCAAAATAACAGCCTGGAATGGAGTAAATGAAAGATGATGCTATAAGCCTGTGCCCAACCCGTGTAAAGTGTCACCAGCCACCACTGGGAGATGGATATTACCATTGTCCCTCTCACATGAGCCTGTTGACTGTGGTGGAGAGGAAGTCCTCGTAGCTCATGCGTATGTTTCCCGTCATGGCGGAGTCTTTCTCCCTGAAGGCCTGCGTCATGCTCTGTAGCTGTGTACACACCTGGATGAAAGAGTCCAGCTGCAGGGAACCAGGACGCCCAGACCTCACAGCGTACTTAGCCGCTATCGTCTCAGTGAACTGGGGACTCAGGTTATATCCCATCTGGGACAAGGCTGGAGGGAGGGAGGGAGGGAGAGACAGAGGACAAAGACCAAGAGATTAAGACAAACAGAATGTTTTTTTTATTTTTTATTTCATTTTTTCTTCCATCAATCAAAATGTCTTCTGCTTACATCGTCATCAGAGAGTTTTCACTAAGTCATGCATTGACGTCATTGGGGAGAAGTCAAAATGAAAATTCTATTTAAAAAGTGGGAGTTAGGATTCACCTCATACTGAACACAGGCACACACACACACCTCACCTTGGTGTAGCTCAGTGCCACTGATGCAGCCGGAACGGTCACGGTCGTACTGTTGGAACAGCTGTCTCCACTGTTGCATGAAGACCCACAGGGCTGAGAACCCAAACAGGTCGATACGACCACACTTGGTCTTGTCAAACATGTCTGGTATAAAACAGGAGAGAGAAGAAAGAAAAAAAAATGCATGAATTCACAGCAGGTCTACAGCTGACAACAATAGCCTAATGGGTTGTATTGGTAACCGGGGATTTGTAGAAAATTACCATGCTTCTTTCCTTCACTCATCCCATTCTCGAGAGTTACTGTCAGGTACATTTATGTTCTAAGGGAAAAGTACTGATGGCCTTTAGTGAATGGGAAAACTATGGTTGGTAAAAACCCAGTGAGGAGTCAATAGTCTATGACACAAGGGTATGAGTCCATTTTGACAAGTCTATAACAGAAGGGTATGAGTCCATTTTGACAAGTCTGTGACAGAAGGGTATGAGTCCATTTTGACAAGTCTGTGACAGAAGGGTATGAGTCCATTTTGACAAGTCTGTGACAGAAGGGTATGAGTCCATTTTGACAAGTCTATAACAGAAGGGTATGAGTCCATTTTGACAAGTCTATAACAGAAGGGTATGAGTCCATTTTGACAAGTCTGTGACAGAAGGGTATGAGTCCATTTTGACAAGTCTGTGACAGAAGGGTATGAGTCCATTTTGACAAGTCTATAACAGAAGGGTATGAGTCCATTTTGACAAGTCTGTGACAGAAGGGTATGAGTCCATTTTGACAAGTCTGTGACAGAAGGGTATGAGTCCATTTTGACAAGTCTGTGACAGAAGGGTATGAGTCCATTTTGACAAGTCTATAACAGAAGGGTATGAGTCAATATGCCAAGTCTATAACAGAAGGGTATGAGTCCATTTTGACAAGTCTATAACAGAAGGGTATGAGTCCATTTTGACAAGTCTATAACAGAAGGGTATGAGTCCATTTTGACAAGTCTATGACAGAAGGGTATGAGTCCATTTTGACAAGTCTGTGACAGAAAGGTATGAGTCAATATGCCAAGTCTATAACAGAAGGGTATGAGTCCATTTTGACAAGTCTATAACAGAAGGGTATGAGTCCATTTTGACAAGTCTATAACAGAAGGGTATGAGTCCATTTTGACAAGTCTATAACAGAAGGGTATGAGTCCATTTTGACAAGTCTATGACAGAAGGGTATGAGTCCATTTTGACAAGTCTATGACAGAAGGGTATGAGTCCATTTTGACAAGTCTATAACAGAAGGGTATGAGTCCATTTTGACAAGTCTATAACAGAAGGGTATGAGTCCATTTTGACAAGTCTATAACAGAAGGGTATGAGTCCATTTTGACAAGTCTATAACAGAAGGGTATGAGTCCATTTTGACAAGTCTATAACAGAAGGGTATGAGTCCATTTTGACAAGTCTGTGACAGAAAGGTATGAGTCAATATGCCAAGTCTATAACAGAAGGGTATGAGTCCATTTTGACAAGTCTATGACAGAAGGGTATGAGTCCATTTTGACAAGTCTATAACAGAAGGGTATGAGTCCATTTTGACAAGTCTATAACAGAAGGGTATGAGTCAATATGCCAAGTCTATAACAGAAGGGTATGAGTCCATTTTGACAAGTCTATAACAGAAGGGTATGAGTCCATTTTGACAAGTCTGTGACAGAAAGGTATGAGTCAATATGCCAAGTCTATAACAGAAGGGTATGAGTCAACATGCCAAGTCTATAACAGAAGGGTATGAGTCCATTTTGACAAGTCTATAACAGAAGGGTATGAGTCAATATGCCAAGTCTATAACAGAAGGGTATGAGTCCATTTTGACAAGTCTATGACAGAAGGGTATGAGTCCATTTTGACAAGTCTATAACAGAAGGGTATGAGTCCATTTTGACAAGTCTATGACAGAAGGGTATGAGTCCATTTTGACAAGTCTATGACAGAAGGGTATGAGTCCATTTTGACAAGTCTATGACAGAAGGGTATGAGTCCATTTTGACAAGTCTATGACAGAAGGGTATGGAAACTACATGATATCTACTGGGACACCCCTATACACTACCTCCATGAATATGTCATTCACATAAAATGTGATGTGTGACTTGAAAAGAGTGAAGATTTGAACACTTAGCCCAAGTCTTCACTCTGTCCTAGGGATAGGGGGCAGTATTTTCACGGCCGGATAAAAAAAACGTAGCCGTGTTTATGTTTATTTATAAAACGTTTATGTGTTTATGTTAATTAAATGGTCAATTACCATGAGACTGACAGTTATTTGCATGACAATCATCGGCTGATAAAATGTCTACACCTCCCTCATTCCATCCCCCTCTTCCCTGTTTAACTCACTGATCATCATAAGGCAGGTCTCGTCGTTGAAGGCTGACCAGTTGGAGTTTACCAGAGCCTGTTTCAGTTCCTTTAGAGTGATGGAGCCGCTATGATCGGTGTCCACTGTCTGAAACCACTGGTATGCTTCTGGGTTCACCCCTGGTGGTATGTTACCTAGGGAGGAGAGAGAGAGGGATGAGTGTTATACAAGAAGAGACTTACAGGTTAAACCATTACAACAAAGTCTTTGGTTGAGGTTTGTGTGCATGCCTTGGAAAATGGAAATCTTGTCTGTGCATGCGTCATGCCATCTCGAGAGAGAGAGAGAGAGAGAGAGAGAGAGAAGTAGAGTGAGTGAAAGAGGGAGAGAGAAGGGGAAGTAGAGTGAGTGAAGGAGAGAGAGGGAGGTAGAGTTCCATTTAAAGCTGAGCCCAGATGCATGCTGTCCCTGTGGGGAGTGGTAATAAGTCTGTTTTATCAGCCCTGTGACTCAGCTACCACAGGGGGACAATATCACACACACACACACACACACACACACACACACACACACACACACAGACAATTAACCCAGTCATCGCTCCACCAGTCTAAGTCCTGCTCAGTAGTACAAACTAAATCCTGTCCGTCTCCACAGGGCTGCCGGTCAGCCTCCACAGGGCTGCCGGTCAGCCTCCACAGGGCTGCCGGTCAGCCTCCACAGGGCTGCCGGTCAGCCTCCACAGGGCTGCCGGTCAGCCTCCACAGGACTGCCGGTCAGCCTCCACAGGACTGCCGGTCAGCCTCCACAGGACTGCCGGTCAGCCTCCACAGGACTGCCGGTCAGCCTCCATAGGACTGCCGGTCAGTCTCCATAGAGGAAAATCTATAGAGGCAGAGACCCTGTCTGAACCTTTGTCTGAGCTACTCAGTATCACACATGTTTGTTTTACTATACTTGTGGGGACCAAATAATTGATTCCCATTCAAAATCCTATTTTCCCTAACCTGTAAGCCTGACCCGTAAGCCTAAAAATAGCCTTTTCCCTGGTGGGGACTGGCAAAATGTTTTCATAGTTTTACTATCCATGTGAGGACTTCTGGTCCCCACCAAACCACACAGCGAAAACTATTAACACAGTAACTGACCTGCTGGAGACTGCTGTCCATAGGGCCCTCCCTGTCCCCCGCCGTATGGGGCCCCTGGTGCTCCCCCAGCCTGCCTCCCCTGTCCTGGGGCCCCATAGCCACCGTAGGGCCCTCCTGGGGCAGCCCCTCCAGCATTCTGACTCCCTGGAGGGGCGGTCGCTCCCCCATACGGGGCGTAGCCCGATGGGCCAGAGCCCCCATACTGTCCTGGGGGTGCACTACCCCCGTATGGAGATCCGTGGGGAGAGGGGCCGCCAGGTGGAGCGCTACCCCCATATGGAGCACCAGGGGGTGGGTGTTGACGGGGGAAATTAGCCCCTCCAGCTGGTCCTCCTGGGTAACCCTGGAGAAAGGGAAGGAGGATGTTCAATTGGTTAATATGATAAAACACAAATCAATATAGTAGCCTAGGTTACTGTTGATTCCCTTTTCTATTAGTAAAGACAGCGAGGAGTCTATTGTGTCTCCGAAATGCAAATATCACCACGTTGCCTAAATATCCTAAAGCCAAACTATACAACACAAATCACCCGATACGGATTATTATTATCATCATCCCATTATAGCCTACTACATACAACTGAAACAATAACCCTGGGTGACAGCCATTGGACTCTACCTGTCATTAATTGAGCAACATTAGGCCACTAAAGCACAAGGACTAGGCTTCATCCAAAAACACATGTAGCCGCAGGGGAAAACTTAGCCCAATACCACATATTGGACTAATGGTGTCGAACGTTACTCCATATAGACCCAGGAACCTTACATGTTCTGTTTAAAAATGCTAATTGAGAAAAGAAAAGAGTCAAAAATACTCCCATCTAAAACGTGAATCGATTCACAACTGTGGTCCAGTTCTAGAAACAATAGCACTCTACTTTCCTGTTACATCCAAGATATTTCACAAATAGAAAATAAACATTTGCTGCGCCGTGTTTTAACCGGTTAACAGAGTTGTAGCAGACAGAATGTTTTCAGCGACAACACATTGGACTTCCGTTTACACCCAGGTAGTCTAGGAGAGGTCTTCCGCCTTTTTATCTGGAAATACACGCTGTAACATGGAGATATGATGTCCGTGTGGGAAGACTAACTCTATAAAAAAATAAAATGTTTTAAAGTGTGTAGTATTTTAAAAAGTTATCTTTTGAAAATGGATGTGTTGCTGATTTGAAAGTACCGATGCGTGTAAATGTTCACAACAACAAGCTGGTCAGATGATACTATGGGTAGGACAAGCGATGCCTACTTATAGTTACAATGTAACAAAAGGCAATTTCTTTCAAGGGACAAATTATACTTATTACATAAAATGTAACAGTGTATCACTCTGCTAGAACACAGAAACAGGATTTTATTGTAACTAGTTACATGTTTATACGCGCCTTGCTAAAGGCTAACCGCTGCAACTTTTTTTATTGTAGCGGGTCCACATAATAGGTTACACCGCGGTCCACTCACTTCACCACCTCAAACGACTACACACAAAACGCACAACAATAAATAACTATTATACATGTTTATAATAAATATCAAACCAGGATAAGGTCTATTTACCTGGCCGTAGTGAAAACTCATTTCGAAGAGAACTTAGAATACCCACGTATCCGGACAGAATAAATTCAACCACCTTCTCGAAGCGGATTGGTGCATTTTGCTTGTCAGTCAAAACCACACCCTCGTCCAACGCGTCTGATTGGGTCGAGAGAGTGGAACAGATGATCACGGTGGACTAATGAGTCATACCTCGAGAATGCACCGAAACTACATGAACATATGAATCAGTCGTCATTACACACATACATCGAATCAAATCAAGACACCCGATGAGGTGACGCACAATTGGCCCAGCGTCATCCGGTTTGGCCGCCCGGGATGCCCTTGTCCCATCGCGCTCTAGTGACTCCTGTGGCAGGCCGGGAGCATGCACGCTGACGCTACCGTCTATGGGGGTGATATGTGCCAGAATTAAGCCTAGGCAACCGTACTACCGTGTGGCTATCAAATCAAATTTTATTGCTAACATTAAACACGATTTGCAGATGTTATTGCGAGTGTAGCGAAATGCTTGTGCTTCTAGTTCTGACAGTGCAGCAATATCTAATAAGTAATATCTAACAATTCCAGTGATTACAAGTCTGTTTGTAGGCAGCAGCCTCACTGTGCTAGTGAGACAGGTAGCCTAGCGGTTAGAGCGCTGGATTAGTAACTGGGAGGTTGCAAGATCGTATCCCCAAGCTGAGAAGGCAAAAATCTGTTGTTCTGCCCCTGAACAACACTGTTCCTATGCTGTCATTGAAAATAAGAATTTGTTCATAACTGACTTGCCAAGTTAAATAAAGATACAATTAAAATAATTAACAGTCTGATGGCCTTGAGATAGAAGCCTCTTGGAACCAGCTTTGATGCACCTGTACTGACCTCACCTTCTGGATGATAGCGGGGTGAACAGGCAGTGGCTCAGGTGGTTGTTGTCCTTGATGATCTTTTGGGCCATCCTGTGACATCGGGTGCTGTAGGTGTCCTGGAGGGCAGGTAGTTTGCCCCCGGTAATGCATTGTGCAAACCACACCACCCTATGGAGAGCCCTGCAGTTGTGGGCGGTGCAGTTGCCGTACCAGGCGGTGATACAGCCCGACAGGATGCTCTCAATTGTGCATCTGTAAAAGTTTGTGAGGGTTTTAGGTGACAAGCCAAATTTCTTCAACATCCTGAGGTTGAAGAGGCGCTATTGCGCCTTCTTCACCACACTGCCTGTGTGGGTAGACCATTTCAGTTTGTCAGTGATATGTATGCAGAGGAACTTAACCTCTCTTGGGGAGGTGGGACGCTAGCGTCAAAACCACAAAATGTCATAATTCAAAGTTCTCAAACATATGACTATTTTACACCATTTTAAAGATACACGTCTCCTTAATGTAACCACATTGTCCGATTTCAAAAAGGCTTTACGGCGAAAGCATAAAGTTAGATTATGTTAGGACAGTTTCAACACAAGAAAAACCACACAGCCATTTTCCTAGCAAGGACAGGCGTCACAAAAACCAGAAGACCAGCTAAAATGAAGCACTAACCTTTGACGATCTTAATCAGATGACACTCCTAGGACATCATGTTACACAATACATGCATTTTCTGTTCGATCAAGTTGATATTTATATCCAAAAACAGCATTTTACATTGGCGCGTGATGTTCAGAAAATATTTTGCCTGCAATACTGCCGGTGGATCAGCACAACAATTTACAAAAATACTCATCATAAACGTTGATTAAATATTAAACTGTTATTCAAAGAATTATAGATGAACATCTCCAGATTTCAAAAAAGCTTCACGGGGAAAGCACACTTTGCAATAATCTGAGTACTGCGCTCAGAAAAATACATCAGGCAATACAGATACCTGCCATTTTTTGAGTCATCTAAAATCATAAATAGCATTAGAAATATTAACTTACCTTTGATGATCTTCATCAGAAGGCACTTCCAGGAATCCCAGGTCCACAATAAATATTGTTTTGTTCGATAAAGTCCATAATTTATGTCCAAATAGCTCCTTGTTGTTTGCGCCTTCAGTAAGCTACTCCAAGTGTAGGAAGCGCGGCCAAAATGTCACGACGAAAAGTCAAAAAAAGTTATATTTACGTTCGTTCAAACATGTCAAACGTTGTATAGCATCAATCTTTAGGGCTTTTTTAACTTAGAACTTCAATAATATTCCAACAGGACGATTCCAATATCTTGAAAAACATTTTGGAACACAGCTACCCCTCACGTGAATGCGCGCCAATGAACTCATGTGCTTTATTGAGTCAACAACTTCCAACTTCCTTTGTTGGCTCTCTGTTCACCATAGATGCCTCAAAAAACTTTCTAAAGACTGTTGACATTTAGTGGAAGCCTTAGGAAGTGCAAAATGAACCCTAACTCACTGTGTGTTGGATAGGCAATCACTTGAAAATACTACAGCCTCAGATCCTCACTTCCTGGTTGGATTTTTTCTCAGGTTTTTGCCTGCCATATGAGTTCTGTTATACTCACAGACATCATTCAAACCGTTTTAGAAACTTCAGAGTGTTTTCTATCCAAATCTACTAATAATATGCAAATATTTGACTCTGGGCCCGAGTATTAGGCAGTTTACTCTGGGCACGCTTTTCATCTGAAAATTAAAATACTGCCCCCTATACCTTAAAAAGTTAAGAAATCATGTGACTAAACTAAATAAAAATAAACTATACTATGATATGAAGAATGATAGTAAAATGCTTTGGGGCACCTTAAATGACATTTTGGGAAAAAAAGCCAACTTGACTCCTTCATTTATTGAATCAGATCATTCATCACAAAGCCCACTGATATTGCCAACTACTTTAATTACTTTTTCATTGGCAAGATAAGCAAACTTAGGGATGACATGTCAGCAACAAACGCTGACACTACACATCCAAGTATATCTGACCCAATTATGAAAGACAAGCATTGTAAACAAATTGACAACAGACTTTCAGCATGCTTATAGGGAAGGACACTCAACAAGCACAGCACTTACACATATGACTGATGATTGGCTGAGAGAAATTGATGATACAATGATTGTGGGGGCTGTTTTGTAGCTTTTGACATTATCGATCATAGTCTGCTGCTGGAAAAACGTATGTGTTATGGCTTTACACCACCCGCTATAATGTGGATAAAGTTACTTGTCTAACAGAACACAGAGGGTGTTCTTTAATGGAAGCCTCTCCAACATTATCCAGGTAGAATCAGGAATTCCCCAGGGCAGCTGTCTAGGCCCCTTACTCTTTTCAATCTTTACTAACGACATGCCCCTGACTTTGCATAAAGCCAGAGTGTCTATGTATGCGGATGACTCAACACTATACACGTCAGCTACTACAGCGACTGAAATGACTGCAACACTCAATAAAGAGCTGCAGAGCTGCAGATAGTTTCAGAGTGGGTGGCAAGGAATAAGTTATTCCTAAATATTTCTAAAACTAAAAGCATTGTGTTTGGAACAAAACACTCACTAAACCTTAAACCTCAACTAAATCTTGTAATAAATAATGTGGAAGTTGCGCAAGATGATTTGAAACCCTGGATGGTAAACTGTCATGGTCAAAACATATTGATACAACAGTAGCTAAGATGGGGAGAAGTCTGTCCATAATAAAGCGCTACTCTGCCTTCATAACAGCATCATCAACAAGGCAGGTCCTACAGGCCCTAGTTTTGTCGCATTTTGACTACTGTTCAGTTGTGTGGTCAGGTGCCACAAAAAAGGACTTAGGAAAATTGCAATTGGCTCAGAACAGGGAAGCACGGTTGGCCCTTGGATGTACACAAAGAGCAGATATTAATAATATGCATGTCAATCTCTCCTGGCTCAAAGTGGAGGAGAGATTGAGTACATCACTACTTGTATTGACATGTTGAATGCACTGAGGTGTCTGTTTGAACTACTGGTACACAGCTCAGACACCCATGCATACCCCACAAGACATGCCACAAGCGGTCTCTTCACAGCCCCCAAGTCCAGAACAGTCAACTGTGTTTATTTTCAGCAAACTTAACATGTGTAAATATTTGTATGAACATAACAAGATTCAACAACTGAGACATAATCTGAACAAGTTCCACAAACATGTGACTAACAGAAATGGAACAATGTGTCCCTGAACAAAGGGGGGTCAAAATCAAAAGTAACAGTCAGTATCTGGTGTGGCCACCAGCTGCATTAAGTACTGCAGTGTGTCTCCTCCTCATGGACTGCACCAGATTTGCCAGTTCTTGCTGTGAGATGTTACCCCACTCTTCCACCCGGACATTTCTGTGGGAATGGCCCTAGCCCTCACCCTGCCATCCAACAGGTTCCAGACGTGCTCAATGGGATTGAGATCCGGGCTCTTCGCTGGCCATGGCAGAACACTGACATTCCTGTCTTGCAGGAAATCACGCACAGAACAAGCAGTACGGCTGGTGCATTGTCATGCTGGAGGGTCATGTCAGGATGAGCCTGCAGGAAGGGTACCACATGAGGGAGGAGGATGTCTTCCCTGTAACGCACAGCATTGAGATTGCCTGCAATGACAACAAGCTCAGTCTGATGATGCTGTGACACACCGCCCCAGACCATGATGGACCCTCCACCTCCAAATCGATCCCGCTCCAGAGTACAGGACTCGGTGTAACGTTCATTCCTTTGACGATAAACTCGAATCCGACCATCACCCCTGGTGAGACAAAACCACGACTCGTCAGTGAAAAGCACATTTTGCCAGTCCTGTCTGGTCCAGTGACGGTGGGTTTGTGCCCATAGGCGACGTTGTTGCCGGTGATGTCTGGTGAGGACCTGCCTTACAACAGGCCTACAAGCCCTCAGTCCAGCCTCTCTCAGCCTATTGCCTGAGCACTGATGGAGGGATTGTGCATTCCTGGTGTAACTCGGGCAGTTGTTGTTACCATCCTGTACCTGTCCCGCAGGTGTGATGTTCGGATGTACCGATCCTGTGCAGGTGTTGTTACACATGGTCTGCCACTGCGAGGATGATCAGCTGTCTGTCCTGTCTCCCTATAGCGCTGTCTTATGCGTCTCACAGTACGGACATTGCAATTTATTACCCTGGCCACATCTGCAGTCTTCATGCCTCCTTGCAGCATGCCTAAGACATGTTCACGCAGATGAGCAGGGACCCTGGGCATCTTTCTTTTGTTGTTTTTTCAGAGTCAGTAGAAAGGCCTCTTTAGTGTCCTAAATTTAACATTTTCATAACTGTGACCTTAATTGCCTACCGTCTGTAAGCTGTTAGTGTCTTAACGAACGTTCCACAGGTGCATGTTCATTAATTGTTAATGGTTAATTGAACAAGCATGAGAAACAGTGTTTAAAGCCCTTACAATGAAGATCTGTGAAGTTATTTGGATTTTTACAAAATATCTTTGAAACACAGGGTCCTGAAAAAGGGACATTTCTTTTTTTGCTGAGTTTACATTGAGCCATGACTACATAGAACTCTATTCCACATCAAGTAACTGATGGAGCAGTAAAATTAGATTTAAAAAACAGATTAAAAAAACACCAGGGACTGTGAAGCAACACAAACATAGGCACAGACATGCATACACACACACGATAACATACGCACTATACACACACATACACATGGATTTAATACTGTAGATATGTGGTAGTGGTGGACTAGGGGCCTGAGGGCACACGGTGTGTTGTGAAAACTGCCTTAATTTTGCTGGAACCCAGGATGAGTATCTGCTGCCTTGGCATAATAAATAATAAATACAAATACAAATCACACAGTCGTCTGGAAAAGCTGGTGCTCTCATGCATGCTTCAGTGTTGCTGAAGGATGCACCTGAGTTCAATTTCGAGTCTCTTTGCAATGAGTCAGAATTGAACAGTTGAAGTTGGAAGTTTACATACACCTAGGTTGGAGTCATTAAAACTTGTTTTTCAACCACTCCACAAATTTGGATGTGTACCTGTGGATGTATTTCAGGGCCTACCTTCAAACTCAGTGCCTCTTTGTGTGACATCATGGGAAAATCAAAAGAAATCAGCCAAGACTTCAGAAAAACAATTGTAGACCTCCACAAGTCTGGTTCATCCTTGGGAGCAATTTCAAAACGCCTGAAGGTACCACGTTCATCTGTACAAACAATAGTACGCAAGTATAAACACCATGGGACCACGCAGCCATCATACCGCTCAGGAAGGAGACGCGTTCTGTCTCCTAGAGATGAACGTACTTTGGTGCGAAAAGTGCAAATCATTCCCAGAACAACAGCAAAGGACCTTGTGAAGATGTTGGAGGAAACAGGTACAAAAGTATCTATATCCACAGTAAAACGAGTCCTATATCAACATAACCTGAAAGGCCCCTTAGCAAGGAAGAAGCCACTGCTCCAAAAACGCCATAAAAAAGCCAGACTACGATTTCCAACTGCACATGAGGACAAAGATCGGACTTTTTGGAGAAATGTCCTCTGGTCTGATGAAACAAAAATAGAACTGTTTGGCCATAATGACCATCGTGTTTGGCCATAATGACCATGTTTGGAGGAAAATGGGGGACGCTTGCAAGCCGAAGAACACCATCCCAACCGTGCAGCACGGGGGTGGCAGCATCATGTTGCGGGTTTGCTTTGCTGCAGGAGGGACTGGTGCACTTCACAAAATAGATGGCATCACGAGGAAGAAAAATGATGTGGATATATTGAAGCAACATCTCAAGACATCAGTCAGGAAGTTAAAGCTTGGTCGCAAATGGGTCTTCCAAATGGACAATGACCGCAAGCATACTTCCAAAGTTGTGGCAAAATGGCTTATGAAAAACAAAGTCAAGGTATTGGAATGGCCATCACAAAGCCCTGACCTCAATCCCATAGAAAATTTGTGGGCAGAACTGAAAAAGCGTGTGCGAGCAAGGAGGCCTGCAAACCTGACTCATTTACACCAGCTCTGTCAGGAGGAATGGGCCAAAATTCACCCAACTTATTGTGGGAAGCTTGTGGAAGGCTACCTGAAATGTTTGACCCAAGTTAAACAATTTAAAGGCAATGCTACCAAATACTAATTGAGTGTATGCAAACTTCTGACCCACTGGGAATGTGATGAAATAAATAAAAGCTGAAATTAATCATTCTCTCTAGTATTATTCTGACATTTCACATTCTTAAAATAAAGTGGTGATCCTAACTGACGTAAAACAGGGAATGTTTACAAGGATTAAATGTCAGGATTGTGAAAAACGGAGATTAAATGTATTTGGCTAAGGTGTATGTAAACTTCCGACTTCAACTGTATTTCTGTTCTTTATATTTCATAAATGTTCAAACATTTCTTAAAACCTGTTTTCGCTTTGACATGATGGGATATTGTGTGTACATTGATGAGGATTTTTTTTTTTTAATCAATTTTAGAATAAGGCTGCAACGTAACAAAATGTGGAAAAAGTCAAGCGATCTGAATACTTTGCGAATGCCCTGTACATGGTCAATGTCTGATGATCAAAGCCTGCAAGTCAAGGCCTGCTGATCAAAGCCTGCTGATCAAGGCCTGGGTAATTGTTTGAATAGTTCAGTGGAACCTCAAAGTCCCTTCATCAACTTGGTCTAAATTTACGGGCTTTGAGAAATGACAGTTATAAATACATAACTTGCAGGAAAATCGATAGACAAGGGATGAATGTAGGTTGGGGATGGAGCTGCTAGCCAGGTGTCACGTCCTGGCCAGTATAAGGTTAATTGGTATTGTAGTTTGGTCAGGACGTGGCAGAGGGTATTCGTTTTATGTGGTTCGGGGTGGTGTGTTTTGTTGAAGGGGCATTTGGTTTAAGTATTCCGGGGTTTTTGGGCACTGTTTGGTTTTCAGGTATTCTATGTTTAGTCTAGTATGTCTGTTTCTATGTTTGGTTAATTGGGGTTGGGACTCTCAGTTGAAGTCAGGTGTTGTCTATCTGCCTTTGATTGAGAGTCCCATATATTAGGGTGTGTTTGTGATTTGTGGGTGATTGTTCTGTGTTGAGCCTTATGCTTTGCCAGACTGTTTGTTGTTGTTCGTTCGTTCTAGTGTTTTGGTATTCATTTTGAAAATAAATAAACGTCAAGATGAGCCTGCACTTACCTGCTGCGTTTTGGTCCTCCTTCACCGATGACAACCGTGACAGAATCACCCACCACTCCAGGACCAAGCAGCAGAGGAAGGAGCAGAGGGACTTCGAGTTGGACTGGCGGGAGAAGTGGACCTGGGAGGAAGTACTGGACGGGGCCGGACCTTGGCACCAGGCTGGGGATTATCGCCGCCCGCAGTGGGAAATTGAGGCAGCCAAGGCAGAGAGGCGGAGGTACGAGGCCATGGACGCGCTGAGGGTGAAGCACGAGAGGCACCCCCAATAATTTTTTTTGGGGGGGCACACGGGTAGTTTGGCTAGGCATAGGAAGAGCCGGAAGCCAGCTACCCGTGGTTATATGGAGGAGCGTATGGGGTGGAGAGCGCCATAGTGCGCTCCTCAGCGAAACATCTCACCCATACGCACGCACAGTCCGGTGCGCGTTATTCCAGCCCCTCGCAGGTGCCGTGCTAGAGCGGGCATCCAGCCTGGTAGGAGGATGCCTGTGCAGCGCATCTGGTCGCCGGTACGCCTCCGAGGACCAGGCTACCCAACTCCCGCTCTACGCACGGCTACCATCAGGCCCCTGCACAGCCCAGTCTGCCCTGTACCAGCACCCCGCTCGTACAGGGCTACTAGTTCCATCCAGCCAAGACGGGTTGTGCAGGAGGTAAGATCAAGACCGACTGTGCGCCTCCATAGCCCTGGGTTTGCAGCTCCTGTCTCTCGTGCAGACCCGGAAGTCCGTCAACCCAGTCCGACTCGTCCTGTTCCCTTTCCCCGCACTAGCCTTCAAGTGCGTAAACCCAGCCATGCCAGTCAACAGTCACCGGAGCTGCCCGCCAGTCAACAGTCGTCGGAGCTGCCCGCCAGTCAACAGTCGTCGGAGCTGCCCGCCAGTCAACAGTCGTCGGAGCTGCCCGCCAGTCAACAGTCGTCGGAGCTGCCCGCCAGTCAACAGTCGTCGGAGCTGCCCGCCAGTCAACAGTCGTCGGAGCTGCCCGCCAGCCAACAGTCGTCGGAGCTGCCCGCCAGCCAACAGTCGTCGGAGCTGCCCGCCAGCCAACAGTCGTCGGAGCTGCCCGCCAGCCAACAGTCGTCGGAGCTGCCCGCCAGCCAACAGTCGTCGGAGCTGCCCGTCAGCCAACAGTCGTCGGAGCTGCCGGAGTGCCCTGAACTGCCGGAGCTGCCGGAGTGCCCTGAAGTGCCGGAGCTGCCGGAGTGCCCTGAACTGCCGGAGCTGCCGGAGTGCCCTGAACTGCCAGAGCTGCCGGAGTGCCCTGAACTGCCGGAGCTGCCGGAGTGCCCTGAACTGCCGGAGCTGCCGGAGTGCCCTGAACTGCCCCGAGTGGCCGGAGTGCCCTGAACTGCCCCGAGTGGCCGGAGTGCCCTGAACTGCCCCGAGTGGCCGGAGTGCCCTGAACTGCCCCGAGTGGCCGGAGTGCCCTGAACTGCCCCGAGTGGCCGGAGTGCCCTGAACTGCCCCGAGTGGCCGGAGTGCCCTGAACTGCCCCGAGTGGCCGGAGTGCCCTGAACTGCCCCGAGTGGCCGGACTGCCCTGAACTGCCCCGAGTGGCCGGACTGCCCTGAACTGCCCCGAGTGGCCGGACTGCCCTGAACTGCCCCGAGTGGCCGGACTGCCCTGAACTGCCCCGAGTGGCCGGACTGCCCAGACTGCCCCGAGTTGCCGGACTGCCCCGACAGCCTGGAACGGCCTGGGCCGGAGCCACCTCCAGAGATAGGTGGGTTGGGGAGGGGGGGTGTAGCACAGTGCCGTCGTTGACGGCAGCCACTCTCCCTTCCCTCCCTTTAGTAAGGGGGAATTTTTCTTTTTGGTGTTGCTTGGGGTTATTTTTGTTAAGGTGCTTCCGGGGTTAGCACCTTTAAGGGGGGGGTACTGTCACGTCCTGGCCAGTATAAGGTTAATTGGTATTGTAGTTTGGTCAGGACGTGGCAGAGGGTATTCGTTTTATGTGGTTCGGGGTGGTGTGTTTTGTTGAAGGGGCATTTGGTTTAAGTATTCCGGGGTTTTTGGGCACTGTTTGGTTTTCAGGTATTTCTATGTTTGGTTAATTGGGGTTGGGACTCTGTTGAAGGCAGGTGTTGTCTATCTGCCTTTGATTGAGAGTCCCATATATTAGGGTGTGTTTGTGTTTGTGATTTGTGGGTGATTGTTCTGTGTTGAGCCTTATGCTTTGCCAGACTGTTTGTTGTTGTTCGTTCGTTCTAGTGTTTTGTTATTTTGGTATTCATTTTGAAAATAAATAAACGTCAAGATGAGCCTGCACTTACCTGCTGCGTTTTGGTCCTCCTTCACCGACGACAACCGTGACAGAATCACCCACCACCCCAGGACCAAGCAGCAGAGGAAGGAGCAGAGGGACTTCGAGTTGGACTGGCGGGAGAAGTGGACCTGGGAGGAAGTACTGGACGGGGCCGGACCTTGGCACCAGGCTGGGGATTATCGCCGCCCGCAGTGGGAAATTGAGGCAGCCAAGGCAGAGAGGCGGAGGTACGAGGCCATGGACGCGCTGAGGGTGAAGCACGAGAGGCACCCCCAATAATTTTTTTGGGGGGGGCACACGGGTAGTTTGGCTAGGCATAGGAAGAGCCGGAAGCCAGCTACCCGTGGTTATATGGAGGAGCGTATGGGGTGGAGAGCGCCATAGTGCGCTCCTCAGCGAAACATCTCACCCATACGCACGCACAGTCCGGTGCTCGTTATTCCAGCCCCTCGCAGGTGCCGTGCTAGAGCGGGCATCCAGCCTGGTAGAAGGATGCCTGCGCAGCGCATCTGGTCGCCGGTACGCCTCCGAGGACCAGGCTACCCAACTCCCGCTCTACGCACGGCTACCATCAGGCCCCTGCACAGCCCAGTCTGCCCTGTACCAGCACCCCGCTCGTACAGGGCTACTAGTTCCATCCAGCCAAGACGGGTTGTGCAGGAGGTAAGATCAAGACCGACTGTGCGCCTCCATAGCCCTGGGTTTGCAGCTCCTGTCTCTCGTGCGGACCCGGAAGTCCGTCAACCCAGTCCGACTCGTCCTGTTCCCGCTCCCCGCACTAGCCTTCAAGTGCGTAAACCCAGCCACGCCAGTCAACAGTCACCGGAGCTGCCCGCCAGTCAACAGTCGTCGGAGCTGCCCGCCAGCCAACAGTCGTCGGAGCTGCCCGCCAGCCAACAGTCGTCGGAGCTGCCCGCCAGCCAACAGTCGTCGGAGCTGCCGGAGTGCCCTGAACTGCCAGAGCTGCCGGAGTGCCCTGAACTGCCGGAGCTGCCGGAGTGCCCTGAACTGCCGGAGCTGCCGGAGTGCCCTGAACTGCCGGAGCTGCCGGAGTGCCCTGAACTGCCGGAGCTGCCGGAGTGCCCTGAACTGCCGGAGCTGCCGGAGTGCCCTGAACTGCCGGAGCTGCCGGACTGCCCTGAACTGCCCCGAGTGGCCGGACTGCCCTGAACTGCCCCGAGTGGCCGGACTGCCCTGAACTGCCCCGAGTGGCCGGACTGCCCTGAACTGCCCCGAGTGGCCGGACTGCCCTGAACTGCCCCGAGTGGCCGGACTGCCCTGAACTGCCCCGAGTGGCCGGACTGCCCTGAACTGCCCCGAGTGGCCGGACTGCCCAGACTGCCCCGAGTTGCCGGACTGCCCCGACAGCCTGGAACGGCCTGAGCCGGAGCCACCTCCAGAGATAGGTGGGTTGGGGAGGGGGGGTGTAGCACAGTGCCGTCGTTGACGGCAGCCACTCTCCCTTCCCTCCCTTTAGTAAGGGGGAATTTTTCTTTTTGGTGTTGCTTGGGGTTATTTTTGTTAAGGTGCTTCCGGGGTTAGCACCTTTAAGGGGGGGGGGTACTGTCACGTCCTGGCCAGTATAAGGTTAATTGGTATTGTAGTTTGGTCAGGACGTGGCAGAGGGTATTCGTTTTATGTGGTTCGGGGTGGTGTGTTTTGTTGAAGGGGCATTTGGTTTAAGTATTCCGGGGTTTTTGGGCACTGTTTGGTTTTCAGGTATTTCTATGTTTGGTTAATTGGGGTTGGGACTCTGTTGAAGGCAGGTGTTGTCTATCTGCCTTTGATTGAGAGTCCCATATATTAGGGTGTGTTTGTGTTTGTGATTTGTGGGTGATTGTTCTGTGTTGAGCCTTATGCTTTGCCAGACTGTTTGTTGTTGTTCGTTCGTTCTAGTGTTTTGTTATTTTGGTATTCATTTTGAAAATAAATAAACGTCAAGATGAGCCTGCACTTACCTGCTGCGTTTTGGTCCTCCTTCACCGACGACAACCGTGACACCAGGCTATGTAATATGTTACATAGTGCTGTGTGTGTTTGTGTGTGTTTGTTTATCAGTAACGTAGCTAGACATTTGTTAGTGTGTGGGCGTGCAGAAATTTGGGTGGGCCAAATCTTTTTTTTTTTAAATACAAATTTTGCCATGGGTCAAAGAGAAAAATGTGCAGTTTCAACATTGCCTTGAGGCTGAGGCATTTTAAAAAGTAATTCAAAATAGGTGTGTTGACTGTGATAAAGGGGAAGGGGGATACCTAGACTGTGGTACAACTGAATGCATTCAACTGAAATGTGTCTTCCACATTTAACTCCTCTGAATAAGAAGATGCGTTACAGACTCCTCACAAGTCCTCAACTGGCAGCTTCATTAAATATAGTACCCGCAAAACACCAGTCTCAACGTCAACAGTGAAGAGGCGACTCCGGGATGCTGGCCTTCTAGGCAGAGTTCCTCTGTCCAGCGTCTGTGTTCTTTTGCCCATCTTAATCTTTTATTTTTATTGGCCAGTCTGAGACATGGCTTTTTATTTGCAACTCTGCCTACAAGGCCAGCATCCCAAAGTCACCTTTTCACTGTTGACGTTGAGACTGGTGTTTTGCGGGTACTATTTAATGAAGCTGCCAGTTGAGGACTTGTGAGGCGTCTGTTTCTCAAACTAGACACTCCAATGTACTTGTCCTCTTGCTCAGTTGTGCACCAGGGCCTCCCACTCCTCTTTCTATTCTGGTTAGAGCCAGTTTGCGCTGTTCTGTGAAGGGAGTAGTACACAGCGTTGTACGAGATCTTCAGTGTCTTGTCAATTTCTCGCATGGAATAGCCTTCATTTCTCAGAACAAGTATAGACTGACAAGTTTCAGAAGAAAGTTCTTTGTTTCTGGCCATTTTGAGCCTGTATTTGAACCCACAATTGCTGATGCTCCAGATACTCAACTAGTCTAAAGAAGGCCAGTTTTATTGCTTCTTTAATTAGAACAACAGTTTTCAGCTGTGCTAACATAATTGCAAAAGGGTTTTATAATGATCAATTAGCCTTTTAAAATTATAAACTTGGATTAGCTAACACAACGTGCCATTGGAACACAGGAGTGATGGTTGCTGATAATGGGCCTCTGTACGCCTATGTAGATATTCCATAAAAAAATCAGCCGTTTCCAGCTACAATAGTCATTTACAACATTAACAATGTCTACACTGTATTTCTGATCAATTTGATGTTTTTTTGTTGTTGTGCATTATCAAAAAGCATAGTCCTTTCTTTAGAACCAAATGCAATTTACCACTTGGCTGTTTATTGTATCACCCTGTCACAGGCCCTGCCAGTCAACACCGCCTCCTAAAATGAGGAAGTACACTGTTTATGAGGATTTCCTTCTGCAGTTATTTGAGAGATGTCCAGTTTGCAGCTGAACATGCAACATAGAAAAGACCAGTAAGGGGACCCTCAGCATTACGCAGTAGTGAGCGATTAGTGATTTTTGTGGTCGGTTTGGTTTGGTTTAGATTAAATACCAAAAAATAGGAAAAAATAGAGTTTTTTAATTTTGGTTTTGATGATTAAAATATATATAAATAAATGCATTATGAAATAATTACATTCAAATTAGTTTTCTAATTGCAATTCCAAAGGCAAAAAAGTTGTGAACATTCAATTGCCAAAACATTCCATGGTCTCTGTCCAGGTCCACATTAGACATCAACAGAAAACTGGAAATTAATATGAAATAATAACATATTTCAGTTGTGTTATATTACCTCCTTTTATTTGAAAACTTGATTATTTTTCATTCCTTAAAGTCATCATCTCATCTCTCTGATCAGGCAGTAGCAGCCAAACAGCCAGCCAGACAGACCGCCAGCCAGCCAGCCAGCCAGACACACCGCCAGCCAGCCAGCCAGCCAGACCGCCAGCCAGCCAGCCAGACCACCAGCCAGACCGCCAGCCAGCCAGCCAGACAGACCGCCAGCCAGCCAGCCAGACAGACCGCCAGCCAGCCAGCCAGCCAGACCGCCAGCCAGCCAGCCAGACAGACCGCCAGCCAGCCAGACAGACCGCCAGCCAGCCAGACAGACCGCCAGCCAGCCAGACAGACCGCCAGCCAGCCAGCCAGACTGCCAGCCAGCCAGACCGCCAGCCAGACAGACCGCCAACCAGCCAGCCAGACTGCCAGCCAGCCAGACAGACAGACAGCCAGCCAGTGTTCTGTGTTTAATAATCCTATTTATCAGCTGTAGTAGCTGGGTAGCTGCAAAGCTGTCTTTCAATCATTTTACTAGTTCTTCAAAGATAAGGCATACGTTCACCAACTGTCTGTGTCCCATCTTCTCTCTCTCATCTTTATGTTATTTACATTCCTCTCTCATGTGATCTATGTGATCTGTGTATCTAACCTAACAAGGCCCAATGACTTCATTTCTCTCTTGAATGATTTGATTTCTCTCTAGAGAAATGCTGTGTTGGGCTCACAAATAAATACATAAATAAATGGAATTCAAAGTAATTAAACCGACGTCGGCCAATTAGTTGTTTAATAAACTTTTACTGCAGGGGGCTAAATCAGGGTCACACAGAGTGTTTCTGGGTAGTCTTAAACAAATCTACTTTGAAACTAAAGTATACACCTCATACACCTGGTTATGGCTTTAAAGAGAGAAGACACCTGGACCATGTCAGATACAGAGTTTAAATGTATTACATTTTGAGTTTGCATCACAATATTACACTTTACATATCTCACAGAAGACTGAATGCTTCATGCTTCATGATCAACGCCTCATGTCATCATAACAACATACAGGAACTTAAGTCCTTCTGCTCACCCGACCTAGAATTCCTCAAAATCAAATGCTGGCCATATTACCTTCCAAGAGAATTCTCGTCACATATTGTCACAGCTGTGTACATTCCCCCTCAAGTAGACACCAAGATGGCCCTAAAGGAACTTCACTGGACTCTATGTAAACTGGAAACCATATAAACCATACCATGCATTTATTGTTGCTGGGGATTTTAACAAAGCAAATTTGAGAACAAAGCTACCTAAATTCTATCAGCATATCGATTGCACTACGCACGGGGGTAATACACTAGACTACTCTAACTTCCGTGATGCATACAAAGCCCTCCCTCCGACCTCCCTTCAGCAAATCCGACCATGAATCCATCTTGCTCCTACCGTCTTATAGGCAGAAACTCATACAGGATGTGCCAGTGACAAGAACCATTCAAAGCTGGTCTGACCAATCGGAATTCTCTTCAAGAATTGTTTGATCACTCGGACTGGGAGATGTTCTGGTCAGCCTCAGAGAATAACATCGATCTATATGCTCGGTGAGTGAATTCAAAAGGAAGTGCATTGGAGACGTTGTACCCACTGTGACTATTAAAACCTACCCTAACCAGAAACCAGAAACCACTTTCACGCAAAACTGAAAGTGTGAACCACTGCATTTAACCATGGAAAGAGGTCTGGGAATATGGCTGAATATAAACAGTGTAGTTATTCCCTCCGCAAGGCAATCAAACAAGCTGAATGTCGGAACAAGGACAAAGTGGAGTCGCAATTCAACGGCTCAGACACAAGATGTATGTGGCAGGGTCTACAGGAAATCACGGAACTACAAAAAGAGAACCAGCCAAGGTTCCGACGTCACGCTGCCAGACAAACAGAACACTTTCTTTGCCCACTTTGAGGATAATACAGTGCCGATAATACAGTGCCACCGTCGCGGCCCACTAACAAGAACTGCGTCCCCCCCTCTCCTTCTCCATGGCTGACGTGAGTAAAACATTTAAACGTGTTAACCCTCACATGGCTGCTGCATGGCTGCTGGCTCAGATGGCATCCCTAGCCACGTCCTCAGAGCATGCGCAGACCAGCTGGCTGGTGTGTTTATGGACATATTCAATCACTCCCTATCCCAGTCTGCTGTCCCTACATGCTTCATGATGGCCACCATTGTTCCTGTACCCAAGAAGGCAAAGATAATTGAACTAAATGACTACCGCCCCGTACCACTCACTTCTGTCATCATGAAGTGCTTTGAGAGGTTAGTCAAGGATCATATCACCTCCACCCTACCTGTCACCCTAGACCCACTTCGTGTACATCCCCCCCCAAGCAGACACCTCGAGGGCCCTGAAAGAACTTAATTGGATGCTATGCAAACTGGAAACCACATATTCTGAGGCTGCATTTATTGTAGCTGGGGATTTTAAAACGGCTAATCTGAAAACAAGGCTCCCTGAACTTTATCAGCATAGCGTGACCCGGGATGGAAAAATTCTGGATTATTGTTACATTAACTTCCGCGATGCATACAAAGCCCTCCCTCGCCCTCCTTTCGGCAAATCTGACCACGACTCCATTTTGTTGCTCCCAGCCTATAGACAGAAACTAAGACAGGAAACGCCCATGCTCAGGTCTGTTCAATGCTGTTCCGACCAATCTGATTCCACGCTTCAAGATTGCTTCGATCACGTGGACTGGGATATGTTCCGGATAGCGTCAAACAACATTGATGTATACGCTGATTCGGTGAGCGAGTTTATTAGCAAGTGCATCGGTGATGTTGTAGCCATTGCGACAATTAAAACCTTCCCCAACCAGAAACCGTGGATTTATGGCAGCATTCGCGCAAAACTGAAAGCGCGAACCACTGCTTTTAATCAGGGCAAGGTGACCGGAAACATGACCGAATACAAACAGTGTAGCTATTCCCTCTGCAAGGCAATCAAACAAGCTAAGCGTCAGTATAGAGACAAAGCAGAGTCATAATTCAACGGCTCAGACACGAGAAGTATGTGGCAGGGTCTACAATCAATCACAGACTACAAAAATAAAACCTGCCCCGTCGCGGACCCCGATGTCTTGCTCCCAAGCAAACCAAACAACTTCTTTGCTCGCTTTGAGGACAATACAGTGCCTCCGACACGGCCCGCTACCAAAACCTGCGGCCTCTCCTTCACCGCAGCCAACGTGAGTAAAACATTTAAACGTGTTAACCCTCGCAAGGCTGCCGGCCCAGACGGCATCCCTAGCCACGTCCTCAAAGCATGCGCAGACCAGCTGGCTGGTGTGTTTACGGACATATTCAATCAATCCCTATCCCAGTCTGCTGTTCCCACATGCTTCAAGAGGGTCACCATTGATCCTGTTCCCAAGAAAGCTAAGGTAACTGAACTAAATGACTACCGCCCCGTAGCACTCACTTACGTCATCTTGAAGTGCTTTGAGAGATTAGTCAAGGATTATATCACCTCCACCCTACCTGTCACCCTAGACCCACTCCAATTTGCTTGCAATTGCAATTTGCTACGCCAAGAGGGCAACCACCACCCAATGTCACAGGAAGGCCAAAAAGATCATCAAGGACATCAACCACCTGAGCCACGGCCTGTTCACCCCGCTATCATCCAGAAGGCGAGGTCAGTACAGGTGCATCAAAGCTGGGCCCGAGAGACTGAAAAACAGCTTCTATCTCAAGGCCATCAGACTGTTAAACAGCCATCACTAACATTTAGTGGCTGCTGCCAATATACTGACTCAAATCTCTAGCCACTTTAATAATAAAATATTGGATGCAATAAATGTATCACTAGTCACTTTAAACAATGCCACTTTATATAATGTTTACATACCATACATTACTCATCTCATATGTATGTGCTGTACTCTATACCATCTACTGCATCTTGCCTATGCTGTTCGGCCATCGCTTATCCATATATATATATGTACATATTCTTATTCACTCCTTTATACTTGTGTGTATAAGGTAGTTGTGAAATTGTTATATTACTTGTTAGATATTACTGCATGGTCGGAAGCATAAGCATTTCACTACACTCGCATTAACATATGCTAACCATGTGTATGTGACCAATAACATTTGATTTGATTTGTTTGCATACAGCCCTAACAGGTCCACAGAAGATGCAATCCACATCCCACTGCACACTTCCCTATACGATCTGGACAAGAGGAATACCTATGTAAGAATGCTGTTCATTGACTACAGCTCAGCATTCAACACTATATTACCCTCCAAACTCATCATCAAGCTGAAGGCCCTGGGCCTCAACCCCGCAATTAGGTCCTGGACTTCCTGACCGGCTTCTATCTCAAGGCCGTCAGACTGCTAAACAGCAATCACTAGCTCAGAGAGGCTGCTGCCTACATGGAGACCCAATCACTGGCCACTTTAACAAATGGATCGCTAGTCACTTTAAACAATGACACTTTAATAATGTTTACATATCTTACATTACTCATATCATATGTGTATACTATATTTCATACCATGTAGTTGCACCTTGCCTATGCCACTCAGCCATTGCTCATCCATATATTATTATATAAGTACATATTTCTCATTCACCCCATTTTAGATTTGTGTGTATTAGGTAGTTGTTGGGGAATTGTTAGATTACTTCTTAGATATTACTGCACTGTCAGAACTAGAAACACAAGCATTTAGCTACACTTGCATTAACATGTGCTAACCATGTGTATGTGACCAATTTTGATTTGATTTGATTTTGAACATGGGATGAAACAGTATTTAATTGAATTTACATTTGATTGAATGAATTTATTTTTTTACCTTTATTTAACTAGGCAAGTCAGTTAAGAACAAACCCTTATTTTCAATGATGGCCTAGGAACAGTGGGTTAACTGGCTTGTTCAGAGGGCAGAACGACACATTTTTACCTTGTCAGCTTGAGGATTCGATCTTGGAACATTTTGGTTACTAGTCCAACGCTCTAACCACTAGGATACCTGCAGCCAGTAGTTGGACGACTATATCATTCAAGAAGATCGAAAAGCATATTCGCATGAAACAGATTGGGATCAAATGGTTGGCATGCTAGACGTTTCACCTAACGTGAACAACAATCATTCACGATTGACAATAATGATGGCCTAATTTATAATAAGGTAGGTCTATTTTTGTGTTTTTAGGAATGAAAAATATAACATTTTCATTGAGACACTTGTATGTGTGTGTTTATGAGCATAGGTAATAATGAAGTCGGAAGTTTACATACACTTATGTTGGAGTTATTAAAACATTGTTTTCAACCACTCCACAAATTTCTTGTTAACAAACTATAGTTTTGGCAAGTCGGTTAGGACATCTACTTTGTGCATGACACAAGTCATTTTTACAACAATTGTTTACAACGAACTTTGGTGCGAAAAGTGAAAATCCATCCCAGAACAACAGCAAAGGATCTTATGAAGATGCTGGAGGAAACAGGTACACAAATATCTATATCCACAGTAAAACGAGTCCTACTGTATATCGACATAACCTGAAAAGCCGCTCAGCAAGGAAGAAGCCACTGCTCCAAAACCGCCATAAGAAAGCTAGACTAAGGTTTGCAACTGCACATGGGGACAAAGATTGTACTTTTTGTAGAAATATCCTCGTCTGATGAAACAAAGAAGGAACTGTTTGGCCATAATGACCATCGTCATGTTTGGAGGAAAAAGGGGGAGGCTTGCAAGCCGAAGAACACCATCCCAAATGTGAAGCACGGGGGTGGCAGCATCATGTTGTAGGGATGGTTTGCTGCAGGAGGGACTGGTGCACTTCACAAAATAGATGACATTGAGAGGAAGGAAAATGATGTGGAAATATTGAAGCAACACCTCAAGACATCAGTCAGGAAGTTAAAGCTTGGTCGCGAATGGGTCTTCCAAATGGACAATGACCCCAAGTATACTTCCAAAGTTGTGGCAAAATGGCTTAAGGACAACAAAGTCAAGGTATTGGAGTGGCCATCACAAAGCCCTGACCTCAATCCCATAGAAAATCTGTGGGCAGAACTGAAAAAGCGTGTGCGAGCAAGGAGTCCTACAAACCTGACTCAGTTACACCAGCTCTGTCAGGAGAAATGGGCCAAAATTCTCCCCAACTTATTGTGGGAAGCCTGTTGAAGGCTACCTGAAACTTTTGACCTAAGTTAAACAATTAAAAGGCGATGCTACCAAATACTAAATAAGTGTATGTAAACTTTTGACCACGGAATGTGATGAAATAAATAAAACCTGAAATAAATAATTCTCTCTACTATTATTCTGACATTTCACATTCTTAAAATAAAGTGGTGATCCTAACTGAAATAAGACAATTTTTACTAGGATTAAATGTCAGGAATTGTGAAAAACTGAGTTTAAATGTATTTGGCTAAGGTATATGTAAACTTCCAACTTCAACTGTATATTCTAAAATTATTTTATACAATAGGCTACATGTCAGTACCAACTTTCATTCAGAAATGATGACGTAATAATATATATTATTTAAATGGTGCTCTAGTTGGCTACATAACACAAGACCACTACACCACCGGTTATTACACATGTACAGCAATTGCCTTGTGTAGTCAACTTATAATACCAGTACGTTTCAATTGCATCATTGTGTTGCTATGAGACAAACATGGCAAGTCCTCTTCATAAATCCATCAATGTCATTTCAGGTGAGTACTCATTCAACTGAAAGCAATTGAACTTCTCTATTGTTTTCCTGAACTTTCCAATACTTTTCTGATGCATTTTCAGTAACTAAGTTTAATGATGCAAATACACATTTTGACACATTTCTCCTAGGCTATTCAAGTCAATTGACATATTTTATTTTTGGTTAAACAGGTCATAAGGCCTATATCGTTTCTACAAAAATATAGCTGAAGCCAATATTGGCTTCATTGACTTACTGAATTTATTCTCTTGTAATTGTAGGCAAGGCTACTTGCTGGTAGATTATTTTAAGTATTATTGTAACAGTAGGCCTACCTACACAATAACCTCATATGAGGTTACTGACCGCAATCCATTGAACTAATAAGAAGAAGTGTTGATTGTCTTAGGGACAGCACAGCGCATGAAAGAACACACAGCGCTGCAGGAAAGGTTGCAGAACGAACACACAGCGCTGCAGGAAAGGCTGCAGGACGAACACACAGCGCTGCAGGAAGGGCTGCAGGAAGAACACACAGCGCCGCAGGAAGGGCTGCAGGAAGAACACACAGCGCCGCAGGAAGGTGTCACGGTTGTCGTCTGGAATGGAGGACCAAAACGCAGCAGGAATGTGGATGCTCATCTTGATATTTATTGAAACCAAGAAAACACCAAAATAACAAACGATGAAGAACTCACGAACAACCAAACAGTCTTGTCATGCTCACACACGCAAAACAAGAGACAATCTCCCACAAACACTAAACCAAACACATACCCATATATAGGACTCCCAATCAGAGGCAACGAGAAAGCACCTGCCTCCAATTGAGAGTCCAACCCCCCATTAACCTAAACATAGAACTACAACTAACTAGACTAAACATAGAAATACGTTAACAATGAACAGTGCCCAAAAACCCCGGAATACATAAATCAAATACCCTTCTACAAAAACACCACCCTGAACCACATAAAACAAATACCCTCTGCCACGTCCTGACCAAACTACAATAACAAATAACCCTTATACTGGTCAGGACGTGACAGAAGGGCTGCTGGAAGAACACACTGCGCCGCAGGAAGAGCTGCTGGAAGAACACACTGCGCCGCAGGAAGAGCTGCTGGAAGAACACACAGCGCCGCAGGAAGAGCTGCAGGAAGGGCTGCAGGACGAACACACAGCGCCGCAGGAAGAGCTGCTGGAAGAACACACAGCGCCGCAGGAAGAGCTGCTGGAAGAACACACAGCGCCGCAGGAAGAGCTGCTGGAAGAACAACACAGCGCCGCAGGAAGAGCTGCTGGAAGAACACACAGAGCTGCTGGAAAAACACACAGCGCTGCAGGAAGGGTTGCTGGAAGAACACACAGCGCTGCAGGAAGTGTTGCTGGAAGAACACACAGCGCCCCAGGAAGAGCTGCTAGAAGGGCTGCAGATGAAGTTAAATAAATGTGCCAAATTATATAATTACTCCTGTCTGTACGGAAATAAATTAAATCATTGAAAATATTACTCCAGAGAGCATAATTTAACCATAGAGGATCCAATGGCTTCTTTAAAAACAATTGCTGTAGATTGTATAGATTAAGGCCTACAGTCCCGCAGACCACACCTCATATATCAACTATCTGGCAGCAACAGAAAGGTCTTTCGCAATATTTCTAAATACATTTTCTGGAAAAAACAGTTTGGATACGTGAGTGCCACTGGAAAGTTGGTGGACTATAATCTCCTGAATTTATTGTAGGCCTAAGAACTGTCCACGGTATGAGGAGAACATTATTGTCCACCAACTTTCCAGCGGCCTATGCTATTGGTTGCATTTATGTAACGGCAGTCGCATAGAGGGGACCAAGGCGTGGCGTGTTGAGTGCTCATGATTCTTATTTAATGAAAAAATGAAACACTTTACAAAGGAACAAAAACGACAGCAAACAGTTCCATCAGGCAACAGCCACAAAACGGAAAACAACTACCCACAAAACACCATAGAAAAACCCCAACTTTAATATGATCTCCAATTAGAGACAACATGAACCAGCTGCCTCTAATTGGAGATCATCCCAAAACTGAACATAGAAATAGAAAAACAAGAACTAAACATAGAAACAACAAACAGACTGCCCACCCATATCACACCCTGACCTAACTACACAGAGAAAAAAACAGCTCTCATAGGTCAGAGCGTGACAATTTAAGTGATGGGTCGTTTGTTTTATTGATCTCAGTATGTCAGTGTCATAGGGGCTTATCATTATGGTCATGTGTGTGTGGTAAAAATTGTTTTTATTGTAATGTCTCCAGTCATGTAAAATTATGTAGAATTGCAGGAAATTATTGGAGAAAAGGAGAAAAAAAAATGTCTGTCTGGCAAACCCCTCAGCCCCTGGTCTTCAGGACTGACACTCTGATGACAGCGCGGTTTAATAGTCTTCTGATGATGTGGAAACCAGCCCTAATGATGTAGAAACCCTGATCTCTCTTTTGAAGAACATATCAAGACTGTTTCAAGGACAGCTTTTTTCTACGTAACATTGCAAAAATCAGAAACTTTCTGTCCAAAAATGACGCAGAAAAATGTATCCATGCTTTTGTTACTTCTAGGCTGGACTACTGCAATGCTCTACTTTCCGGCTACCCGGATAAAGCACTAAACAAACTTCAGTTAGTGCTAAATACGGCTGCTAGAATCCTGACTAGAACCAAAAAATTTGATCATATTACTCCAGTGCTAGCCTCCCTACACTGGCTTCCTGTTAAGGCAAGGGCTGATTTCAAGGTTTTACTGCTAACCTACAAAGCATTACATGGGCTTGCTCCTACCTATCTTTCCGATTTGGTCCTGCCGTACATACCTACACGTACGCTACGGTCACAAGACGCAGGCCTCCTAATTGTCCCTAGAATTTCTAAGCAAACAGCTGGAGGTAGGGCTTTCTCCTATAGAGCTCCATTTTTATGGAATGGTCTGCCTACCAATGTGAGAGACGCAGACTCAGTCTCAACCTTTAAGTATTTACTGAAGACTTATCTCTTCAGTAGGTCCTATGATTAAGTATAGTCTGGCCCAGGAGTGTGAAGGTGAACGGAAAGGCTGGAGCAACGAACCGCCCTTGCTGTCTCTGCCTTGCCGGTTCCCCTCTTTCCACTGGGATTCTCTGCCTCTAACCCTTTTACAGGGGCTGAGTCACTGGCTTACTGGTGTTCTTCCATGCCGTCCATGGGAGGGGTGCGTCACTTGAGTGGGTTGAGTCACTGACGTGGTCTTCCTGTCTGGGTTGGCGCCCCCCCTTGGGTTGTGCCATGGCAGAGATTGTTGTGGGCTATACTCGGCCTTGTCTTAGGATGGTAAGTTGGTGGTTGGAGACATCCCTCTAGTGGTGTGGGGGCTGTGCTTTGGCAAAGTGGGTGGGGTTATATCCTGCCTGTTTGGCCCTGTCCGGGGGTATCATCGGATGGGGCCACAGTGTCTTCTGATCCCTCCTGTCTCAGCCTCCAGTATTTATGCTGCAGTAGTTTATGTGTCGGGGGGCTAGGGTCAGTCTGTTACATCTGGAGTATTTCTCTTGTCTTATCCAGTGTGAATTTAAATATGCTCTCTCTAATTCTCTCTTTCTCTCTTTCTGTCTTTCTCTCGGAGGACCTGAGCCCTAGGACCATGCCTCAGGACTACCTGGTATGATGACTCCTTGCTGTCCCCAGTCCACCTGGCCGTGCTGCTGCTCCAGTTTCAACTGTTCTGCCTGCGGCTATGGAACCCTGACCTGTTCACCGGACGTGCTTGTTGCACCCTCGACAACTACTATGATTATTATTATTTGACCATGCTGGTCATTTATGAACATTTTAACATCTTGACCATGTTCTGTTATAATATCCACCCTGCACAGCCAGAAGAGGACTGGCCACCCCTCATAGCCTGGTTCCTCTCTAGGTTTCTTCCTAGGTTTTTGGCCTTTCTAGGGAGTTTTCCCTAGGGAGTTTTTCCTAGCCACCGTGCTTCTTTCACATGCATTGCTTGCTGTTTGGGGTTTTAGGCTGGGTTTCTGTACAGCACTTTGAGATATCAGCTGATGTACGAAGGGCTATATAAATACATTTGATTTGATTTGAAACCAGCCCTAATGATGTGGAAACCAGCGCTAATGATGTGGAAACCAGCCCTAATGATGTGGAAACCAGCCGTAATTATGTGGAAACCAGCCCCAATGATATGGAAACCAGCCCTAATGATGTGGAAACCAGCCCTAATGATGTGGAAACCAGCCCCAATGATATGGAAACCAGCCCCAATGATGTTGAAACCAGACCAAATTATGTGAAAACCAGCCCTAATGATGTAGAAACAAGCCCTAATGATGTGGAAACCAGCCCTAATGATGTGAAAACCAGCCCTAATGATGTGGAAACTAGCCCTAATGATGTGAAAACCAGCCCTATAGATGTGGAAACAAGCCCTAATGATGTGGAAACCAGCTCTAATGATGTGGAAACCAGCCCTAATGATGTGGAAACCAGCTCTAATGATGTGGAAACCAGCTCTAATGATGTGGAAACAAGCCCTAATGATGTGGAAACCAGCCCTAATGATGTGGAAACCTGCCCTAATGATGTGGAAACCAGCCCTAATGATGTGGAAACCAGCCCTAATGATATAGAAACCAGCCCTAATGATGTGGAAACCAGCCCTAATGAAGTGGAAACCAGCCCTAATGATATAGAAACCAGCCCTAATGATGTGGAAACCAGCCCTAATGATGTGAAAACCAGCCCTAATGATGTGGAAACCTGCCCTAATGATGTGGAAACCAGCCCTAATGATATGAAAACCAGCCCTAATGATGTGGAAACCAGCCCTAATGATATGAAAACCAGCCCTAATGATGTGGAAACCAGCCCTAATGATGTGGAAACAAGCCCTAATGATGTGGAAACCAGCCCTAATGATGTGGAAACCTGCCCTAATGATGTGGAAACTAGCCTAATGATATAGAAACCAGCCCTAATGATGTGGAAACCAGCCCTAATGATGTGGAAACCAGCCCTAATGATGTGGAAACCAGCCCTAATGATGTGCAAACCAGCCCTAATGATGTGGAAACCAGCTCTAATGATGTGGAAACTAGCCCTAATGATGTGGAAACCAGCCCTAATGATGTGGAAACCAGCCCTAATGATGTGGAAACCAGCCCTAATGATGTGGAAACCAGCCCTAATGATGTGGAAACTAGCCCTAATGATGTGGAAACCAGCCCTAATGATGTGGAAACCAGCCCTAATGATGTGGAAACCAGCCCTAATGATGTGCAAACCAGCCCTAATGATGTGGAAACTAGCCCTAATGATGTGGAAACCAGCCCTAATGATGTGGAAACCAGCCCTAATGATGTGGAAACCAGCCCTAATGATGTGCAAACCAGCCCTAATGATGTGGAAACCAGCTCTAATGATGTGGAAACTAGCCCTAATGATGTGGAAACCAGCCCTAATGATGTGGAAACCAGCCCTAATGATGTGCAAACCAGCCCTAATGATGTGGAAACTAGCCCTAATGATGTGGAAACCAGCTCTAATGATGTGGAAACTAGCCCTAATGATGTGGAAACCAGCCCTAATGATGTGGAAACCAGCCCTAATGATGTGGAAACCAGCCCTAATGATGTGGAAACCAGCCCTAATGATATGAAAACCAGCCCTAATGATGTGGAAACCAGCCGTAATGATATGAAAACCAGCCCTAATGATGTAGAAACCAGCCCTAATGATGTGGAAACCAGCCCTAATGATGTGGAAACCAGCCCTAATGATGTGGAAACCAGCTCTAATGATGTGGAAACCAGCCCTAATGATGTGGAAACTAGGCCTAATGATGTGGAAACCAGCTCTAATGATGTGGAAACCAGCCCTAATGATGTGGAAACTAGCCCTAATGATGTGGAAACCAGCCCTAATGATATGAAAACCAGCCCTAATGATGTGGAAACCAGCCCTAATGATATGAAAACCAGCCCTAATGATGTGGAAACCAGCCCTAATGATGTGGAAACTAGCCCTAATGATGTGGAAACTAGCCCTAATGATGTGGAAACCAGCCCTAATGATGTGGAAACCAGCCCTAATGATGTGGAAACCAGCTCTAATGATGTGGAAACCAGCCCTAATGATGTGGAAACTAGGCCTAATGATGTGGAAACCAGCTCTAATGATGTGGAAACCAGCCCTAATGATGTGGAAACTAGCCCTAATGATGTGGAAACCAGCCCTAATGATATGAAAACCAGCCCTAATGATGTGGAAACCAGCCCTAATGATATAAAAACCAGCCCTAATGATGTGGAAACCAGCCGTAATGATGTGGAAACTAGCCCTAATGATGTGGAAACTAGCCCTAATGATGTGGAAACCAGCCATAATGATGTGGAAACCAGCTCTAATGATGTGGAAACCAGCCCTAATGATGTGGAAACCAGCCCTAATGATGTGGAAACCAGCCCTAATGATGTGGAAACCGGCCCTAATGATGTGGAAACCAGCCCTAAGGATGTGGAAACCAGCCCTAATGATGTGGAAACCAGCCCTAATGATATGAAAACCAGCCCTAATGATGTGGAAACCAGCCGTAATGATGTGGAAACCAGCCCTAATGATGTGGAAACAAGCCCTCATGATGTGGAAACCAGCCCTATTGAACAGGGTGGAGATCATCAGATGTTAACTGGGTGACGATCAAATGTTAAGAGGGTGGATATTTTAACAGGGGGAAGATCACTGTCTCAGAGGTTGACCACTGGTAGTGCTCTATCACGTTACCCTGCTGTAATCCTCTAGTACTGTCTCAGAGGTTGACCACTAGAGGGTGGTAGTGCTCTATCACGTTACCCTGCTGTAATCCTCTAGTACTGTCTCAGAGGTTGACCACTAGAGGGTGGTAGTGCTCCATCACATTACCCTGCTGTAATCCTCTAGTACTGTCTCAGATGTTGACCACTAGAGGGTGGTAGTGCTCTATCACGTTACCCTGCTGTAATCCTCTAGTACTGTCTCAGAGGTTGACCACTAGAGGGTGGTAGTGCTCCATCACATTCCCCTGCTGTAGTCCTCTAGTACTGTCTCAGATGTTGACCACTAGAGGGTGGTAGTGCTCTATCACGTTACCCTGCTGTAATCCTCTAGTACTGTCTCAGAGGTTGACCACTAGAGGGTGGTAGTGCTCCATCACATTCCCCTGCTGTAATCCTCTAGTACTGTCTCAGAGGTTGACCACTAGAGGGTGGTAGTGCTCCATCACATTCCCCTGCTGTAGTCCTCAATACTGTCTCAGAGGTTGACCACTAGAGGGTGGTAGTGCTCCATCACATTCCCCTGCTGTAGTCCTCTAGTACTGTCTCAGAGGTTGACCACTAGAGGGTGGTAGTGCTCCATCACATTACCCTGCTGTAGTCCTCTAGTACTGTCCCAGAGGTTGACCACTAGAGGGTGGTAGTGCTCCATCACATTCCCCTGCTGTAGTCCTCAATACTGTCTCAGAGGTTGACCACTAGAGGGTGGTAGTGCTCCATCACATTCCCCAGGTGTAATCCTCTTTTACTGTCTCAGAGGTTGACCACTAGAGGGTGGTAGTGCTCCATCACATTCCCCTGCTGTAGTCCTCAATACTGTCTCAGAGGTTGACCACTAGAGGGTGGTAGTGCTCCATCACATTCCCCTGCTGTAATCCTCTAGTACTGTCTCAGAGGTTGACCACTAGAGGGTGGTAGTGCTCCATCACATTCCAGTGCTGTAATCCTCTAGTACTGTCTCAGAGGTTGACCACTAGAGGGTGGTAGTGCTGCATCACGTTACCCTGCTTTAATCCTCTAGTACTGTCTCAGAGGTTGACCACTGGTAGTGCTCCATCACATTCCCCTGCTTTAATCCTCTAGTACTGTCTCAGAGGTTGACCACTGGTAGTGCTCCATCACATTCCCCTGCTGTAATCCTCTAGTACTGTATTCCCGGAAGATATGGAGGAGAGAAAGCTGGGCAAGAGTTGTAAGAGAACATCAAATCAAATCAAATGTTATTTATCACATGCACCGAATACAACAGGTGTAGACCTTACAGTGAAATGCTTACTTACAAGCCCTTAACCAACAATGCTTTAAGTAATAAAAATAAGTGTTAAGTAGATAAGTAAAAAAAAAACATATAGAAATAAAGAAAATAAAAGTAACAAATAGTTAAAGAGCAGCAGTAAAATAACAAGTGAGGCTATATATATGGGGTACCGGTACAGAGTCAATGTGCGGGGGCACCGGTTAGTTGAGGTAATTGAGGTATTACTTACATGACTGTATATTTAAAGTGACTATGCATATATGATAAACAGATAGTAGCAGCAGAGTAAAAGAGGGGTCTGGGTAGCCCTTTGATTAGCTGTTCAGGAGTCTTATGGCTTGGGGGTAGAAGCTGCTAAGAAGCCTTTTGGACCTCGACTTGGCGCTCCGGTACCGCTTGCCGTGCGGTAGCAGAGAGAACAGTCTATGACTTGGGTGGCTGGAGTCTTTGACAATTTTTAGGGCATTCCTCTGACACCGCATGATATAGAGGTCCTGGATGGCAGGAAGCTTGGCCCCGGTGATGTACTGAACCGTTCTCACTACCCAGTGATGTACTGAACCGTTCTCACTACCCAGTGATGTACTGAACTGTTCTCTCTACCCAGTGATGTACGGAACCGTTCTCACTACCCAATGATGTACTGGGCCGTTCTCACTACCCAGTGATGTACTGAACCGTTCTCACTACCCAGTGATGTACTGAACTGTTCTCACTACCCGGTGATGTACTGGGCCGTTCTCACTACCCAGTGATGTACTGGGCTGTTCTCACTACCCAGTGATGTACTGAACTGTTCTCACTACCCAGTGATGTACTGAACTGTTCTCACTACCCAGTGATGTATTGGGCTGTTCTCACTACCCAGTGATGTACTGAACCGTTCTCACTACCCAGTGATGTACTGGGCCGTTACCCAGTGATGTACTGAACCGTTCTCACTACCCAGTGATGTACTGGGCTGTTCTCACTACCCAGTGATGTACTGGGCCGTTCTCACTACCCAGTGATGTACTGAACCGTTCTCACTACCCAGTGATGTACTGAACCGTTCTCACTACCCAGTGATGTACTGAACCGTTCTCACTACCCAGTGATGTACTGAACCGTTCTCACTACCCAGTGATGTACTGAACCGTTCTCACTACCCAGTGATGTACTGGGCCGTTCTCACTACCCAGTGATGTACTGGGCCGTTCTCACTACCCAGTGATGTACTGGACCGTTCTCACTACCCAGTGATGTACTGAACCGTTCTCTCTACCCAGTGATGTACCGGGCCGTTCTCTCTACCCAGTGATGTACTGAACCGTTCTCACTACCCAGTGATGTACTGAACCGTTCTCTCTACCCAGTGATGTACCGGGCTGTTCTCACTACCCAGTGATGTACTGAACCGTTCTCACTACCCAGTGATGTACTGGGCCGTTCTCACTACCCAGTGATATACTGAACCGTTCTCACTACCCAGTGATGTACTGGGCCGTTCTCACTACCCAGTGATGTACTGGGCCGTTCTCACTACCCAGTGATGTACTGAGCCGTTCTCACTACCCAGTGATGTACTGAACCGTTCTCACTACACAGTGATGTACTGAACCGTTCTCACTACCCAGTGATGTACTGAACCGTTCTCACTACCCAGTGATGTACTGAACCATTCTCACTACCCAGTGATGTACTGGGCCGTTCTCACTACCCAGTGATGTACTGGACCGTTCTCACTACCCAGTGATGTACTGGGCCGTTCTCACTACCCAGTGATGTACTGAACCGTTCTCACTACCCAGTGATGTACTGGGCCGTTCTCACTACCCAGTGATGTACTGAACCGTTCTCACTACCCAGTGATGTACTGGGCCGTTCTCACTACCCAGTGATGTACTGGGCTGTTCTCACTACCCAGTGATGTACTGGACCGTTCTCACTACCCAGTGATGTACTGAACCGTTCTCTCTACCCAGTGATGTACCGGGCCGTTCTCTCTACCCAGTGATGTACTGAACCGTTCTCACTACCCAGTGATGTACTGAACCGTTCTCTCTACCCAGTGATGTACCGGGCCGTTCTCTCTACCCAGTGATGTACCGGGCCGTTCTCTCTACCCAGTGATGTACTGGGCCGTTCTCACTACCCAGTGATGTACTGAACCGTTCTCACTACCCTGTGATGTACTGGGCCGTTCTCACTACCCAGTGATGTACTGGGCTGTTCTCACTACCCAGTGATGTACTGGACCGTTCTCACTACCCAGTGATGTACTGAACCGTTCTCTCTACCCAGTGATGTACCGGGCCGTTCTCTCTACCCAGTGATGTACTGAACCGTTCTCACTACCCAGTGATGTACTGAACCGTTCTCTCTACCCAGTGATGTACCGGGCCGTTCTCTCTACCCAGTGATGTACTGAACCGTTCTCTCTACCCAGTGATGTACCGGGCCGTTCTCTCTACCCAGTGATGTACTGGGCCGTTCTCACTTCCCTCTGTAGTGGGTTCAAGATCTAGGTTACATCTCAGAAAGTGACTTAAGTGTCTTCCTCTCCTGGACTCTTTTCCTTTTATCTGGACTGATCTGTTTCTGCATTTATTTTTGAACTCCGATTCTTTGGATGCCTCCTTCTCTGGTTAACTCTCAGAATGGAGCAGTAAACTGAAGGCAGCAGTAAACTGAAGGGAGCAGTAAACTGAAGGGAGCAGTAAACTGAAGGCAGCAGTAAACTGAAGGCAGCAGTAAACTGAAGGCAGCAGTAAACTGAAGGGAGCAGTAAACTGAAGGTAGCAGTAAACTGAAGGCAGCAGTAAACTGAAGGTAGCAGTAAACTGAAGGGAGCAGTAAACTGAAGGGAGCAGTAAACTGAAGGGAGCAGTAAACTGAAGGGAGCAGTAAACTGAAGGGAGCAGTAAACTGAAGGGAGCAGTAAACTGAAGGGAGCAGTAAACTGAAGGGAGCAGTAAACTGAAGGGAGCAGTAAACTGAAGGCAGCAGTAAACTGAAGGGAGCAGTAAACTGAAGGGAGCAGTAAACTGAAGGGAGCAGTAAACTGAAGGGAGCAGTAAACTGAAGGGAGCAGTAAACTGAAGGTAGCAGTAAACTGAAGGCAGCAGTAAACTGAAGGGAGCAGTAAACTGAAGGGAGCAGTAAACTGAAGGGAGCAGTAAACTGAAGGGAGCAGTAAACTGAAGGGAGCAGTAAACTGAAGGCAGCAGTAAACTGAAGGGAGCAGTAAACTGAAGGCAGCAGTAAACTGAAGGCAGCAGTAAACTGAAGGGAGCAGTAAACTGAAGGGAGCAGTAAACTGAAGGTAGCAGTAAACTGAAGGCAGCAGTAAACTGAAGGCAGCAGTAAACTGAAGGGAGCAGTAAACTGAAGGGAGCAGTAAACTGAAGGCAGCAGTAAACTGAAGGGAGCAGTAAACTGAAGGCAGCAGTAAACTGAAGGGAGCAGTAAACACTTGCTTTCTGCAACGCCAGGCTAAGATGTGTGCTTCGCTTCCCCGTAGCTCAGTTGGTAGAGCATGGTGTTTGCAACGCCAGGGTTGTGGGTTCGATTCCCACGGGGGGCCAAGTACGAAAAAAAATGAAATGTAAGCATTCACTACTGTAAGTCGCTCTGGATAAGAGCGTCTGCTAAATGACTAAAATGTAAATGTAAAAATGATGTGTGCATCAGCTACAATGCCATGCATGTCTGCAGCCACATCACTATCCATTCCTGCCCATGACAACCAGACAGTCTATACCAGCCCTCCCTTCCATCCTGTGACAGTGAAGACAGTCTATACCAGCCCTCCCTTCCGTCCTGTGACAGTGAAGACAGTCTAAAACAGCCCTCCCTTCTATCCTGTGACAGTGAAGACAGTCTAAACCAGCCCTCCCTTCCGTCCTGTGACAGTGAAGACAGTCTAAACCAGCCCTACCTTCTATCCTGTGACAGTGCAGACAGTCTAAACCAGCCTTCTCTTCCATCCTGTGACAGTGAAGACAGTCTAAAACAGCCCTCCCTTCCGTCCTGTGACAGTGAAGACAGTCTAAACCAGCCCTACCTTCTATCCTGTGACAGTGCAGACAGTCTAAACCAGCCTTCTCTTCCATCCTGTGACAGTGAAGACAGTCTATACCAGCCCTCCCTTCTATCCTGTGACAGTGAAGACAGTCTAAAACAGCCCTCTCTTCCATCCTGTGACAGTGAAGACAGTCTAAAACAGCCCTCCCTTCCGTCCTGTGACAGTAAAGACAGTCTAAACCAGCCCTCCCTTCCGTCCTGTGACAGTGAAGACAGTCTAAACCAGCCGTCCCTTTTATCCTGTGACAGTGAAGACAGTCTAAACCAGCCCTCCCACCCCCACCTCCCCCAATCTCCCCCTCTCCTCACTTTCTTTCATCTGGTGTCTCTTAAACTGTCATCAGTTTACAATGACTTAAATATATATATATTTTTTTGTATATCTTATTCAAATACTTTTTTCTTCCTGTATTCTGAACAGCCAAAAAGCACATAGAATCGTACAATTAAAGGTTAATTTCAAACTGCCTTTGTAGTTGGTTCGAAGTCAGATACATATCTGATTCCTGGGCATGTGACTTGTGTCTGAATGGTCAAATCTGATTTTATTTGCCCCAAGTAGTTTTTAGACTGTTATTTGGCATATCCTGCAGCTTGCTAGCTACTATGTTGACAGTTTGTCAATAACATGTGGTAGCTAACTAACTTGTTAAATGTTTACAAACACTTTAGTGAATATGCTTGAAAGCTAAACAGCGACCTAGCTTGCTGGTTGACCGCTGTGGCTAGCCAAAAATAACTCATTTTGAAGGTTGGATCATCTGATCCTTTGAAGCTTTAAGTGTTCTTACACTATGATGTTGAACATTAATAGCAACTGGGGAACATCCCTGGCAGGCATTGTTGTCACCTTAGCTTGTTACATAACTTCTAAGTGATAGAAAACACAAGCAGCCTACGCCACTGCACATACACACCCAGTGTTACCATGACAACTAGCGTAGCTATGCTACCTTAGCTTGGGGGATGTTCCTATTCTCCACCGTACAGTACCAACCAGCCATGGAGATATGTGAACTTTGCCGTGGAAGTCGAAGACAGCGTCCTCTGGCAACGGGGGCCTCCTTGAGATATTAAACCCGGACACAGACCAGAAACGGCTTCGCCACTCTGGATCCAGAGGTTTTGGCGCCTTCATCCTTGGGGGGTAGGGGGGTGTTCCGTTTTGAGATCGGATCCGGAGGTACCTGCGTCTTCGTCCTCTGCTCTGTCTCCCTCTCCTGTGGCTCCTACCCCGGGTTCAGATCCTCAGAGCTCCCACCCTCACCAGACCGTCAGGCTGCCTGAGAGACCGGCCCATTCATCATCCATGTGGATACTACAGCTGGCACAGGTACCATCGGGCCCCACCGCCCTTTGGTCCTCGAGTGGTTTGCGAAACCGCTCGAGGAGAAATAACGGCCATACCTCCTCAGCCGTTGCACCAGCTGTCGTCATCGGCAGCTCTATTGTAAGAAACATCTGGATAATATTTGTGAAATGCTTGATAATTTATGTGATATCAACAGAGAGGTATATTTTCTGGGTGATTTCAATATTGACTGGCTTTCATCAAGCTGCCCATTCAAGAAAAAGCTTCAAACTGTAACCAGTGCCTTCACCCTGGTTCAGGTTATCAGCAAATCTAGCAGGGTAGTTACAAACAGCACAGGAATGAAATCATCAACATGTGTTTTCAAATATTTACTAATGCTGCTGAAATTTGCTTTACAGCAGTATCCAAATCCATAGGATGTTGTGATCACAATATAATAGCCATATCTAGGAAAAGCAAAGTTCCAAAGGCTGGGCCTAATATGGTGTATGAGGTCCTACAATACGTTTTGTAGTGATTCTTATGTTGTTCATGTGAAGAATATCTGCTGGTCTGTGGTGTGTAATGAGGAGCAAACAGACACTGCACTTGACACATTTATGAAACTACTTATTCCAGTTACTAATAAGCACCCATTAAGATAAAAGACTGTAAAAACTGTTAAATCTCTGTGGATTGATGAGGAATTGAAAAATTGTATGGTTAACCTGAGGGATGAGGCAAAAGGTGTGGCAAATAAGTCTGGCAGGACAACCGATTGGCAAATGTACTGCAAATTGAGAAAACGTGACTATCTAAATAAAAAGAAGAATAAATTATATTATGAAACAAAGACAAATGATATAAAGAATGATAGTAAAAAGCTTTGGAGCACCTTAAATGACATTTTGGGCAAAAAGGCAAACTCACCTCCATCATTCATTGAATCAGATGGCTTATTCATCACAATCAGATTACTTATTCATCACAAAACCCACTGATATTGCCAACTACTTTAATGATTTTTTTTCATTGGCCAGATTAGCAAATTTAGGCATGACATGCCAGCAAAACAAACGCTGACACTACACATCCAAGTATATCTGACCAAATTATGAAAGAAAAGCATTGGAATTTTGAATTAAATATAGTGAGTGTGGAAGAGGTGAAAAAAAGAATTGTTGTCTATCAACTATGACAAGCAAACAGGGTCTGAAAACTTGGATGGAAAATTACAGAGGACCTATAGTGGACGATATTGCCACTCCTATTTGCCATATCTTCAATTTAAGCCTACTAGAAAGTGTGTGCCCTCAGGCCTGGAGAGAAGCTAAAGCCATTCCTCTACCAACGAAGAGTAAAACCCCCTTTACTGGCTCAAAATGCTGACCAATCAGCCTGTTACCAAGTAAACGTTTGGAAAAAATTGTCTTTGACCAGATACTCTACTAGTTTACAGTAAACAAATTGACAACAGGCTTTCAGCACGCTTACAGGGAAGGACATTCAACAAGCACAGCACAGCACTTTCACAAATGATTGATGATTGGCTGAGCGAAATTGATGATACAAAGATACTGGGGCCGTTTTGTTAGACTTCAGTGCAGCTTTTGACATAATCAGTCATAGTCTGCTGCTGAAAAAACATATGTGTTATGTCTTTACACTACCCGCTATAATGTGGATAAAGAGTTACTTGTCTAACAGAACACAGAGGGTGTTCTTTAATGGAAGCCTCTCCAATATAATCCAGGTAGAATCAGGAATTCCCCAGGGCAGCTGTCTAGGCCCCTTACTTTTTTCAATATTTACTAACGACATGCCACTGGCATTGAGTAAAGCCAATGTGTCTATGTATGCGGATGACTCAACACTATACACGTCAGCTACTACAGCAACTGAAATGACTGCAACACTTAACAAAGAGCTGCAGTTAGTTTCAGAATGGGTGGTGGCAAGGAATAAGCTAGTCCTAAATATTTCAAAAACTAAAAGCACTGTTTTTGGGACAAATCATTCTCTAAACCTTAAACATAAACTAAATCTTAAAATGAATAATGTAGAAATTGAAGTTACTCCAACTTCTTGGAGTAACCCTGGATGGTAAACTGTCATGGTCAAAACATATTGATACAACAGTAGCTAAGATGGGGAGAACTCTGTCCATAATAAAGTGCTTCTCTGCCTTTTTAACAGCACTACCAACAAGGCAGATCCTACAGGCTCTAGTTTTGTTGCACCTGGACTAATGCTCAGTCATGTGGTCACATCTCGGAGACCCATGCATACCCCACAAGACAGGCCACCAGAAGCCTTCCCTGTAGCTCAGTTGGTAGAGCATGGTGTTTGCAATGCCAGGGTTGTGGGTTTGATTCCCACGGGGGGCCAGAACAGAAAGAAAATGTATGAAATGTATGCATTCACTACTGTAAGTTGCTCTGGATAAGAGTGTCTGCTAAATGACGTAGATGTAAGTCTCTTCACAATCCCGAAGTCCAGAACAGACTATGGGAGGCACACAGAACTACATAGAGCCATGACTACATAGAACTTTATTTCACATCAGATAAAAATATAAAAATACACCTTATGGAACAGCGGGGACTGTGAAGAGACACAAGGCTACCTGGCTACTGGCTACCTAATGCTAGGCTACTGGCTACCTACCGCTAGTCTACTTGACACTAGGCTGCCTGCCGTAGTGGTGCAATAATGTTATATGATGTAGTGTTTGATCTTTTGTTTTATATATGTAATGTGCTTCAATGTGTTTGGATCCCAGGAAGAGTAGCTGTTGCCATGACAGCATCTAATGGGGATACCTAATAAATACATAACTTCTGAGTGATAAGGAGCACGATCACCAATCACCAATCAAACTACACCACGGAGCGCTCGTTGCTATGACAAATAGCTTAGCCATGACAGCAAACGACTGCTGTCTGATTTGTAGGGCTGTGTAGGTCATGACATTTTTGTCAGCCAGGTTATAGTCATTTAACCTCTATGGGCTAGGTGGGACGCTTGCGTCCCACCTACTCAACAGCCAGTGGAATCCCGTGGCGCGATATTCAAATACCTCAAAAATGCAAAAACTTCAATTTTTCAAACATATGACTATTTTACACCATTTTAAAGACAAGACTCTCGTTAATCTAACCACACTGTCCAATTTCAAAAAGGCTTTACAACGAAAGCAAAACGTTAGATTATGTCAGCAGAGTACCCAGCCAGAAATAATCAGACACCCATTTTTCAAGCTAGCATATAATGTCACATAAACCCAAACCACAGCTAAATGCAGCACTAACCTTTGATGATCTTCATCAGATGACACACCTAGGACATTATGTTATACAATACATGCATGTTTTGTTCAATCAAGTTCATATTTATATCAAAAACCAGCTTTTTACATTAGCATGTGACTAGCATGTGACTAGCATTCCGAACGAACACTGCCAGTGAATTTACTAAATTACTCACGATAAACGTTCACAAAAAACATAACAATTATTTTAAGAATTATAGATACAGAACTCCTCTATGCACTCGATATGTCCGATTTTAAAATAGCTTTTCGGTGAAAGCACATTTTGCAATATTCTAAGTAGATAGCCCTGCATCACAGGGCTAGCTATTTTGACACCCAGCAAGTTTAGCACTCACCAAAGTCAGATTTACTGTAAGAAAAATGTTATTACCTTTGCTGTTCTTCGTCAGAATGCACTCCCAGGACTTCTACTTCAATAACAAATGTTGGTTTGGTCCCAAATAATCCATTGTTATATCCAAATAGCGGCGTTTTGTTCGTGCGTTCAAGACACTATCCAAAAGGGTAAATAAGGGTGACGAGCATGGCGCATTTCGTGACAAAAAAAATCTAAATATTTCATTACCGTACTTCGAAGCATGTCAACCGCTGTTTAAAATCAATTTTTATGCCATTTTTCTCGTAAAAAAGCGATAATATTCCGACCGGGAAATCGTTTTTTATTACAAAGAGAGTAAAAGTAAAAGCATGCTATCCCCTCATGCACGAGACTCAGTCTAATGGCCCTCTGATAGAGCACTTGCCAAACGCGCTAATGTGTTTCAGCCTGGGGATGGAATTACATCGTTCAGCTTTTTCCCGTCTTCTGAGAGCCCATGGGAGCCGTAGGAAGTGTCACGTCATGCCAGAGATCCCGTGTATTTGTTAGAGATGATCAAGGAGGACAAGAAATGGTCAGACAGGCCACTTCCTGTAAGGAATCTTCTCAGGTTTTGGCCTGCCAAATGAGTTCTGTTATACTCACAGACACCATTCAAACAGTTTTAGAAACTTTAGGGTGTTTTCTATCCAAAGCCAATAATTATATGCATATTCTAGTTACTGGGCAGGAGTAGTAACCAGATTAAATCGGGTACGTTTTTTATCCGGCCGTGCAAATACTGCCCCCTAGCCACAACAGGTTAAAATGACTTCCGGGTTTTTCCACGATACTTGACCGTTAATTAACATCAACAAGTTTAGCATCTCCAGGCCTCCATTCTAGCATACAAGCCACTGATGCACAACTTTGGAAAAATCATCATTTAAAAAAGTCTAATAAATCTATTTAATACACACTATCACAATACATCCATTATTTAGTTTTAGTCAGGTCTAAAAAAAACCAATATGATATGAAGAAGAACAGAATATGAGTGTATGTATTATCTGGCTATGAGCCATGCCATAGGCTTGTTCATTTAGCTGACAAGATATTTGATTTGATTTATTTCACCTTTATTTAACCAGGTAGGCAAGTTGAGAACAAGTTCTCATTTACAATTGCGACCTGGCCAAGATAAAGCAAAGCAGTTCGACAACATACAACAACACAGAGTTACACATGGAGTAAAACAAACATCCAGTCAATAATACAGTAGAAAAACAAGTTATATGCTTATAAGTCCAGTGGCAATATTTTATATGATATGATTTTATAGTAAGAAGAATATAATTGAACTTAGCTGAATAAAATGTAAAGGATATTTTTTCCCATTCCGGAGTGAGTGCGCATATTAATAAGTGGCTTGTAAAAGTGATCATTTGAAACAGGTCCTATAAGCTAGATTTAGAATCATTTGCCAACTTTGCTTGTGAATGATACAAACCTTAGAATGTCTTACAAATCAAAACATATACGGGCTGCATGATGCGACGGTAGGCTATTGATGATTGGAGTAAGTCGCAATAAAAGCTTGCAGCTCTCTGTTCTTTGCCTCAGGCTGAAATGCTGTTTTCTCATCAAGTGATCATATTTTCACCCATCAGACTATTCTCATTGTAATCTTGTCTTTACTCGTATGTAAAATTCGTTTTTGATTTAGAATGGCCCATTATCAAATGGGCAGGAATATTGGCAATGGTGGGGGTAAAAGACATGGTGGCGAATGGAGGCCGAGAGCTTTCCTGCTGGTCCGTTTTTTTCAATGATGCCTGTTGGGCTACGTCGGTTTTATAGCGGAGCTATGCTTAATATGAGCTGAGAAATAAATATAAAATACTTATTTCACTCCAGAATCAACTATTGTTTGAGGCTCCTGCTGCGTGACGTGATATTCTGCACAAACTCTTTGAGCCATGGGCTCTTCAACCATGTCCCACTGGTTAAATTGGGAAATCTGTTCGGGAATATCGATAGTAACATGTTTCACTAAACCGTTGACAGCCCCTCTGCGCGCTCGAGATCGGAATAAAGGAGAGAGAGGATGAGATGGAAATGCACACTGGTGAGATATTCTGTATAACTAAAGGTAAAGCGCCACCAACTAACTAGGAAAATATAATACATTCCTTACTACTAGGCTATTCAAAATCAAATACAAATGTACTATACTTGTAGGTTACCTGTTAGCCGCCCTGCACAATCAATGAACCAACAGCATCGCCTAGGGTTCTCTCCCAGACTCATGGATAGACATGTTTTAGCGTGGCATAAGGTAACCAGTCCATCCAGTATGCATGATAATACAGTCTACACTCCAAGGTGGTTACTCTAATTTGTTTAATATTGGAGTTAAAGTCTAGACCAACTATAAATCAGTTTTTGTTTCATGTTTTTCCGCCGTGTGTAATATACGGTAGGCTATGTGTTGTATAACAGCACAATCATTATTTTAATCCCGTTTTCTTTCTGGCTTGGGCAGATAAAGGGTCTAGAGGTTATGAATTTATCATCACCTTTAGGAAGTACTGTCCATTTCGTTGTGTTAGACCTTGAAACAACCAGAGCGACCATGTTTTTACACTCAGTTTCAACCTGCTTTTGAACTTCTTTCTTCAAATGGATCATCACAGTGAGGTGAGTTTATTATTAAAAGGATGATAGCGCTTTTGATGATTTTCGATTGCATGCGGTCAGAGGGATAATAGAGCACTAACTACCAGACCATTAGGACCTGATGATCGTTAGCAAGTTGGCTACTACCAACGCATGTCCAGAGTGCATAAAAGGAGATTACCGTGACTCACGTAGGAATTTTACTACACTTCATGACTATTGACTGCCGGTGTAAACAGCCCTATGTCTGAACACACATAAATTAGATTTGGTCACTTGTAATTTGATGTTAGGTCAGTCAGTATTCCAAAACGTATTTAAAAAAAAAAAAAAAAACATTAAGGCCTGTAGTGTAGACAAAGCTTTATTGTCCATCACCTGTCTCTGTCCATTCCTGCCCATTACCATCCCTCTCTGTTCCCTCCCTCCCTCCCTCTTCCCCCCCTCCCTCCCTAGCTGTCAGCTAGCAAGGAAAGGTTAGCCTACACATTTAAAGCTGGAAGCTACAGGTGTCATTTTGCATTGTAAACGTGTTCTGGCGTGTACGGACATTGGTTTTGCAAACAGAAATGAAACCTAATGGACAATTTCTAAATGCCGTGTTGCATTATTCAAGTGTGTTAAATTCTGTGCAACATGAGTGAGAAGCTAACAATTGAGCCAGACAGCTATAGCAACGAATGAGCAAAAGTACTGAAGTTTGGATATACTGTAGAGAAAATGTGGTTCAGAAGAGAGGCTTGAAACAGGCAGACAAGAGAGGGCTGATTACAGTCAAACTCATTATCGCCAACCCTGGAAAGCAACCGAAACAGCTGGTCGTAAAGTGGTTCTGGACATGGGGTTGGAAAAATGACTCTGAAAGGGTTGAGTGGCAGAAAATGAGAGCTCTCTCTCTCTCTCTCTCAGCTCTCTCCACTAAGGACAAACATGCACACATGTACTCACAGGCACATGCATTCTCGTGCGCACACACACTCCAGGAAATTGGTTTTGTTGGACAATTTGCAAAGGGGATTTTTCCATTTGCCCTGTGAAATATTTGTTGAGGGCTCTCACTCTCTCTCTCTCTCTCTCTCTCTCTCTCTCTCTCTCTCTCTCTCTCTCTCTCTCTGCTCTCTCTCTCTCTCTCTCTCTCTCTCTCTCTGTCTCTCTCTCTCTCTCTGTCTCTCTCTCTCTCTGTCTCTCTCTCTCTCTGTCTCTCTCTCTCTCTCTCTCTCTGTCTCTCTCTCTCTCTCTCTCTGTCTCTCTCTCTCTCTCTCTCTCTCTGTCTCTCTGTCTCTGTCTCTCTCTCTCTCTCTGTCTCTCTCTCTCTCTGTCTCTCTCTCTCTCTCTCTCTCTCTCTGTCTCTCTCTCTCTCTCTCTCTCTCTCTGTCTCTCTGTCTCTGTCTCTCTCTTTCTCTCTGTCTCTCTCTCTCTCTCTGCTCTCTCTCTCTCTCTCTCTCTGTCTCTCTCTCTCTCTCTCTCTCTCTCTCGCTCTCTCTCTCTCTCTCTCTCTCTCTCTCTCTCTCTCTCTCTCTCTCTCTCTCTCTCTCTCTCTCTGTCACTCTCTCTCTCTCTCTCTCTCTGTCTCTCTCTCTCTCTCTCTCTCTCTCTCTCTCTCTCTGTCTCTCTCTCTCTCTCTCTCTCTCTCTCTCTCTCTCTCTCTCTCTCTCTCTCTCTCTCTCCTACTGTCTCTCTTACCCCCACCCCCCACTCTGACTGTCTTACTGTCTGTCTCTTCTCCCACATTTTATTCTATAGCATTGTACTGTTTAAACCAGGGTTCGTCAACTAGAATTTTCGGCACTAATAGTTGGCGTTCCAGAACATAAATAGTATATTGTATTATCACAATTAATTGGCTTACACTACAAATTCAACAATATTTTAAACACATCTGATTAACGCACAATACATTAATTGACAATAACATAATAATTTCGATCTGATTACGGTCATAAAGTACGGTCATAATTCAATTGTTTTAAAAAAAAAATTGGTGTATATCTCTGTGCGTTGATTGGTTGGGGAATAACAGGTCTACGTAGCCTACTGTAGCCCTCGTCGCACATTTCCTTCAGCAAGAGGACATGTCGCTCCTAAAAAAAAGTATAAAAAGAAAGGATAGATAATGAAAATCTAAGTTTCAGGGAAGAATGTACACGGAGATATGCGCTCAACTTACCATCTTTTCCCAAAAATGCCAAAGCCCATTGTGTCTTATTTCCAATGAAAAACGTCTCTGTTTGCAAAGAATTCAAAATCAGACGTCATTATGAATCCAAGCATGGAACTTTCAAAGTGGCCTTCCCCGCCCCAGACAGAGGCCCGACGCAGAAACATCGAAGCGTTAACTGCAAGCTACACACACAGCTTTTTGGGGCCTGACATATTCTGTCACTTAAAACGGGTTAAATCTCCAGTTACAAGGAAGATGGAAAACACTCGTGGACATGGTTGAAAAACAAGAGGCCTTAACTAGGAAGCTTGAGTTGTGCGATTTAGACTTGTCATCCGGAAGGCTACTGAACTTCGGCACAATGAAGAAATGACAGGCAGAGAGGGACCAGCCCGCAGCATGGAAGATTTCATCAAGCAGCTGAGGGACAACTTCTCCAACCAGATTGGAAGACGACTGTAGCATGCCCCCAAGGATATCATTGCGTTTGTACGTGATCCTCTCACTGTCTGCCCAGTTTGAATAATTCTCCTCCCTTGCTAAGAAAACGATTCCGTGCGATTTAGTTTTGATTAGAGGAACGAATCGATAAGATACGATTCGATGCAATAACAATTGTTATACAAATACATTCATTTTCCCATTTAAATTTAAATCTGCTGTTGATGGAGCTCATGAGCTGGGCCTCTCTGAGCTGATGTGTGTGTGTGTAAATAGTGTATATTTCTATGGTGTATGTATTGTAGGCATCTGAACTGAACCATAAGGGAAGCTGGGCATCTACCAACCCGCTATCAGTTAGGGGGGTGTTTGCTTTTTGATCGGAAGTCACCATCATCCGCTAATTAATGTCATTTTTCTTTTGCAAATTCAAAGTGTTAGAGCTAGTAATGTATCAATATTTATCTCAGACAATGATCTATGACATAGCCAATAAATATACTGCAAAGCACAGCTTGGGATTTCACCCCCGTCTCATTTTCAAATAGTTTAGACCATTTGAAAGTTTTCATGGTTTTGGAGAGGACTTCTCTTCTCTTGCTGTAGTGGGGGAGAAGCAAAAAATGATCGCTGTCCTCGTTATGAAATGATCAACTTTACCTTGGCCTGAATATCTAAAAATGACTATATATACTGATTGTTTCAAGCAAAACTACCAAAACTATTGCTGATTGTAAACCTGAACAATCAAAATAAAATCTAATGTAAGCCCTGATCAGCATTTAGCCTACCTGTAGCCAGATGAGAGTTGTGCCTCCAGAGGTATTTTTTATTGATTTATTTAACCTTAATTTAACCTTTATTTAACTAGGCAAGTCAGTTAAGAACAAATTATTATTTACAATGACGGTCTAGGAACAAACTCAACCCGGACGACGCTGGGTCAATTGTGAGCTGCCCTATGGGACTCCCAATCATGGCCGGTTGTGATACAGCCTGGAATCGAGCCAGGGTCTGTAGTGGCGCATCTAGCACTGAGATGCAGTGCCTTAGACCGCTGCGCCACTCGGGAGCTACGCTACTTTTATTCCATTAAAACAACATTTTGGTCCCGCTTTGAATGACGTGCAGCTGATAAAGCCTTCATAAAGCCTTCTTAAAGCCTTCATAAATTTGTTTACAAATCATCTTGAACCGTATGTCATGCTTTATAAAGGGTTCATAAATGTGGCATAACTGTGTGACATAACCCACTATGTCAAATATGATATAAACCTGTGCTTTATAAAGGGTGGCATAAGCACCGTTTAATATAGGCCTTATAAATCATATTAAATTAAAATACTTCAGTTTTTTTCCCCAAATTCCATTTTCCAGGTTTTGGATTTCCCAGACCTTTTCTGGTTTACCCCAGTTATTTATTTATTTTTTTACAAACAACAAAATTAGATTTTCTGTGTTAACAACAATGCTTAAACCACATCAGGAGATTACTTTTGAGGTCTGGGATAAATTTAAGAAACTTTGTTTGTGTAGATGCCCTTTAATTCAGTGAGCATACCCTGTACTGTTGTTTGGGTTTTCTGTAGTGCAGTAAGAGCACGTGATGATTATGTATTTATGTTATTTATGTATTCCTTAGACAGTGATTCACATTGTGGCCAATAAAATGGGTGGAATTGCTCTAAACCAATCTGTATTCAGTATACAGTGAATATTCAGTGAATATTGTAGCTGGAAACTGCAGATTTTTTTGTGGAATATCTACATAGACGTACAGAGGCCCATTATCAGCAACCATCACTCCTGTGTTCAAATGGCATGTTGTGTTAGCTAATCCAAGTCTATCATTTTAAAAGGCTAATTGATCATTATAAAACCCTTTTGCAATTTTGTTAGCACAGCCTAAAACTGGCTTTCTTTAGACTAGTTGAGTATCTGGAGCATCAGCATTTGTGGGTTCAATTACAGGCTCAAAATGGCCAGAAACAGAGCCTTTTCTTCTGAAACTCATTAGTCTATTCTTGTTCTGAGAAGTGAAGGCTATTCCATGCGAGAAATTGCCAAGAAACTGAAGATCTCGTACAACTCGGTGTACTGCTCCCTTCACAGAACAGCGCAAACTGGCTCTAACCAGAATAGAAAGAGGAGTGGGAGGCCCCGATGCACAACTGAGCATGAGGACAAGTACATTAGAGTGTCTAGTTTGAGAAACAGACGCCTCACAAGTCCTCAACTGGCAGCTTCATTAAATAGTAGCCACAAAACATCAGCCTCATCGTCAACAGTGAAGCGGCGACTCCGGGATTCTGGCCTTCAAGGTAAAGTTGCAAAGAAAAAGCCATATTCATTCCATGACGGCGTAGAAATAAGACGTGTTTGTTTTTGTCCCGTTTAAATATTGTGTAAATATTCCTTTTTTTTCTTCTTTTTTGACATTTCAATATATTTCAATCTCTTTTTAATTTTTTGGATTAAATATACCTTACGGCAACCCACCTCATCCAATGTGGTACGGATCTGCAAATTTCTTTTTAGACCTTCTAACTGGAACCTCCATCAGAAGCTAGCCATCAGAAGCTAGCCAGCTAATTAGCTACTAGCTATTTAGTCATTGTTAGCCACTGCTAGCGGTCTTTACCTTCAGCTCAGACACCCGCCGCTTTAGTCTGGATAATACATGCCAGTCTGCACAGCGCGATATCAGCCCTGAGCGTAACTGACTGATTTTTCCACTAGATCACCGGATTCCTGCCGCAAGCTCTGGACCATTACACCGGATCATCTCAGCTAGCTAGCTGCTGCCAAGTGGCTATTGTGGCTAACGCACTTGTCCAGAAGCAAGCACCTGTTAACCTCGAGCTAGCCTCAGGCTAGGCCCATCTCCCGGCTAGCAAACGAAGTACACCAACTACAATACCTCTCCTGCCAATTGGCCTGGACCCTTTGTCGACACGGAGCCCCACCGATCCATCACGACTGGTCTGCTGGTCTGCTGACATAATTCAGCCGATGTGATCTCAACTGGCCTCTGCGTCGTGGATGTCGGTGAAGTCCCATCTGCTAGCTAGCTTTTCTGAACGCCGTGTCTCCCGCTCGCCTAGCATAGTAACGACTACCAAACGGCTCCCTGTTTCATCTATTGCTGCTCATTGGACCCTATGATCACTCGGCTAAACAGCTGATGCCTACTGGACTGTTCATTAACACAGTACTTCATTTTGTTTGTCTGTCGGCCCCAGCCTCGAACTCAGGCCCTGTGTGTAGCTAACTGACCCTCTGTGCCCATTCATCGCCATTTACCTGTTGTTGTTGTCTTAGCTATTTATCCGTTGTTGTCTTACCTGTTGTTGTCTCAGCTCTCCCAATCAACACCTGTGATTGCTTTATGCCTCTCTCTTATGTCAATATGTCAATATGCCTTGTATACTGTTGTTTAGGGTAGATCTCATTGTTATATTTTACTGCGGAGCCCCTAATCCCGTTCAACATGACTCAGATAGCTCCTGTGTCCCACCCCCCACACATGCGGAGACCACATCTAGCTTAACTGGCGCCTCCAGAGATGCAACCTCTCTCATCGTCTCTCAATGCCTAGGTTTACCGCCACTGTACTCACATCCTACCATACCCTTATCTGTACATTATGCCCTGAATCTATCCTACCGCGCCCAGAAATCTGCTCCTTTTATTCTCTGTTCCCAACGTACCTACTCCTCCTCTGTTCCTCTGGTTGATGTAAGGGTTAACCCAGGCCCTGTGTGTCCCCAGGTGCTCTCATTTGTTAACTTCTGTAACCGTAATAGCCTTGGCTTCATGCAAGTTAACATCAGAAGCCTCCTCCCCAAGTTTGCTTTATTCACTGCTTTAGCACAGTCCGCCAACCCTGATGTCCTAGCCGTGTCTGAATCCTGGCTTAGGAGGGCCAACAAAAATTCTGAAATTTCCTTCCCCAATTACAACATTTTCCATCAAGATAGAACTGCTAAAGGGGACGGAGTTGCAATCTACTGTAAAGATAGCCTGCAGAGTTCTGTCATACTATCCAGGTCTGTACCCAAACAGTTCGCGCTTCTAACTTTTAAAATCCATCTCGCCTGAAATAAGTCCCTCAATGTTGCCACTTGTTACAGACCTCCCTCAGCTCCCAGCTGTGCCCTGGACACCATATGTGAATTGATTGCCCCCCATCTATTGTCAGAGTTTGTACTGTTAGGTGACCTAAACTGGGATATGCTTAACAACCCGGCCATCCTACAATCTAAACTAGATTCCCTCAATCTCACACAAATTATCAAGGAACCTACCAGGTACAACCTCAAATCCGTAAACATGGGCACCTTAATAGTTAATCATCCTGACCAACTTGCCCTCTAAATACACCTCTGCTGTTTTCAACCAGCGATCACTGCCTCATTGCCTGCGTCCATTATGGGTCCGCGGTCAAACGACCACCCCTCATCACTGTCAAACGTTCCCTAAAACACTTCTGCAAGCAGGCCTTTCTAATCGACCTGGCCCGGGTATCCTGGAAGGATATTGACCTCATCCCGTCAGTAGAGGATGCCTGGTTGTTCTTTAAAAGTGCTTTCCTCACCATCTTAAATAAGCATGCCTCTTTCAAAAAAAATTGAACTAAGACCAGATATAGGCCGTGGTTCAATCCAGACTTGAATGCCCTTGACCAGCACAAAAACATCATGTGGCGTACTGTACTAGCATCGAATAGTCCCCGTGATATGCAACTTTTCAGTGAAGTCAGGAACCAATATACACAGTCAGTTTGGAAAGCAAAGGCTAGCTTTTTCAAACAGAAATTTGCATCCTGCAGCACTAATTCCAAAAAGTTTTGGGACACTGTAAAGTCCATGGAGAATAAGAGCACCTCCTCCCAGCTGCCCACTGCACTGAGGCTAGGAAACACTGTCACCACCGATAAATCCAAGATAATCGAGAATTTCAGGAAGCATTTCTCTACGGCTGGCCGTGCTTTCCACCTGGCTACCCCAACCCCGGCCAACAGCTCTGCACCCCCTGCAGCAACTGGCCCAAGCCCCCCCTCCCCCGCTTCTCCTTCACCCAAATCCACAGCTGATGTTCTGAAAGAGCTGCAAAATCTGGCTCCCTACAAATCAGCCGGGCTAGACAATCAGGACACTTTCTTCCTAAAATTATCCACCGCCATTGTTGCAACCACTATTACTAGTCTGTTAAACCTCTCTTTAATATCGTCTGAGATTCCTAAAGATTGGAAAGTGGCCGCAGTCAGCCCCCTCTTCAAAGGGGGAGACACTCTAGACACAAACTGTTACAGACCAATATGCATCCTGCCCTGCCTTTCTAAAGTCTTCGAAAGTCAAGTTAACAAACAGATCACCGATCATTTCGAATCCCAACGTACCTTTTCCGCTGTGCAATCCGGTTTCCGCGCTGGTCACAGGTGCACCTCAACCAAGCTCAAGGCCCAAAACGATATCATAATGGCCAACGATAAAAGACAGTACTATGCAGCCGTCTTCATCAACCTGGCCAAGGCTTTCGACACTGTCATTCACCGTATTCTTATCAGCAGACTCAACAGCCTTGGTTTCTCTAGTGACTGCCTCGCCTGGTTCACTAACTACTTCTCAGATAGAGTTCAGTGTGCCAAATTGGAGGGCCTGTTGTCTGGACCTCTGGCAGTCTCTATGGGGGTGCCACAGGGTTCAATTCTCGGGCTGACTCTTTTCTCTGTATATATCAATGATGTTGCTCTTTCTGTGGCTGATTCTTTGATCCACCTCTACACAGACGACACCATTCTGTATACGTCTAGCCCTTCTTTGGACACTGTGTTAACAAACCTCCAAACGAGCTTCAATTCAATGCTATACTCCTTCGGTGACCTCCAACTGCTCTTAAATGCAAGTAAAATGAAACGCATGCTCTTCAACCAATCGCTGCCCGCACCCGCCCGCCCGACTAGCATCACTACTCTGGACGGTTCTGACTTAGAAAATGTGGACAACTATAAATACCTAGGTGTCTGGCTAGACTGTAAACTCTGCTTCCAGACTCATATTAAACATCTCCAATCCAAAATTAAATCAACAAAGCCTTCACTCCTGCTGCCAAACATACCCTCGTAAAAATAGCTTCCAACACTCTACTCAGCAAATTGGATGCAATCTATCACTGTGCCATCCGTTTTGTCACCAAAGCCCCATATACTACCCACCACTGCAACCTGTATGCTCTCGTTGGCTGGTCCTCGCTACATATTCGTCGCCAAACCCACTGGTTCCAGGTCATCTATAAGTCTTTGCTAGGTAAAGCTCCACCTTATATCAGCTCACTGGTCACCATAGCAACACCCACCCGTAGCACGCGCTCCAGCAGGTATGTTTCACTGGTCAGCCCCAAAGCCAACACCTCCTTTGACCGCCTTTCCTTCCAGTTCTCTGCTGCCAATGATTGGAACGAATTGCAAAAATCACTGAAGTTGGAGACTTATATCTCCCTCACTAATTTTAAGCATCAGCTGTCAGAGCAGCTTACCGATGGCTGCAGTTGTACACAGCCCATCTGTAAACAGCCCATCCAACTACCTACCTCATCCCCATATATATTTTTTTTATTTTTATTTTTTTTTCTCTTTTGCACACCAGTATTTCTACTTGCACATCCTCATCTAGACATCTATCAATCCAGTGTACATTTCTAAATTGTAATTACTTCGCCACTATGGCCTACTTAAATCCTTACCTCCTTACTTCATTTGCACACACTATATACAGAATCTTCTATTGTGTTATTGACTGTACATTTGTTTTTCCCATGTGTAACTCTGTTGTTGTTTCTGTCGCACTGCTTTGCTTTGTCTTGGCCAGGTCACAGTTGTAAATGAGAACTTGTTCTCAACTGGCCTACCTGGTTAAATAAAGGTGAAATAAAAAATATATAATAAAAAAATATCTCAGACTGGCCAATAAAAATAAAAGATTAAGATGTGCAAAAGATCACAGACATCCCACGCTGTTCCCACGCTGTTCCCACGCTGTTCCCACGCTGATCCCACGCTGATCCCACGCTGTTCCCACGCTGATCCCACGCTGATCCCACGCTGATCCCACGCTGTTCCCACGCTGTTCCCACGCTGTTCCCACGCTGATCCCACGCTGATCCCACGCTGTTCCCACGCTGATCCCACGCTGATCCCACGCTGTTCCCACGCTGATCCCACGCTGTTCCCACGCTGTTCCCACGCTGTTCCCACGCTGATCCCACGCTGATCCCACGCTGTTCCCACGCTGATCCCACGCTGATCCCACGCTGTTCCCATGCTGATCCCACGGTGATCCCACGCTGTTCCCATGCTGATCCCACGCTGGGCTTGATTACAACCTGTTACAATGGTGCCAACATTTAATGGCTGATTCAGTGGATGAATGAATGTGACAAAGAACTGACTGCACCACGCCGTATGGCTCGTTGTTGTTGTTGTGTGTGTGTGTGTGTGTGTGTGTGTGTGTGTGTGTGTGTGTACTGAAGAACTTGGTTCCAGAAGAAAGACACTTTCAATTTCTTTATGTTTCCATGTTTTTAGGTGTATGTCACAGGCGTCGTAAGGATTGGACCAAGGCGCAGCGGGTAAAGTGCTCATCTTCTTAATTTGTTAGAAATAACACTTAAACAAAAGGAAACAAATGACGAAACAGTCCCATGAGGAGCACAGACTATACAGGAAATAACCATCCACCCAAAACACAAGTGAAACAAACCTCAACTAAATATGGCCTCCAATTAGAGACAACGACAACCAGCTGCCTCTAATTGGAGGTCCTACCAAAAACCCAACGTAGAAATAGAAAACTAGATTTAAACATAGAAATAGAAAACATAGAACCTAAACCAAAAACACCAAAACACACAAAACAAACACCCCCTGCCACGCCCTGACCAAACTACAATGACAAATAACCCCTTTTATTGGTCAGGATGTGACAGTGTAACGTCATCTCCAGGCTATATGCACACACAGCACATATAACCCTGGGATATCAACCACTCAGAATTGGCCTTAATGGGAGTGACCATAGAATTCTATAGGAGTGACATTACTGAGTAAAATATTTGTCATTGTTACTACTTAACACAGTCAAAAAAGTAAAACGTGGCTAAACCCTGCCCATTTCTACAATGTATCTTCTTAAAATGTTGATTTTAAACAAAACCCTAACTAATAAAGGCCAAATTTGGTGGAAGTGTCTTGGAATGACATTAGCTACAATGTGAATTACATGACTTCACTTTAGAGCTCTTTAGAGTCCTTCAGCACAATATGTCACCCTTTTTAATAAAGTACATGTCACGTCCTGACCAGTAAATGGGGTCATTTGTCATTGTTGTATGGTCAGGGAGTGGCAGGGGGTGTTGTTTTTGGTGTGTTTTAGGGTTGGTTTGTTTCATGGGGATTTGCACTAGTTTTCATTTTCAATGAGGCAGGTGTCTTTCGTTGTCTCTGATTGGAAGCCATACTTAGGCAGCCTGTTTTTTTCCTATGGGTTGTGGGTGGTTGTTTTCCGTATAGTCTGTGCACCTTTCGGAACTGTTTTGTCGTATTGTTTATTTTTTGGTTAAGTGTTCACGTTAATAAAAGAAGATGAGCACTTTACACGCTGCGCCTTGGTCCAATCCTTCCGACAGTTGTGACAGTACATTATTATATTTGATGTAGTGGGTTATGTTACATTTGACATTGGTGATTATGTCACGCAGTTATGTCATATTTATGAACCCTTTTATAAAACATCACATACGGTTATAGATGCTTTGAAACACACTTATGTAGTCATTATGAAGGCATTATGAAGGCTTAATGAAGCTTTCATAAGGGGAACGTCATTTAAAGTGGGACCGAAATTGTCAACACCACATTTGATAAAAAATAACTTAGAAAATTATAATGGTTGTCACTCAACTAATAAAGCCTAATATAGCTCAAGCCATTTTACAAACATGCTGAAGTTGCTGAAGTTTACACACATATGGTTTCTCCGTGTTTCGGGCAATAACTGCTGGTGCATGATGTCTAATATTAAAGTCTCGAGGTATTGCTTACCTGAGGTAGAATACCTCATGAAGGTAGACCACACTATCTACCAAGAGAGTTCTGAACTATATTATTTGTAGCCATCTATTTACCACTACAAACCGATGCTGGCAGTAAGACCACACTCAACGAGCTGTATATGGCCATAAGCAAACAATAAAATGCTCATCCAGAAGCGGCGTTCCTAGTGGCCGGGGACTTTAATGCAGGCAAACTTAACCTGTTTGGGCTAGGGGGCAGTATTGAGAATTTTGGAAAAAATATGTGCCCATTTTTAACTGCCTCCTACACCAACTCAGAAGCTAGAATATGCATATTATTGTTCAGGTTTGGATAGAAAACACCCTAAAACTGTTTGAATGGTGTCTGTGAGTATAACAGAACTCCTATGGCAGGCAAAAACCTGACAAGGTTTCATGCAGGAAGTGGCCTGTCTGACAAGGAGTCGTGCGTCTTGCATCTGTTTATTGAAGAGTAAGGATCTTAGCTGTAACGTGACAATTCCCAGGGCTCCAATAGGCTCTCAGAAGCCGGGAAAATCCTGAAGGATGACGAGGCAGCCTCAGGCTGAAACAGATTATCACCTTATCCAAGTGGCCGATCAGAGGACCATTGAATGAGGCGCGTGCGCGATTAGCCCCCGTGGAGTATATTCATTAGGCTGTTTAGCTTATTGCAGATTCCCGGTCGGAATATTATCGCTTTTCTACGAGATAAATTGGATTACCATTCTGATAGTGTCTAGAACGCACGAACAAAACGACGCTATTTGGATATAAAGATGGATTATTTGGGACCAAACCTACATTTGTTATTGAAGTAGAAGTCCTGGGAGTGCATTCTGACGAAGACAACAAAAGGTAATCAAACTTTTATAATAGTAAATCTGATATTGGTGAAGGCTAAACGTGCTGGGTGTCTAAATAGCTAGCCCTTGATGGCTGGGCTATGTACTTAGAATATTGCAAAATGTGCTTCATCCGAAAAGCTATTTTAAAATCGGACATATCGAGTGCATAGAGGAGTAATGTATCTATAATTCTTAAATAATTGTTATGCTTTTTGTGAACGTTTATCGTGAGTAATTTAGTAAAATTGTTAGTAAATTCACCGGAAGTTTGCGGGGGGTATGCTAGTTCTGAACGTCACATGCTAATGTAAAAAGCTGTTTTTTGATATAAACATGAACTTGATTGAACAGACATGCATGTATTGTATAACATAATGTCCTAGGTGTGTCATCTGATGAAGATCATAAAAGGTTAGTGCTGCATTTAGCTGTGGCTTTGGGTTTATGTGACATTGTATGCTAGCTTGAAAAATGGGTGTCTGATTATTTCTGGCTGGGCACTCTCCTGACATAATCTAATGTTTTGCTTTCGTTTTGCCTTTTTGAAATCGGACAGTGTGGTTAGATAAACGAGAGTCTTGTCTTTAAATAGCTGTAAAATAGTCATATGTTTGAGAAATTGAAGTAATAGTATTTCAAACGATTCAAAAATCGCGCCACTGGATTAGACTGGCTGTTACGTAAGTGGGACGAATTCGTCCCGCCTAGCCCATAGAGGCTAAATCTGTTTTACCTCATTTCTACCAGCATGTCACAAGTGCAACCAGAGGAAAAAAAACTCTAGACCACCATTACTCCACACATAGAGACGTGTATAAAGCTCTCCCTCGCCTTCCATTTGGCAAATCTGACTATAATTCTAAAACTAAAGCAGGAAGTACCAGTGACTCGCTCAATACGGAAGTGGTCAGATGACACGGACTGCTTCGCTAGAATAGACTGGAATATGTTCAAGGATTCATCCAATGGCATTGAGGAGTACACCACCTCAGTCACCGGCTTCATCAATAAGTGCATCGACGACATCGTCCCCACAGTGACCGTACGTACATTTCCCAACCAGAAGCCATGGATTACATCCGCACCGAGCTAAAGGCTAGAGCTACCGCTGTCAATTAGCAGCACACTAATCCCAACGCTTATAAGATATCCTGCTATGCCCTAAGATGAACCATCAAACAGGCAAAGCATCAATACAGGACTAAGATTGAATCGTACTACACCGGCTCTGAAGCTCGTCGGATGTGGCAGGGCTTGAAAACTATTACAAAATACAAAGAGAAACCCAGCCGCGAGCTGCCCAGATGAGCTAAATGCCTTTTATGTTTACATTGACCCCCTCCCTTTGTTTTTACACTGCTGCTACTCGCTGCTTATTATCTATGCATAGTCACTTTACCCCTACCTACATGTACAAATTACCTAGACTAACCTGTAGCCCTGCACATTGACTCGATACCGGTAGCCCCTGTATACAGCCTCGTTATTGTTATTTTATTGTGTTACTTTTTATACATTCTTTTTACTATAGTTTATTTATTAAATATTTTCTTAACTGTATTTCTTGAACTGCATTGTTGGTTAATGTATTTGTATTTGGTGCATGTGACAAATAACATTTGATTTGATTTAAACCTGACATTAAACAGCCACTGAACACGCCGATTGATTTTTCTGTAGCTCTGTAGCTCATTAAAAAAAACAAGATTTCTGTCTTGGAGGTGTGTTTCCTGACCGATTCCACGTTTGGTTAATGATGCTAATGATATTTTTTTGCCGTAAGACATTTCACTCAAAATCCCCAGAATGAATATAAGGTAACACCGAAAACTATCATTAATTTTGGTCCCCACGAGGACAGTAAAATCCCCAAAACAAACACACACACACACACACACACACACACACACACACACACACACACACACACACACACAGTGTCTTTCATCACATAGATTGATCTGTAACATTCTGTGCCTTCATTATCCCAGGAAGATCAAACCAACTGTCCTCTTTAGCGCCTGTGTGTGTGTGTGTGTGTGTGTGTGTGTGTGTGTGTGTGTGTGTGTGCGTGTGCGTGCGTGCGTGGTGTGTGTGTGTGTGTGTGTGTGTGTGTGTGTGTGTGTGTGTGTGTGTGTGTGTGTGTGTGTGTGTGTGTGTGTGTGTGTGCGTGCGCATTCCATCACAAAACAACTCTGAACCATTAACAGAAAATTTCACCTCTAACCTTTAAAGCCATAGTTCTACCCTCTAAAACAACATTTCTACCCTCTAAAGCCATAGTTCTACCCTCTAAAACAACATTTCTACCCTCTAAAACCACATTTCTACCCTCTAAAACTACAGTTCTACCCTCTAAAACCACAGTTCTGCCCTCTAAACCACAGTTCTGCCCTCTAAAACCACATTTCTACACTCTAAAACCACATTTCTACCCTCTAAAACCACAGTTCTGCCCTCTAAAACCACAGTTCTGCCATCTAAAACAACATTTCTACCCTCTAAAACCACATTTCTACCCTCTAAAACCACATTCTACCCTCTAAAACTACATTTCTACCCTCTAAAACCACAGTTCTGCCCTCTAAACCACAGTTCTGCCCTCTAAAACCACATTTCTACACTCTAAAACCACATTTCTACCCTCTAAAACCACAGTTCTGCCCTCTAAAACCACATTTCTACCCTCTAAAACCACAGTTCTGCCCTCTAAAACCACAGTTCTGCCCTCTAAAACCACATTTCTACCCTCTAAAACCACATTTCTACCCTCTAAAACCACAGTTCTGCCATCTAAAACAACATTTCTACCCTCTAAAACCACATTTCTACCCTCTAAAACCACATTTCTACCCTCTAAAACCACAGTTCTGCCCTCTAAAACAACATTTCTACCCTCTAAAACCACATTTCTACCCTCTAAAACCACATTTCTACCCTCTAAAACTACAGTTCTACCCTCTAAAACCACAGTTCTGCCCTCTAAAACCACATTTCTACACTCTAAAACCACATTTCTACCTTCTAAAACCACAGTTCTGCCCTCTAAAACAACATTTCTACCCTCTAAAACCACATTTCTACCCTCTAAAACTACAGTTCTACCCTCTAAAACCACAGTTCTGCCCTCTAAAACAGGTGGCAGAGTGTACATCTACAGGTACAGAGTGTATGTGTACATCTACAGGTGGCAGAGTGTACATCTACAGGTGACAGAGTGTATGGGTACAGGTGGTAGAGTGTATGGGTACAGGTGGTAGAGTGTACATCTACAGGTGGCAGAGTGTATGGGTACAGGTGGCAGAGTGTATGGGTACAGGTGGCAGAGTGTACATCTACAGGTGGTAGAGTGTATGGGTACAGGTGGCAGAGTGTATGGGTACAGGTGGTAGAGTGTATGGGTACAGGTGGCAGAGTGTACATCTACAGGTGGTAGAGTGTATGGGTACAGGTGGTAGAGTGTACATCTACAGGTGGCAGAGTGTATGGGTACAGGTGGCAGAGTGTATGAGTACTGGTGGCAGAGTGTACATCTACAGGTGGTAGAGTGTATGGGTACAGGTGGTAGAGTGTATGGGTACAGGTGGTAGAGTGTACATCTACAGGTGGTAGAGTGTATGGGTACAGGTGGTATAGTGTATGGGTACTGGTGGCAGAGTGTACATCTACAGGTGGT